>NW_006443119.1:742060-754942 GCF_000325575.1 Pteropus alecto | reverse complement strand
CCAAGAGATATGCCATAGAGGAAGTTCTGTACACAGGTCAGAATGTTGTGCGGGCCTTTGGCGGTAGCGGGGTTGTGTCTTAGTGGGCCTACGTACTGCGGCCAGTTTGATGCTTTTGTTCACATGTATGACTTGGGAAAAAAATATGAATAGGATTTCAGTGAGTTTTTTTTTTTTTTGTCATTGAAAATATGACATCAAATTGTCACATATTTTCCTATAGTTGGTTATCAGACCCCAAGAATGCTTCAGCTAAAAAAGCATGGGTACTGAGTGCACCTTAATCATTTAGTTTTGTTCCTAAGGTAAGTGATGTAATGAATACAGGTATTTCCTCTTGATTGGGTAATTAAGATGTATTTTCCTTTTGGAAAGACTCTTCTGGTAATATGCTGATTTTGAAAAGCTTTCTGGTACGGTGTATGTTTTGTCCATTGTTAGTTTGATTCTTCAGTACACCTGCTGTTATCTGTTACCTTCTTCGAATTGCAACCTTGCCCAGACACAGAGGAAAGGACCAAATGAAACCCCTTAAAAGAGCATGACTCTAGATTTGCTATTTAATTCTTCAAAGGCTTCCAGTGCTAACCCATACCCACTCCTCTCCTTCCCTTTGAAGTTAGATGTGGCCATGTGGGTTGTTTTGGCCAGAAAAATGTAGCTATACATGATACTTCTGGGCAGAAGCAATTGCCAGTGTGAGACAATGCAGTGCTCTCTTTTCCTACCTTGGTGATATGAAAGTTTGTGACCAGCTAGATCCTGTCAGTCTGGGTCCTTGAACTACAGTGATGGACAGATTTCCCCCTCCTAACTCATGGTGAACATACAGAACAAGCCGGAAGTAGCTTTGGTTGTGTAAAGCCATTGAGATTTGGAGGGTGTTTGTTACTACGGCAGAACCCAGCCTATCCTCACTGCTTTGATAGACACTTAGCACTTATTTATTGAGTACTTACTGTGTGCTGGGCACTGTTAGGTTGAAATATAACAGTGAACAAGACAGATAAAACTTCTCTCCTCATGGAGTTTACATTCTATGAGGGAGAATGCCAATAAAACGTAAATGAATAAAGGTAATTACAAATTGAGGTAAGTGCTATGAAAGAAATAAACAAGGTCATTTGATAAACAAGCCTTCGAAGAGCAAAAAGTCGTGAGAAAGAAATGGAAAATCCCCTAGAACCCTTGTTAGTATTATTTAATAGTTCCTGATATGTCTTAAGACTCTTGGTGCTTCCAAAGTAGTTTCATTTGCCTTGGAAAAGATAGCACTAAATGTAAGAGAAATGTATTACATTATTTTATAGCATTGGAACAAAATTAAGTAGCTAGTATTTTCCAAAGTAAAATAACAGCTGAGAATGATGTTAATTTGCTTTGCATCCTTGAGTAATTACTGTTGTCTCACTGGGTTTACTGAGAGATGAAATCTGAGTTTTGCTTGTGTTCAGTCCCTCCCAGAGAGCACCCATCTTCAGATTGTTCTGACATCTGGTTGCTTGGTAGATACTGGTCAAATTTAGTAGTGTTAACCTGGCTCTTATGCTAAGAAGTAGATATATAATTCTTATATCTTATCTAATATGATTTTGGAAGAAAATAGGGTGACGAAATATTTCCTTAAATTTTCCATTAATGTCTCCAGTGAAAGTTTTGAGACTGGTTATAATTTTTCTGAAAGAAGCATAGGGATAGAACTCAGATCTGGTTGTTGATGGACCTGGGGTCCATTGCCAGCTGGCGGCGATTTGCTTTGTGTGACCATAAGACTGTACAAGAGTAGGCAGTACCTATTCTGCTTTGATGGGATGAAGTGAGAAACGTGATGCTTGGAAGTTGTCATGGAGGAGGGAAAGCTTTATCTGCTTTTCTTTTCTCCCTTTTCTTTGGGGCAAACCAGAGGAATGAGAATGGGGGAAGGTCAGGAGAGAACACATGTTTAAAGTAGAGTTAAAAGGAGAACTGACTCCTTCAAAGACTTTGGGTGTTAAGAAAGTATGGACCATTGAATTCTATGTGCAAATTCAGAAAAATCTTTTGCAACTGCCATGAAAAGGAATCCGGACGGTTGTGCATGGTAATATTTGCCCCTCATCAGTCAAACCAGTCTTATGATCATCCTTAGAGGTAGATGAGAATCTCTCCGCTAGAGCCCAGACATTTTCTTCTGTCTTGATTATTTTGGTCATCTCATGTTGGCACATGCTCTGAAAATCCCATCTGGATGGAACTTCAGGGAAGTAGGAAAAATGGATAAAAGTAAGAACTGCCCAGAATTGAAGATATATATGTGTGTGTACACACACACACACACACACACACACACACACACACACACACACACACACACACACATCCTTGCAAATATATAGGTATGTTGATATGGTGTAAATTTCCGTGCCAGGACACATGCCAACAATTTAATGATGTGTATAGCAAAGTCCCTTGTTAGCCCCATTCAGAAACCCTAAAATGAATCGCAAGACTGAAAGTATTGAAGCTAACGGCCAAAAACAACGATCATGTTACCTAGGGTCTCATGAATAATTCAGCTGAGTTTAATGCTTTTTCCATGGTGAAAATAAAACTGAAATATTTGGCATAATGTAGGCAAATTATACCCTCTTTGGGGTAGGGGTGGGGGAAATGGTTGGTCATGAGGAATGTGGAAAAGGGTGGAGAAAAATAAGGAACCCTTTCATATTTCTTTTAACCAAATATATGGAATCTCTCAACATTCCACCTCTAAAGAAGTAAGTATATAAAAATTCGATTTGGAAGTTTAAAGGTGTTTCCTTTGAATACTCATTAATAGCTGAAGATTTGGTTTGAGTTTGAGAAGCATTCAGAAAATTGCCCCTTAAGCCATAGAAGGGTGGTCAGAGAAATACTAAAAGAGAAGGAATGTGTGATATTCTTGGTGATCTGCAGGCCAAGAAGTGTTGGTCTGTTTCAAGAAAATAATAATAAAATAATAGTCCTTGGGCATGAACAATAAAAGCTTGTGGATATTCTTGAAAGTTGCATGCAAATTAAATTACTATAAATCAAACCATAATTTAAAGGCATTAGGAAAACATTATATAGCAAGACCTGCCAGAAGATTAGAATCATTTTCATGAACTGAACATATTTTCTTTTTTCCAACTTAATTTTTAAACCTAGGTTTTAGTATATCGCTTTAACTTGAAATGAGACCTTTGCTCTCCAGGGACTAAAGCTCTGGACATTCCATATCTTCAGATTCTCATTTTCATCTCCTAAATAGATTAATTCTCCTATTTCTACGTTTCTCCTAAAAATAATGAGAAAACAAGTGAATTAATAGAATTTAAGAGTGTTCAAGCTGGAAGGAGCTTAGAAATCACCTAGGGCAAGTCACTCATTTGGCAGAAACTAAGGCCTAGAGAGGTTATGTGACTTGTCCATGGTCACCTATTACAAAATAGAAGGCGACTAATTATGAATAGGATAAAAAGGACCCAAAGAAAACATTTTTATTTATTAAAAAATATATGAGAAGGGAAACAGATCTTGCTGTCATGGCCCATCTCTTTCATCCTCCATGCTTTTTATTGAAGTTCAGTTGCCATTTTGTGATACAAAATGCTATGCTAACCCGCTGAAGAATAATAGACGGAGCCCCAAATCCCTGGTAGTATCGAGGTGTTTCACCAGCTATACCTTCCCACTTCTAGGCTTCTTCATCGGAGTTCTTCTGAATATCTTGGACAAGGTAATTCCACACAGAATAATCAACAAATAGATCAGAATTTAAAAAATCTGTTTGGAGTCACTGGAGAGCTAACAAAACAGTAAGATATCATGGGGGCCAAGATCCTAGAGAACAAGGAAACTCAGAGAATGGCACCTGGACAGCTTTTGCCCTAAGGGCATATGCTGATTCTGAAAGAGGCAGCTGACAGGCTAGAAACCTAGTAGTAGAACTTTCAAGCACTTATGGGGCTAGGGGTGCAAAATTGAATTCAGGACCTGCCAAAGAGAGTGGGCTGTAGTACATAGCCTGAGCTTTGGGTTAATGCTCTGAAGGGCTAAACTTTAGGATTAAGCATGAACTAGAAATTGCCTAGCCCTCCCAGGGGTTGAGGCCCAGCTTCATGCCTTCTCATGGCCTGATTGGATTAAGGATCCTGATGGGATGGCTAGTTTTCTTAGCCACATCTCAGAAGCAAAGAAAAATAACTGTTTGGAGAAGGAAAATGTTGTCATATGGCTTAAATTATTTCTCTCTCTCTATATTTTCATTTAACATGCTCAATAAACAATCAAAAACAACCAGATATATAAAGTGATATGACAATATGATTTGAAACCAAGAGAAATTACAAACAGTAGAAACAGATCCACAGGGGATCCAAATAATGGAGCTATCAGATGTGGATTAAAAAATAGCTTTGAAAAATATGTTTAAGAGTAAGAAAAAAAATCAATAATTTTGGCAGAGATAAATCTTTAAGGAATATATTTTAACAGAGATTTAAAACAAAAGCAAAGGTAGGGATAACAGAAGAATACTGTATGTAAATTATGTAAGTCTGACATAGAACTCAAGAGAATAAAAATGAGAGAAGGGGCGAAGGCTGGTAGAAAAGGGAGAATAGTATTAAGATTGCTGCAAAGTTAATAGGCAGGAATAAGAGGATTCATAAAAAGCTGACAAGACAAAAAGTAGGAGACTAGGTATGGCTTCAGGCATTATAAAAAATATTTGTGTAAAGATATCCACTAGAACAAAAATACATACTCTCCTAAATAGAAAAAAAGCCAAAACAAAACAAAACCCTACGAGTGAATATAGCATAGTAGAAACAGTAAAAATAATATAAAACAACATGGCAGGGTGGAGACTGAATATATCAGGGATATAAAATAATTATAAATGAGCTAAATTCACCTAAATAAAAAGAAAATATTATCAGAATGTCTCCCAAGCAAAACATGACTCTGCTATATTCTAGAGACATACCTAAAACAAAAAGAGTAAGAAGGGCTAAAGTTAGCAGAATGACTAAAAGACATGCACAAGAATGTTCTTAGTGCTGTTGTTTATAAGACCCAAACAGCTACTAAAATACTCAGCAGAAGTAGAATGGATGAGTACAAATTGTGATACATTCACACAGTGGAATACTACTGTACATAATGATGAAAATATATGAAGAAATACATGTAACAACATGAATGAATCTCAGAATTGTAACATTGAGTAAAAGAAGTAAAAGAGGCACAAGAGTGCATAGTATGATTCCATTTAAAAATCATTTTTATTTCATCTTTATTGAGATGTAATTGACATATAAAATCATAAAATACTTAAGTGTACATTATGGTGATTCGTCAATACAAGTATACAGTGTAAAAGTTTTCCCCCATCTAGTTAATTAATACATCAATCATGTCATCTTTATTTTTTTTTTCCTTTTTTTCCGGTGTTCTACTCTCTTCGCGAATATCAATTATATAATGCAGTGATACATATGTATGATTACTATGACCATAGATTCATTCTGCATGTTTTTAAACTTCATATGATACATAATATTATATATGAACCATATAATATAAACTTCATGTATAAGATATAAAGATTAAAAACAGGCAGAATGAATCTGTGGTCATAGCAGTCAGGGTCGTGGTGCTTTTGGGGGAGGGTAATGACTGGAAAGGGACACAGAGGGGCTTCCGGAGCACTAGAGCACTGTTTCTCCATCTGGTTGCTAGTTGCATAGTTTTGTTCACTTTTTGAAAATTCTTTAAACTGGATACATAAGAGTTATGAGTTTTTTAGTATGTATGTTACATTTTAATAAAAGGCTTACATTTAAAAATATAAACTGTTTACAAGCAAAAGACAAGGTGTAGGGTAAAGGCCCTTGGAATATTGGACTTAGAGTCATTGGAGAGAGTGATTTTTAATTCCAGTTTATATGAACACTGTCTCTAGGCTATTGAAGTTTATTTCCTTTTCCTTATGATACCTCAAGGTTGCTCCCTAGATTGTTTTTGCCATCTCCACATTAAAAATAGAGTCCAGAAAAACAGGATAGAGGATTCAGAAGTAGATCTAAATACTCACAGGAATTTAGCACAGAGTAAACCATGGTATTTCCAGTTGGTGGGATGGGAAGAAGGAATGGATTTTTCAATAACTGGTTCTGAGACAACGGGGTAGTCATTTAGAAAAGTTTAAATTAGATCCCTATCTTCCTCTTTCTGTAAAGGTAAATTTTAGATGGATGAAAATATAGTGTAAAAATTAAATCAGAAAAATACTAAAAGGAAACATGAGAGAATATTTTTTAAAAACATGACATATAATCTAAGCATGACAGAAAGTTCAGAAGCTATATGAGAAAAGATTGAAAATTTAAAAAGTTCTGCATAGCTAAAAAAAGATAAAGTCAAAAGATGAATAGGGAAAAATGTTTGCAGCACGTAACAAAGGGCTAATTTCTTTTATAGGTAAAGTACTCACACAGTCAACAAAAAGTAAAAAACAGTAATCCAAACTAAAAAAAGAGCAAAGAACATAAACTACTGTTTAAAGAAGCAAACAAAAACCCACAATGACTTATTGTACCATACAAACATACGAATGTAGGAAAAAGACGCCCGATCTCACTCATAATAGAGAAGTACAAATTAAATTACAACTGCAGTACATAATCGTTTTTCACATGTAGATAAAGACATTTTCTAATACATTATGTTTTTAGGGTACAAGGCAGCAGGCAGTCTTGTTCATTGTTGGTTGGCCAGTATCTGAAAGAATTTACAAAGTATATATACCCTTTGACCCAGCAATTTCCTTCCAAGACTTTATTCTATAGATACTCATGTCTGCATTCAGAACATCATTGTTTATGGTGGCAAAAAAGAATTGAAAACAATGACAGCGACCATCAAAAGGGGACTGATTGAGTAAATGACAGAACACACAGCTGTCCCGCAGAGTGAAATGTAGCCAATGGAAAGAAGGGGAAGATCAATGTGTACTGATATGAAAAAACTTCAGGATACACTGATAAATGAACAAAACATGGTGGAGAGCCACATTTTAAAGCGGGGAGGGGCACATACATAGAAGCTTCTATATACAGAAAGAATATTTCTGGAAAGATATACAAGAGAATAGTGACAGTGTTCCCTCAGGGGTATAGAACTTTGAGGCAGGCTTCCAGTTAGGAAGGGACGCTTATTTCTTATTGTTTACTGTTTAATACTGTCAGAAAGTGTTTCCCCCAGGTAAATATTATACTCACTTAGGAAAATATAAGCCAAAATCAAACCCCTTCTGTTCATAATGAATCTTAGCAGAGGTGCTGTTGGCTGAATTGTATCCCTGTCCCTTTGAACTAAATTCCAGTAGCACATTCCTAATCATTGTGGCAACGAAAAAATGCCCTTGTAGAGTTCTGAGCGCCCCAGGGTGCGGGGTGGGTGGTGGTGCTGTTTGAGTGAAGAAACAGCTTCTCTTCAGGGGCTCTCAGTTCCCAGGTTCCATTGGTGCCGCAGGGTCTAGACGCGGGCTGCTGTAGACCTTAACCCAGAGAAGAACCGAAATAAACTTCCTTTCTATAATTCAGGGTTTTCAGCCCGTAACAGTGGACATTGACTGGGCGGTGACTGGTTAGAGAGAGAGCTCTAACCAAGCAGAACTGCGCACTTCCCCGCGAGAGGTGTGGCCTCAGGTTTGGTAATCGTGGAGAAGAGTTTCAGAAGCAGGATTTTGGTTCCCTTCTCTTAAAAGGCCTGGTGGGTTGGTTGTACCCTAATAGAATTGGCCCCCTTTTCTGTGGTGTGCTTTTTAGCTTTTTTTCCTAACAACAACAGCAACAACAACAACAACAACAACAACAACAACAACAACAACAACAAATCCTCCTGCAGTATTCTCTGCCAACAGATTTTCCTGAGCTGGAAGGAACAGATGTTTCTGTTGGGATCTGGCATCTGTCTTGCCCCCGACTGTGGTGTGCGCTTCCTCTAAGGCCAGGCCCATGTAACCCTGAATTAATGTTCTAAGTCTCCCTCATGAGACTCATGGCAAAGAACCTGTCAGACCCTCGCCTTCCTGGGGCCATAGGAGAGCAGAAATGGAGGGTGAGCTGAGCTCTCCCCACGCATAGGGGTCTGGCCCTCCTGTCTTGTCTGCTCTGCAGTGTCCCGGAGCAGTTTCTGGCCCTCTTGAAATCAAGGCAAGCTTTGGAGACACTAGAGAAACCAAGCCTTCAGGATTCTGATGTCTACCAGCGTCTTATGGCCCTGACACGCCCAGGGGTAAAACGTCGAGTTAGAAATCTGTCTTCTCAGAACATACCCAGAAATAGTGATTCTCCATTTTGAGTACTGTCTTATGCAGCGCACTAACCAGGTGCTTTCTGTTATAAATTAATTTTTTTCTAAGTGTGCATATTGAATCATAGGAAATTCCCACCCTTTCCCCACCCCCTAGATTTTCTCCTTTTAAAAAAACTGGATTTTCTTTCATTCTTTCTCTTTCGGCTTCCCATTCTCTGCCTTCCTCCTCCCCACAGGGTGGGGCAGCCCTGTGCTCATGTGGACTTTTAAAAACATCTTAGTAACATTGGTTGCCTTTTTTCTAATTAGAAAAGCAACATGTGTATCATAGGCAATTTGGAAAATACAGGAAGGCAAAATGAAGAAAATAGTGATCAAGAAAGATGATGCCTTTTTCTTTTGCATCATCGTTTTCTCTCTACCTTTGCAGCTACAGACTCCTTCGCTCCACTTTTTACATCTCTGAAAGCCCGGAGCTTGGCTCACATGCCTTTGGGGGTCCCCGGAACTCTGTGTTGTGAGAGTACCAAAGTCCAGCAGGCAGCCCTACTGGGGCCTTGCAGGATGGGAGCAGACACTGCGCCTCTGGAGGACCTACGTCTCCAGTCATCTCCCAAGGACAGCGATTGCTGGGAGGAAGGAGCACAAGATGTGCTGTGTACTAGACCTTGCAGGTCTTTTTCCTCCATATACCTGGTCAGCTTTTGTTCTTGGACAGGGGAAGAAGACATCTAGGTATTTGTGTCTTCTACCAGAATCCGAATTCAAGCTCTGTCACCCTGGCTCTTCCTCTGTGTCCTTGCAGCTTTAGAGTGGGAACCTCTTTGTTGTGAACTATGGATTGTTCATGCTGTTGAATTGTTCAGAGAAGTTTTGGGATCCAGAGTGAGAATCGTTCTGCCTGAAGGGTCTGGACTTTTGCTCTTGGCTGGTTCCTGGCAGATGCTGACAGTAGGGGTACGTGGCAGAGAGGTCTCACATCACTTCAGCTTCAGAGCCACCCGGCCCTGGAGCCCCTCTTAGGACACCGATGTGAAAGCCCAAAAGAGATTATCCTAGTTTTGATGACCGTCAGAGTTAAGCCTTCTAGGGGCACTTTTCGTTTTCATACAGACCCTTCTTTGTGTCATCATTATGTTGAAAGATGAGGATTTGTGAGCTTTCTGGTTGATGACATTTTTGTGATGTCAGCTATGTGTTTCTACAAAGATGGCTAGATGTTGGGCTTGGGAGTGTAGTCACCGTGCGGCAGGGAGCTTTGTAGAGCTCCCTTGCTCCCAGCTGCTTTGATTTTTCCCGTCTACCCTCTCGCTCAGTCGATTTTGATACTCTATTATCTTTTCCTATATCCTGGATCAAGAGGTACTTTTATTCCTAATTCTCTGAAAATTCTGTATCTTTCAGAACAGGATGAGGGCAAAGGGAAACAAATACGCTAATTAAGAACTATGGTGGTTTAAAAAAACCTCGGTGAATAACCTCGCTTGCAGATTGTAATTTTTCAGAGAAGAATATGATGTAAGGATTCTTTCTACCATCCTTCCTGCCAGATGGCTCATCAAGAATCATATATGCCTCAGCTTTGCTGGTAGCATCTGATTTCTCTCTGCTTCTGCTTCGCCTTTTTTAACTTTCCTCTTTTGTCCACTCTGGGGGTGGGGAGCGGGGCATATGGGTGCAAAGGAGCTATAAAGAGTGGCCTTTAGGTGGACACAGGTTCTTTATTAAATATCAAACCAGAGCCTCTACTATGTTTTCTCAAAAGGCCCACTCTTGGTGCATGAATAGGAGCCTGCTGTGGTTTAGACTGACCAGGACTGGACAATCACTTTTTGTCTTTCCCCACAGGGCATGGTAGTAGGTGCTCAATAAAGATTAGTTGAAGTCATTTGAATTAAACATGATTTGTATGTAATTTTAGATTCAAATAAAGTCTGTTCCCAGTCTGAGTTACTTTTAAATTATATATTGCTGCTCTGAAGATTGTCATTTCCTGAATTTTCCTTTCTTTGTTCCTTTTCACCCACGTGCTTCCATTATTCCAAATTTAGGCATATTGGAAGTGAGACTAGGTGGGTGTGGAAATAACAGGTGAATTAAATTGTTCAGTTAGGGAAAGTAGGGGAGCTAGCTAAAGCCTTCAGAATCTTTTTCCTGGGTTTTAGGGTCAGAAAGTGAAAAACTGTGGCAGAACAGGAAAGACTCAGAGTGACCGGAATGTCTTCCTTTGCTTTAAATCCCAATTTGCCTTAGAGCATCCGTCTGCAGCCTTCCAGAGTCCTTGGATTTAACCCCCACAGTAAAGAGCTCCTGTGGGGTGGCATGGTGTGGGCTTCTCCTCTCCTTCAGCTCTTGGCCCTTGGTTTCCCATGTCTGTGTCCTACCCCGAAACCCCCACCCCATGGAAGTGAGGTAAAAAACAAAACAAAACAAAGAACCCTTAACTTTCTATCTGCCCTGCTCTTAATCATCTTCCCAAGGCAGCAGCAAGTGCAACCCCAGTCCCTTTCAGCCCCTTCTACATAGGTGTTAGACTGAGCGTTTAACTTCTCCTACTTTATGAAAATGCACATTAGCCATTCAGAGACTTAATCTCCTAATGATTTGTGTATGTTGGTAAAAAAGAAAAGCTATCATCCCTGCCTGGTATACTCAGATGTTCCCTTTGGTACACTGATGGCAGGATTTCAAAAGCGAAGGACCATTTAATTTAATTTTGCAGATGGCAGGAGGGACTGCAGGAAGCTTGGTCACAATATGCCCCCTCCCGGGAGAGTAGCTTCAGTAAATTCAGGTTGCCTGGGGGGTTTGGATGTCAGGAATCTAACCCTCTGCCTTCTTTCCGCTGCCCTCCCCTTCATTATAAAATGTGTTTTGGTGAGGAAGGAGGGGAGAGTTAAGAAAATTGCCTGGGTTGAAAAGCCAATGACTGATGTGAGATGGCCGTTTTCAGCCATGCTGCTTGAGACATATGGCTTATGACCAGCTACAGATTAACCCATTCCCTCTTTAATTGTTTTATGGCCTCATCCTACTGAAATAGCCCCTTTGTGGTCTGAAATCGCCCCTTTGTGGTCTGAAATCCTTTCCCGGGTTTTCTTTAGGCTGGAGACTGTGCTTGCTGGTGAGAAATAAATCTATTCCTCTCCAGGGCACTAGCTCCTCAGAGACACTGAAGATAAGACCAATGGGGAAATCTTTTAACTTCCCTTATTTTATTTTTGGGTCATGCCTTCCTACAGAGAAGCGGGCTCAGGATCCTGAATTGTTACTGTGCAGCAGCTGGATATTTGCTGCCCAGTCCTATGAAGTTTTCAGGTTTGGAAATCCAAACTGTTGGCCTTTAGGCTAGTCCCCGAAATGTTAATTTATCACCCTTAGAGCCAGTAGATAAACCCAAGATCTCGGTGGTGTTCACAGTCTAGCCATTGGATAAATTCGATTTCGTATCTTACTTGAATGAGGAGAAATTGCTTTTCTTCATGTTCCAGAGCTACACTGCTGTATAAAAAAGTCTGTATTAGATAGGTATAAACGTATTTCTTCATGAGCCATTCTAGATGGAGCTATAGGTATTCAGAGACTTGACAAGAATATCTAAAACTTCTGTTTGGCCTTTCTCAGCTAAAGGTAAATAGAAATAGCTCATAAATAAGTTGTGAACTTTTAAAAGTTCGGTTTTTTTTTTTTTTTTATAAACATCTCTCTTTTCTTTGCTCTTTTCTACTCATTTGTGGTGGCTGCCATTCCCACCCTGCAGATAACAACTACAGCTCTGTAAAAATAGAAGAGGATCTGATGTTATTAAATTATACTGATAGTTTATTACACTTTAGTGTAAATAAATAGTTGCATTTCAGTCACTTATCCTCATCTGTGACTAGAAGACTGTTCTTGTTTTAGCCATCACCAAGTATATAAAGAGATAGTTCTGTTTTATGCTATAGATTTATTCATTTATTCACTTATCTTTTCATTCAGCAGATATTTATTGATCATCTGTCATATACCAGAAGGTGCTCTAGGTACTTTTTTTTATATCAGTTAATAAAACAAAGATCTCTGTGAGTTAACATTCCAGTGGGGGAAGAGGGAGATAAACAATAAACATGATGAATACGTAAATTACTTAGCATTTAGAAGGTAATAAGTACAGTGAAGGGGGTATCAGGAATGCTACGTAGTGAGGTCCAGTTGCATTTTAAAATGGGGGTGGGGAGCTTTTATTATTTTTTAAAATTTTTTTCATCTTTTAAATTTACGTATTTAAATTAGTTTCAAGTATATAGTACATTGGTTAGACATCTATATAGTTCATAAAACGATCCCCCCAATTGCTCCCTCCCTCCCCTGGCCCTCCACCTATCCATCATATTAATGCTAGCTGCATTTCCTCTGCCATGCTCCCCATCCTTGTGACCAACTATCAACTACTAATTTGTACTTCTTTAACCCTTCACTTCATTCTCCCAGCCCCCAAACACCCCTCCCCTCTGTCACCAAATTGTCCACTATATTTGTGAGTCTGTTTTTGATTAGTTTGTTCTTTTTGTTCCT
>NW_006443119.1:739524-742025 GCF_000325575.1 Pteropus alecto | reverse complement strand
AGGAGTTCTTTTTTTTTTTTAATGGCTGAGTAATAGTCCATTATATATGAACCATAATTTCTTTATCCAATCGTCTGTTGATGGGCATTTAGGTTGCTTTCATATCTTGGCTATTGTAAATAGTGCTGCCATGAACATAGGGATGCATAGATCTTTATGAATTATTAATTAAAACATAAGAGAATCCAAACCTAGAAGTGCAATTGCTGGGTCAAAAGGTATACCCATTTCTAATTTTTTGAGAAACCTCCATACTGTTTTCCACAGCGGCTGTACCAATTTGCAATCGGGGTGGAGAGCTTTTAGATGAGGCTTCATAGAGTAGGTCACATTTGTGCTAAGACTTGTGCAACTATTCAAAAAAGGTGAGGGTATAAGTGGATTTTGGGAGAAGAACATTCCAGGCAGGGTACACAGCCAGTGCAAAGGGCTTGGAATAGGGCCCTAAGGCCCATGTGTGCTTGGTGTATTTGAGGAATAGCACGGAGGCCACTGTGGCTGAAGCAGAGTGGTCTACTTAGGGGTACAGGGGTGGTAAGAGATAAGATCAGTGAAGGGCTGAGAGATGTAGGGGAAGGAGATACTTGATCATGTCATGCCATGTAGGCCATTGGCTTTTACATTGTAAAATATCTATATGTATGATTATATCTATATGTCTACATCTACATTTATATCTATATATCATACTGGGTGTCATAGAATCTTTCAGCTTTCCATCTCCCATCTTCTGAACTCCATAAAGTTTCCCTTCAGGAATTGGTGGGGTGGTGGGGAGGTTGATTATGAAAGAGGATATAGAGAAATTTGCATCAAAGCCTTAGTAGAGCCCTGTACTTTTTGAGGCTTGGTAGATGGGTAGATTGGTGAGATTCCTTCCACTCACCCTTCCTTGGCCCATTGAACAGGAAGACCACATAGCTTACTCTTATCTCCTTGTTCTGCTTCTCAAGAATCTCAGATATGATTTTCAGCATAATTTTAGTCAATTTCTCAAAGTGTTTCCCCACTGTCAGCCCTCTTACTGCAGGGAGCATCTTGAAATAGTTTTCTATACCACCTACATGATATTTTCTAATTCTGAAAATGAACTTTCTAACAGTGTTTAAGTGAGGAAATAGAAGTGAAAGCACTTTCAAACTCAAACCCCAGGACGAGATGGGCAGACTGCATCAGTGTCTCCTCCTTCACACCCAAAAAAGTGTAACCAGGGGCTCACTCCGGAGATAGTCCATTTGGGCAGGAGTTCTCTCTTGGCCTAGTTGGATATTGGGCATACAGGTAATTGCCCTGCTTTTCAAAAGTTAGTTTTATACCACTTTGCTTTTACAAAAGACCTACAACGATATGTTTTTGCTAACCAAAAGAAATCCAAAGAGGATTTTTACTTTTACAAAAGAAGGCGAAAAGTGAAAATAGTGTTGTTTGTTTTGCAGTGGGCCATTATAGAGGCCTCGCACACTGGTAAGTGAAACTGTACTGTACATATCTACTTTATATAGGCTATTTGTCGTATCATTCCTGCCTTTACTATACGTTTTACTATAGCTTTTATGTGTTATTTAGTATGATTTCATAGGTTATTTTTCAGATCTGGGAATGCTCAAAAAGTTTTCCCATATAAAATTAATGATTATTCTTCTTCACTTTACGCCATTTCAGTTTACGAAAGGTTTCATAGGAATGCTCTACTTTTGGATAGCAGGGGAAACCTGTTTTGGGGTCCAGTCTTGCCCCGACCAAGTGTCTGTGTTTCTTTGTGTTATGAAGTCCATTTGTGTTGTGATTTTCCATGGGAGGATGTGGGATGTTTTATTCCAGATGAGATTTCCATCTCGTGTACCTGATTTTCTACTTGTTTTCTAAGAGCTGTTGTGTAACTGTTTAATTTCGAAGACACTGACCAGAGCCTTGGCCACACACGAGTGTTTTCTGACTGCAGATTGTGACCCTTTTGCTGAGCAGGTTGTGAAACCAATTTAATTGATCACTCACCACTTTTTTGAAAATGTAAATAGAACAGGATCAAGAAAAGATAGAACATATGACAGAACAAGTGAATTGGATGTAGGAATGGTAAATATTGTTGCATCAAACTTTTTTTAGGTGTGTGTATTTGTGTGTGCGTGTGTGTGTACTGGAACACAATGTAACATGTATTGCTCATTATAGATCATGATCAGAAAAAGTTAAACACCGTCTTAGACTGTCCAAAAGTTGTATTTGCTTATTGTAGGACTGATGAGGATAAAGAAGTGAGTGCCTCAGAAGGTTGCATCTCTGTGAGATAAAAGTAGAAGTTTGAATGACAGTTTTTACTTAGATAGAAAAACCACCCAGATTGAGTTTGTTACTCTTCTGTGAAGGTAGAATATGCCAGAACATAATGCTCTTCAGGTCAACAGGAACTAAACTTGTTGTTTCTCTCTGCACAAAGAATTATGCAATTTCCAGTGGGAACTCCCCTTTGGAGGTGGAGAAGGAAGGGGAAGGAAGAGCAG
>NW_006443119.1:699923-739453 GCF_000325575.1 Pteropus alecto | reverse complement strand
CAGTTTAGGCAGAAATCTTCATTATGAGTCTAGCTGAACCCGGATCTGCATGGAGTTAACTCTGGGGCTTTGTTGGAATCTGCAAAAGGTTTATTATTGAAGACAAAGAAAGCACAACTTACTTCCATTTATTTCCATTCAGGATTTATACCAGCTCTGTGCTAGGTGCTGGGATGTAACAGCAAATAAGACATGGTCTTGGACTTGTGGCGCTTGTGCCCTGGCAGGGAAGACAGTTGTAAATTGCTAATTACTATACACTGTGCTGAGTGTTAATAATGGAGAGTGTATATAAAATGCTTTGGAATAGAGCTTATGAATTAGAGGAACTGTGTTCTCAGCCTTTTATTCAGAGAAATGTGCCATTTACTAATAAAGAACTGGGGTAGGGTTTTTTCCCCCCTACAAGTTGGGGAAGTTACTCTGTTGTAAAGGAAAATGAAATTTCTGAGGAAATTAGGATCAACCGGACTACTGTATTCTTTCATGTCTTTTACTCTAAATGTATTTTAATGTTTTAAAAATGTATTTTAAAATAAATTTTGACACAATTCCTGTCCAGAAAGTCTAGAGATACGTAAAATAATTTTAAACTATTTTCTATAATGTCCTTAAAAAATACCAACAAACAATACAATACGTAATTGAGTGCTTTTCTCTGACGGAACCCACAGCACTTTGCTTTTGCTTTCTCGCTGATTTTTAAAATCAGTAATAACTTTTTGGGACATTAAAATCATGACTAATTCTACAAAAGAAATATCACTGCAAATCAGAGAGTATATTCAGGGTCTAGAACCCAGGTCTCCCAAATCCAGGCTAATTTACTTCTGCCAACTGCGTTTGGCCCAAGTCTATCCCATGACTGTGGAACCAGACTGAACAAGAGCTGAGTTTTAATGTTCTTTTTTTTTTAGTTTTTATTTCATTTAGTTGAGTGTATTTTTACTGTCAGCTGACTTTGCTCTGAATTTTCTTCTTGCTGACAAATTCTGAGCACACCCATCTATGAGTTTGAACAGTAGAGAGTTTTTTCAGCAGTGAAATGAGCAGGCAGCCTTTAACTGTAGACATACTGTTCATTGTGAAGCATTTACTTCTTTTTGTCTCTTTCTAGGATTGAGTAAAAGCAGCTGGGAAAATTCTTTCTACTTATATTGTTTGAGACATGGCCTTCAAACTTATCACAGTTTCTCAGATGAGGAAAGTGAAACGTAGAGACCCAAATCTTCTGACATATGCAGATATCCTGCTCCTGTCCCTAACATCTAAATGATGGCACTGATCTATTCACAAGTTCAGAGCATGTGGTCAGGGTTTTTTTGATTAATGTTTGTAAGCCTCAGGCTTTTTGTGTTTTGGTGGGGCATTTGCATTTTACTTTATTTGGAAAATTCAAGTTGAGGGAGTCATTTAAGAAGAGTCTTGGAAGCCTTGAACCCTCTAAAAATAAAAAAGCTCACATTTCTTTTCTACTTTGGCTCTCTGTTGGAGAACACTTATGTCATTAAAAACACCGTAGTTTGCTTATCTAATTTCTACTTCATGTTCACTTTAATGGCTTCCCATCGCTCTTAGGAAAAATTCCATTCTTCTTCAGACTATTTGCAGTACTCTCCAGGGCTTGACCCCTGCCTGTCTTTTTAATCAGTCTCATCTTTTTTTCACTCTCCCATTTAAACTCTGTGCTCTAGCTACTCCGAATTTCTTGGATTGTTTCAATTCCATGGCTTCCTTGCCTCTGGGCCTTTGAACATGCTGTTCCCTCTGGGCTGGAGCTCGTTCCCTATCCTCCTCCTCTGGCTCACTGTAATCCTCCAGGTCCTCTGGTAACCTGTCACTGAGCCCTTGACCAGCGTAGGCTTGTCTACTGTATGTTCTTACAGTGCCCTCTTTTCCCCAGATACTGGGCTCATCACATGACAATTACTTTTTACAATCTGTCTTCTCTGGTAGACTAGTCCTCGGGAAGGCAGGCCCAGATTCAAGAGAAAGGAGGCTGGTTAAAATTACTGTGAGTTCGATTTAAAAGACTTTTTATTAGACTGGCATTTTGCAGCATTTTAAAATTTATGAATTCCTTTCAACGTAATATAATTTTGTGAACCCCCCCACAGGAATTTAAAAAATAATGTCACTTTTATAAATTATGATAAAGAGGGGAATTCAGGTAAAACATTTTCTTTTATATCAATGTTATTAAAATTATATGATACAGCTTATATTAATATAAACTTAATATTTTAATAGCCTCCATTATGTAACTTTTTCTTTTCTCATTTAACGAGCAATGTGTACTATTTAATCAATTTAAGTAAATTTTGTAGGAATAGTGTGATTTGTCGCAATAAATTTAAAAATAAAATATCATGCTTAGTTTGGGACCAAGTACACCTTAAAATAAAGTTGGAAATGTCATGAGTTGCATTGCCATGACGGCCGTTAACCATGTGAAGGCCCCAGGAGACTTGAGCGAACTGCTGGGGTTTCACAGTCTCCTGCATGGTCTGCAGCCTTAGAGATGCAGGTGGAAGTGTTAGGAGAACAGGTTTCGAATTCCGCCCAGGGATGGATAATGTCTATCATAAATCCCACAATGGTTACTAGTCAACATTTCCAGAGAGGACAGGTTATTGCTGCTTCCTTCTTTGTCACGAAAAGAGCAGAAGATACAGATGACACGGGAGGGAAAAAGGAGAGACACTGAAACCGTGGCCTGGCTCTGTGCGCCACTTGTGCCTCTAATTGCCATTGGGCCTCACTCATCAGTGACAGAGGGGTGGTCCTGTGCTCTCCATGCTTCCCAGGGCCTCTTGGAAGTGGAAGAAGCAGATTGTGCCACTTGCTTACTGACACTACTGGGTGTTGATGTGGTCGGTTGGAGGTACAGGTGATACATGTGTCGCCAGTGCTCTCAGGGACCCTTTTTAATCTCATTAGCCTCTGTGACTCTGTGACCTTGGTTATTGCATGTTCAGAAAGTGTCAGCTTTTTTTTGAAAGTGATATTCTTATTTTCTATGTGGAGTGTTACCAAAGACCATAACACTTTCTCATTTGCTGGATGCTATCAGACTCTGGCCTCTGGATTAGGGAGGCGATATTGAAAAAAAATATTATACTGGGAAATGGTATTTAGGAAAATGTTGCTAATTTTTACTCTCATTTGGGAGCCTCATCTTCACACTCTTTGGTCAGCCCTGGGCAATTAAAACTTTTGTTCTAGTAAAGTTGCCTCCTGAAAAGGTTTCATTAATTATGAAAAATACCCTGTGGGCATTATATTGTGATTTCTTTTGTGGCTATCATAAATAATGGGGCAAAAACACTTGTCAAAATATAGCAGAGCTGATTAGATAATGCATCTCTCCTTTGATTTTTGGTTGGTTTTCTGTTTTAATTTTTAAAGGAATAGCTATTGCTTTCTTAAGAAATAGGAAGTGCTCATTTAAAAAAAATTCAAGAAATACTGAATAGTACGAAGTCAGCAATAAATTGTTCCAACTTCCATTACACCAGAAGAGCTCTTCATTCATTTATTCATTCGTTCATTCAGTGAGTGTTCATTGAGTGCGTACAATGTGTCAGGCACTGTGGTACCAGGGTTCATCAACGAATAAAAGCAAAGTCCCTGCTATCTTATTTTTGTGGGAGGAGAAGATGATAAACAAATACCTAAATAGATCTATAGGTGTCATGAAGAAAATAAAATAGAGTAAGGGCATAGAGAGTGTCAGGTTCTCTTTCACACAGAGTGACCACAAAGGCTGCTCTGAGCAGGTGACATTTGAGCAGAGCTAAGTGAAGTTAAGGAGCTAACCATTTGAATGTGGGAGGAAGCATATGCAGAGGTAAGAGTGTGCTTGGCATTTCTGTGATCAGAGAGGCCAGTGTGGCTAGAGACCTGTGAGTAAGGATGAACATAGCAGAGAGACTGGAGAGATAGCCAGGGGCTAGTCCATGTCAGGCTTTAGAAAGCTTTCAGCTTTTCTCCGGGTGTTGGAAGGCGATGAGCAAGGAATAGATTACAGGGGAGCACGAGTGGCCGTAGCAGGACCAGTTAGGAAGCTCCCACAGTAATTCAGAACAAACCCATGCCAAATTGGACTAAGTCAGGAATGGTGGAGGGGATAAGTGGTTGGATTCTGGGCACATTTTGAAGATAGAGCTGGCAGGATTTGCTCATGAATTGAATTAGGACTTTGAGAGAGAGTAAAGAGTTAATAATAGCTCTTAAGGTTTTGGCTTGGCAGATGAATGGTGGTGCCATTACTGAAATAGTGAACATGAGGGTCAGGGTGGGTGTTGAGCTCAGGTTTGGGGGTGTTAAATTCTAAGTACCTATCAGCCATCTAAGAGGAAATGTTAAGTCATTTATAGGAGGCAGGAGTTCAGGAAGAGGTCTAGACTGGAGATACACCAGGCATGGAACTGGAAGAGGTCTGCTAAGAAGCGAGTAGAGATGGAAAAGAGGTCCTGAGCCTCAGCCCTGGGGTGTTTCAGCATTTAGAGGTTGGGAAAGAGGAGGAGGGTCCAGCAAAGGACATTAAGAATGTGTGTCCAGGGGGCATATTAGGAGAGGATACGGTTCTGGGGCCAGGGAGTGATCCCTTCTGTCTAGTCTTGGTGGTGCTAGAGGGAGCTGAGTCTGAGAATTGGTGGTGTTTGGCAGTATGGAGGTCATTACCACCACGACAAGAGTGGAAGAAGCAAGAGCTTGGTTACAGTGGGCTGGAGAGAATAAAGGAAGAGAGGAAGTGGAAGCAGGGAATATGAACAACCATTCTGAGTTTAATTGTAAGGAGAAGGCTGCATGAAAAAGTGGCTGGGGAGGAAGGGGAAAATCAAGAAAAACAATTTTTTTAATAAGACAAATATAGCATGTTTATTTGCTTATGGGAATGATTCAATAGAGAGGGGAAATGATGATTCAGAAAATACAGTTGACCCTTGAACAACATGGGTCAACCGACCCCCATGAAGTCGAAAATTCGCTTAAAATTTTCGACTCCCCCAAAACTTAACTGTCATACTGTTGTCCCTAGGTATCCACGGGGCATGGGTTCTGGGACCCCCAGGGGAGACCAAAATCTGTGGATGCTCAAGTCCTTTATATAAAATGGTGTATAACAATACATATAGTTGGTCCTCTGCGTTGGATTCCAGTCATAGGTTAAAAATACTATTTTTGACCCCCAGTTTGTTGAATTTGCAGATGTGAAACCTGGAGATATGAAGGGCCAACTATATGTTTATTGAATAAAATCTGTGTGTAAGCAGATCTAAGCAGTTCAGACCTGTGTTGTTCAGAGGTCAACTGTAAGTGTATAATTTTAGGAGCAAAGGCCTTGAGAGATCGAGAAAGGATAGCTTTCTCGTGTGCAGGTGGATAGATAAGGCTAGGACAGGACCTGGGTAGGGAAGGCGGGTAGGAGGGTAAGGTTGTGGATTGGTGATGGGGCACATGGACTTTCTCTTCCAGTGTTCACATTTGGTACCCATAAACAGAAAGGTAGCTAGTGAGGATGAAATAATTTTATAAGAATGGCATTATGCCGTATGTGCTTTAAAATAAAAACAATTGAATTTAATTTTACTTGAGTTTAACAGAAGAGAAAGAAGCAAGTGTAAATGAGGGAACTGTTAAAATTCAGATAAGTGTTTCTTCAGATAATAGTTCCTGTAAGTTCTCTGTAAGGTTAAGAAAATAATTATGGAAATCATTTGGAGGCTGAGGTCATTATTAATATTTTTAACTAAAATTTCAGCTAGACCTTTACTTTTAGACAGAGCGACTGATTCCTCGCCTAAGGAGGATTAGGTGATTCATTTTCTTACACTTCTTTGTACCTTTCTTCCCCATCTCCCAATTTTCGTAGCTTATCTGGATTCTTTTCCTTGGCAGGGTTTCTAACATGCATTCTGACCTGCATGCTCCCATTTTTTGGTGTTGGTGCTGTAGCTGCTGCCTGCAGCTATGGCTTCTCTATTCCTGTGGGTTTTGTTTTATCTTTTGGGTGCAGGATTTCTGTTTCTCAGGAGGAGTTAATGGATGGATGCTCGCTAGACTGAGATTTTTCAAATGTGAGAATGTCTGAGCTATTTTCCACTTTTTTATACTTGCCTCAGCTTGGATCACAGTGGCTCTTCCTCAGATTTTTTTTTTTTTTTTTAAAACATGGCTCCATTATCTGGCCTCTAATATTGCCATAGAGAAATCTGAGACCCACCCCGAGTTTCCCCTCTATTTTGTTAAAAGAGTTGCTTTTTCGCCATTGCTTCCTAAATAATTCTTTATCCTTGAAGTTTAAAAGTTTAAACATTGTATGTCTTGATGTGGATTGTTTTACATACATTTCTCGATATATAGTATGCCTTTTCTATCTGTGGATTTAGTTTTTCCGTTATTTTAAGGAAATTGCCCTATGTTATATCTCTGGATTATTTTTTTCTGTTCCATTTATCTTCTTTTGTATTTCCTATGAGTCTCTTAAGGCTTTTTTTTTTTTTAAACATGCCATTAATTAGGTTAAAAATCTTTATGAAAAATTTCAAACCTACGCAAAGTAGAGAGATGTATTATGAACCCCTGGGTACCATTACCCTGCTTCAATAGTCCTCAGCTCACAGCCAGCTTGTTTTGTGTATCCCCCACCTACTCCCACTCCCCTCCATTACTTTCAAGCAAACAGCAGGCATTATTCATCCTTGAATATTTCAGTATTTATCTCTAAGATAAGAACTCTTTAAAAAAAAACCCATAACCATAAATAAGGTTCATCTATTCTGTTTACAATCAGTTTATTAAATCCATAACAACATTGTTTGTGTTAGGTCAGCACCCTCTTTGTTGCAGAGGTACAGTAAACAGTAACTACAATTGCTGAGCCTCAAAATCAGGAGGACAAAACTCAGAGGACAGGCCAGGGAACTCTCCCTGATGCAGAACGGTGACACGTTGGGTTGAGCAACAATTACAGGAGTTGTGGAGACAGGAAGTGCCCACCAGTTTTTCAGTGTTCTCTGAATTTCTAGTGCTCACGTGAACTGTGGAGGGCATGGAGTAGGACCCAGAATGTACACTTTCTTTTCCAGCAAGAAGCGAAACTTAGGCCCTTTCTGATTTAATAATAACCACAAAGAAGGAGTTGGGTGGTTTGAAGACTCTGTGTTCTAGTTCTCCTTTTGGTGGTCATGTGGTTTATTCCAGAGCTTTTTAATATGCAGGTCAAGATCTTCTAGTAGGTCATGAAATCAAATTAGTGGGCCACAACTAGCATTTAGAAAGATTAGAAAATATCAGAGTTTATGGCATGTAGTAAGGATATGTGTTGTTTCATGAAATTTTTATTTCCTTTGTGTGTGCGTGCATGCATGCGTGTGCTTGTAAGAGTTTGCGCTAATTTCTTCAGTATAATTCCTTTCACTTTCTATACCTACTTGTTCAGAAAGTTAAAGGATCAAAGAATTCATGAGAGAAATTTTATTTCTGTATTTAACAACAACATATATAGTGCTTACATGTGTCAGAAATTGTTCTAATTACTTTATGAATGTTAACTCATACAAACCCTGTGAGGTAGGTACTATTATTGAATTTTTACAGATGGAGACATTGAGGCACAGAGAGGTTAAGTAACTTGTCCCAGGGTCACATGGCTAGTAAATGATAGAACTGGCACTTTGAGCCCAGGCAGTCAGGTTCCAGGGTCAGAGTTTGCTTTGCTGTCTCTCCAGTTGATAGCATTTCTAGGTGGTGGCATGGACTTTTTGTTGCTATTGCCTTCAAGAAGAAATGATAAAAAAGCATTTTTCCACTTTACCCCAAACACATACACTTAAACTTTCAGAGTTAATACTGTGAGAATGAAGACTTTTGTTTGATAAGTTAAAAGGATCCTTTTTATTAACCAATCAATATTGCGAGCCTAGAACTATAGAATTCTAGCATGAAAGACAAGTCCATATCTCAGCCTTAAACAAGTGTGGGAAAATGGTGAAAAGCACTGATTTTAGAATGAAACACATGTGGATCCAAATCCTGCCATGATCTGTAACAATCTAGGTGACCTCATGGAATTTTTACTGATCTCTCTGAACCTCAGTGGTCCTTCATCTGTGAAGTGGGTGGAATCATAGGTAGGTACCAGGCTGTCGTAAGTGTTTTTTATATAAATTATCTCTTTTACTTTTCTTTCTAGTCCACTCAAGTGATTGTTACAAACTCCATTTTATAGAAAATAAAACAGATTTAGAGAGATTAAGTGTCTCGTTCAAGGATATACAACTAGTAGATGACAGCTAGAATTAAAGCCCAAGTCTTTCTGAATACAGAGTTTATGCTTTTAAGCACTCTGCTTTACTGCAAACATATCCCATTGGGATGTTTTGAAGATTAAATGGGACAATGTACCTTTACACTTCAATGGTGACTCAATTTACTATGTGCTTTCTTGGCACATACTAAGCACTTAGTAAATGGTATCTGTGATAACTCTTGAATATTTTAAGATGCGCCTGCCTAAGACTTTTGTGGAGACAGTTTACTTTTCCATAGAAAATAAACTGGTCAGCCAAATCAGTTCTTATAACCAATCAACCACTTAACATATATATTGAGTTCTTGAAAAATAATTGGTTAGCTGTTTTCAGGGATCTGCTAAGCACATACTTTCATTGGAATCCCTTTCATCAAGGAAGAGACTGTCCACCCAGCATCTAGAACAGTGCCCAGTACATGGTAAGTGTCTTAGTCTGAGTTCCCTAGAAAATAGAGCCAGAGGCAAAGCTTATATTTTATTTGGGAGTGACATCCTAGGGAAACAGGAATGAAGAGAAAAGGGAAGTAAGGAAGGAGAGCAAATATAAGGGACTGCTTATAAGCCAGCCACAGCTTCATGAGGGAAGCTGATTATTTGGTCTTGTGGGACATCTTCAGAGAAACTATGTGAAGCTACTGCATCTCTGAATAGTCCGCTGGGAGAAGGAGGGAGAAGATTTCATTTGCCGGCTCCCATCTCCTATTGTCAAGGGTTAACTTCATGGAGCTTCAACTCACCTATACTTCTTGGTCACATGGCTGGTGGCTGAGCAAGTTCCTCTAAATCTCCTGCCTCAGTGACAACAGGGAAACCCTGGAGTGGGAATCTAGAGGCATGCAGCATGGATATAAGGCAAGCATGGTTAGGCTGGCCCACCAACAGCCATTGCAACTTAAGGTAGTACAAGCTGTTCCAGCCAGTCAGCAAAACAGCTGTCTTCATTTTGGGTGATATAAACTGGATCCAGCATAGCAGGCTTTCAGTAATGATAGACTGAATTGCCAAAGTTAAACTTTTGGCCCCGCTATCTTATTTAGGTGATTTGTAGTTACTGACTCTTATGTTTCATTTGTTCCATACTCAGTCTACTTTCCTATCTCCTCTTCCTTTGCTTTGCTTTCCACCTAAATTGGGGTGTCCCTTTGTCTAGGCCAACTTTTCTTTCATGCTACTTGTTTTCTGTGGGTAGCTGCATTCACTTCCACGGGTTTTCATACTCACATCTACTTGCTGTTGGCTCCCAAATGTCTATTTCCAGACTTGACCTCTCCTGGGAACTCTAAACTAGAGAATAAAACTGCCTTTTCAGTTCGAAGTTCCACAGTTACTTGAAAGGACAAGTGAATTTCTTTGTCTTCTGTAATCATCTTCGTCCCTCTCCCCAATAACGAATAGGTGCTTGGTGAATGCTCGTTGAACTAAATCTGAAATAATGTGCCAGTACTGTATGCCATGCTGGGTCCTGCACAAAATGAAGCAAACCCTCCAGAGCCAGCTCTCTGGGAATTTAGGATCTGGATTTTAGTATTGATTTGGTTTGTTTTCTGTGCAATTATGCTAGAGCCTTGAGCAATATACAGTTTACCATTGCTCATTACTTTAATGGATATGTTGAAATTGACATTTGGTGTTTTCAGGAGTTATTGGTAGGGAATTACTTGGGCTTTTACAATCCTGTGCTGTCCTTCTGCTTCTCAAGTCTGTTTGTTACCTGTGTCCAATTTACAGATCCCTTTTGAATTGTGTTTGTATCTGATCTACTCATGGTGCATGTGGGCCCTCTCTTGCTTTTACCCCCACTCTTCTGAGTAAACCTTGAAGGCACAGTGTTCTACTCACAGCCTCCTAAGTTTAATCTGCCCATTTCTGCCTCCTTACCTTTGCTCTAGTAAGCACAACCCTGCTTCCTTATCACCTTTACATCTCAACTAAGGCCTCAAGACTAACTCCAGTTCACTCTGGTTTATACTGATCATCTTCTCTCTGAGCATGATCTGAGACCATCGTTTTGGCACTTAGCATACACTGTCTTAAAATGTTGAGTATTTTTACATTTAGTCCCTTTTTTTCTAATTGAGAGCAAGATAATGTCTTAGATTGTGTGTTCCAGTGGTTCATCACTTAGATCTTTGCACGGAGTAAACATAAGATCAATACAATATTTGCTGGATTTGTTGGTTGATAATTGTGGTCTTTGGGAAATGACTTCCAGTTTGCCTCCAGCAATGAATCAGGGCATCAGACTAGGTAACATTTCCCAGAGGAGCTGTTGGTCATCTTATTCCAGATCTTTAGTTTGTAGTACAAGTTAATTCTAGATTTTGGGAATTCTGTTTCTTAAACATCTCAGGCAAGGCCTAGGAGCTAAAATTACCACTCTGGCATTTGATGTGACAGCTCGTTCATTTGGGAGCCTTTTGTCTTTGACTTTCTATTGAGTCACTTGAAAGAGCCAAGGCAGCTTGCCAGAACAATTGTGATGATTAAAGTTCATTGAGATATCTGTACCCCTTCACACTCTCTAGCCTCATCGGCTTTATGAGGTTGCTTTCTGTGGCTTCATTTGGAGGCTTGAAAGTTAATGGATGACTGAGCATCCTTTTGAAACTCTTAAAGCCATTTTTCTTCTCTTCCTTCCCACTGGTGGGTTTCTGTTTGTCTCCAAAGCTGTGCACATTGTTTTTAAGTAGTGTGGAGTTAATGCAAGGGGAGGAGAGGTTCTTTCTTTCATAACTTTGGGACAACCTGCTGCACAAACTTAAAATTCAACAGAGAGAACTATAGTCAAAAGTAATATGAGGGAGTCCAGGACTCCAGGTCACCACCCCTCCTTCCTCCCACCAAGATGACTGTCTTACCTTTGAACCCAAAGATCTCTATCACATGTTCAGTTTGCTAATCATTGGATAGGGAGGCAGTTTGGAATCCATAGCTTTAGGATCGCTGGCCTGAAAGCCTGTATTATTGCTAATGATTAGTGTTAGTCTGTACAGGGATTTTCCACTCGTGGAATTCTCTTACTCATTGGACCTCTGGACCATTTAGTCTGGATTGCTCATTAACGCCAACTCTATCTTATAATCTAGAAGACCAGGAATCCGTCCAGCAGACTTTTTCTACTCTGATCTTCCTTCTGCTCCATTTTTATCATGGCACAAACTTTCTCCAGCTTTATTTTTTTTTTTGCTTGAAATCCAGACTACTCTGTTAGCCTTTGGAGCTGCTCCTCCCTATGCACCCTTATCTCTGACCAGGCCCCGGTGTCTCCCTTTGTTCTAGCTAACCGTCCTCCTCACGACCTCACAAAGAGGCCACGCTCCAACATTCCATCTCTTGGCTTACAGTTTATCTTCTCTGGAATAATGTCTTCTTACCCTTCCATTTACCGAAATTCTGCCCGTCCTCAGAATACTAGTTCACACTTTTATCTCGTCCCTTCTCTCTGTCTTTCTCCTCTCCTTTCTTCCCTCCACAAGTTTAAGACCTACTGTATGCCAGGTGTTGTTCTGGACCCCAGAATAGATTGGTGAACCAAACAGACAAATTGCTCCCCCAAGGAGTATAGTCTTCCTCAAGAAGCCTTACTTTAGTGAGGTTAGTCCTCATTGCTCGTTCTGAGTTCTCAAAACTGTTGCTTACAGTATTTATTCTTAATTTCATGTACTTACAGTACACAATATCATAAAAAATTTTAGGAAATCAAATGTCTAGCACAATTATGTAATATATAAATATATAATTTTTGAAAATGTATATTTTTATCATATCTTCACAATTAGATTGTAAGTTCCTTGAGAACAGGAACCTTCATGTTTCTGAAACTTCAGAATCCCTCATATCCATTAGGTTTCCTTTGTTTGCAAGAGGACAAAAACCCCATGTAAACTATTTTAGGCAAAAAGGTGAGTCTGCTTCTGTGACGGAAAGGTGCAGGGATGGGGCTGGCATTGACTGTGACTTGATTCACGAACTCGTTTCCTTTTTCTGTTTCTCAGCTCTGCTTCTCCAGGTCAGCTCTATTCTCAAAAAAGCTTTCCATTCATGATGGCAAGCTGGTGGCAGCAGTCTCAACTTTCATTGTGCCCAGGTCTTGCAGCTCCCAAACAAGGCCTGGAGGTAACATCTACCATCTTTGGAAAGGGCACAGGTAGAATCAGCATTACTAATATGAATGAGAGTGGGGGAGAATATGGATGCGAGGAGGAAAAACAATAAGTATCTCTCACATCCACACATCCTGGAAGCTTAGTAGTTACTTGTTGGTTGTTTGGATTAACTCATGTTTATTTCTACATCATATTCAATAAGGTAAAGTAATGAGGAAAAAGGCCATTAGTCACTCTCTTTGAGGAAGACTATTTGCTGTTTTCTACTTTACTGAAAGTAGCTTGATGGCCTTTTCTTGGAACACGGACAACTCAGATTAGTAGATAAGTAATACTATATAGTCACTGAAAGCTGTGATATATAGTAAGTGGACTAAAACTGATGCATGTCTCTCTTCTCTCTGCTCTCACGGCACTGTGTGAATACCTTGTTTACTTATCTTATTTCACCTTGTTTTTATAGGGCTTTTTTTTTTTCTCCCTTGTTTTTTCCCTACTGCCTTGCTAACTTTGAGGGAGGACTTTTGTCTTCTTATTCTCAGAGCTCCTGGAAGGTGCTCAAATAAATATTTGCAGTAAGAGTAAGTAAGAAAGAACATTGGCTTGGGAATTCCGTGACCTGGGTTTCAGGCCTAGATCTGCAGCTAAATAGCTGTGTGATCTCTGGCAATTCCTTTCCCTTTTCTACGCTTTGGTTCTCTGCTCCGTCCAACAGAGATTTGTAAGGGCCCTCCCATTACTGAGTTTGTAGAACAGCGAACCAGTAGGGCAAAGAGTAAGACTTGGCAGGGCATTCCAGCATTTTGTTTCCTGGGGGACAGTTTTGAGAGGGCTGATTACCCTTGTGATAAGAGGTCTTGGTAAGAGATATGGAGGATAGAGCTGGATGAAAGCTTCAATTGTCTTCTTATATAACACTTGCTGGGGAGGTACTAGGAATTAATATTCTTCAGATGGCTGAGGTGACATCATGTGTTTGTGAAAGGGCTAAAAGCAGGTGAGACAGATTTTGTGGAAAAAGACTGGCAGGCCCGGTTCCCAGTGGGGAACCTGGGCTGATCTCATGCTTCACACTCTCTGAACAGAACCTGCGGGAGTTGCAGCTCCTATCCCCTAGGTGCTGGCACATCAAGGATAAAGGAAGGACGTGCCTGTGTTACTCTCCAAAGGTTACATCTTTTCCCAGGCTGCCCTCCCACCCCCATTTTCTCCTTAGAAATTGAGTTCCATAAGAGGGGGTTCTGTGCGACTTAATCAGAGAAAATTCCTGAAGGAGAAGAATTTTAAAAGAAGGAAAGAATGGGCTAATATCTCTGGATTGAAAGCTATAGGCTGAAGAAATCCCTCTGTACTCTGCTGGCTAGCGAATTCCTTGGGTGGAATTTGGACAGTGTTCAGAGGACTGTGTCACCTTTTGATTGGCAGGTGTTTTATAATTTAGCATCTATATGATTGTCTATGTGGCAGGTCCATGACTGCTTTCGTTAAATGATCAGTGTCCTATTAGGGCTAGTTTTTCTTCTAATTCCATCCTTCATTTGGCCTGTCAGCATCTTTCTAAAAAGGAAACGAGCCTCCTTCTAACTCCCAGAACAGGTATAGTTAGGATCTTAGCTGTGGCCAAGCACGGACAAAGAGTCAGTACTTCCCAGGGGAAGCTTTGCTGGATGTGTCTGCCGATCCTGACTTGAACTAATACATAAAAACATTCCTTGCCAGGTTTTCATCTGACACCTCGGAATTGATGGGATGATGATCTGCCAGTGCAGTTCAATGTCATGGCCAAGTTTGCTGTCCAGAGTGGCAGCTTTCAAGATTTGTTTTAAGTATACTCAATGCAGAACTGAGATTTGGCCCATAGAAATGGAGAAATGGAAACCAAGAATTCCTTCCTCCTTTTGGTGCCTTGTTTATCAGGCCATTTTCCCCTTAGCTGGCAGAATGGTGCTTAACAGAACGAGCTATTTGGTTGGGTTGAATCTTTTAATGAGATATAAATCACATATCATAAAATTCACCCTTTTAAAGCGTACAGTTTACTGGGTGTTTTGTTTTATTTGAGTATATTCACAAGATTGTGTAACCATCACCACTGTCTAATTCCGGAATGGTAGGGTCAAATTTTGATTTGAATCTTGAATGAAATATCAACCAAAAGTCAACTCTGAAACTCGGAAAATTTGTTCTAAAACTTTTGTCCCTTTTGCAAGGGAAGCTGCAGTTTCTATTTAAGTGTCATTTAAAAGAAAAAACGTAATAGAAAAACAAAGAGTCAGAAGACAGTGAATTTTTATTGGGTTTGTTGCTTGTTTATTTTTATCTGCTACTAATAGATTTATAAATCTTTGGTCTTTGGGTTGGGGCTTATTTCCATGGCTATGTTATAATAAAGAATATTCAGGACAAAAGCAAAAAGACTGTCTTTGCTTTCGTTTTCTTCCTCTTCTTTGTCAAGCCATGCTTCATTAGGGCAGGACTCGGGCCTGTTATTTCTTCTGTCACTGTCACCTAGTACAGTGTCTGCCATATAGTTGGGGCTCAGTAAAGATTCGCTGAATAAATAGGCTGTGTTAGGTGCCCATGGGAGGTCATTTTTGGCATATATCACTCCAAATAGTTCATGGTGACCTTTGTACTTTGGCTTTGTGAATGGTCATGGCATTAATTCACATTCCTGGGATACAGCTGCTTCTGGAAACTGGGAGTGACTTCTTCCCATGTTGCTCTAGCACAGAACCAACAAGGATCTTATCATCCCTAGCTCCCACGAACTCTCATCCAAGTATAACTAGATTTGTAAAGCCTTTTTGAGTTTGTATGGTGAAGCACAATGTGGGTGATGTGAGTGCGTGTGTCTGAGTGTGCACACATGTGCACGTGCATACTTGCCTAAGCACACGATGGAACTATGAGGAATTCCTCCATGTTTTTATAAATTGCCCCTTTCTTCTTTCTGCCCTTGTAGTTTGTGGGTAGGTCAGGGTGCAGAAGGGCCTCCAGCCTGGGCACATGGCCCAGGCATGCTGGCATTCAGTGGCCTATTGTTTCCTGCCCCTTATGTGCATGGACTGGTACAGCCGCCTTCTTGGGGACCATTGTTTGTCTTTGCAGCAGCAGCAAAAGCTTGAAGCATCACATTTTGCCTTGGACAGAGCACTCATTCTGCTTTGGAGCTGCAGGCCTGGAGATGACGGTGGTGGGAGTCTCCCTTAAATGTCTGTGTGGGTGCCCAGGGAGGCTTCTCCTTCCATGCAGGTTGTGTGGGAGGGGAGATGCTCGGTGGTGTCAAATCACAAATCAACTTCAGTGGCAGGTGGTTATCTATTAGCAGAGACTCTTTTCCTGGATCAGGGGTGGGGATATCACTTTCTTGCTTTCTCTGCTCTCTGGGCTGACTGGCAGCCCTCAGGGTGTGCTCACAGGACAAGAAAACACTTCCTCCAGAGCTGCCCTGTAGAGTTGATCTAGGAAGCAGGGAAGGGATCCAGCCCAGTTGTAGACTAGCTGAAATGTAGGCTAGTTAGTGAGTCAGTGGACTGGTCCAAACTGGACTCTAGGGACCTGAATCACTCCTGAGCTGCAAGGTGGAGAAGGGGATGTTTCCAGGGTGGGGGGTGGGGGGGTGGACAAAGAAACTGTGATTTACCTAGAAATGCCTTCAGAGACTCCAGACTCGTGGTTTGTTTCTCTCGTCTCACTATCAACCTCTTTGACAAGTCAGTCAAACCTTAATGAGCTTTTGCCCTGTGTGTACCTAATTGTATGACCCTTTGGTAAATTACTTAACAAGTCTTACTTCAGTTTTTTTCATCTGTGCAATCAGAATAGTTGGGGCTACCTTAGGGAACTAGTTGTGAAGATTAAATGAGATGATGTATAAAGGCCCGCAAAGGGTATCCAGTGAACATATACGCTCCTTTCCTTCAGGGCCTGGAGGGATACCTGAGGGTGGGGTCACTTTGTGTTGTGCTGCCCACTCACTGAGGCACCTGAGAAGGTCAGGATGGGATTCCCTGCTGCTGGATGTGCTTGGGGGCATCTTAGATTAGGTTGGGTATCTCAGAGGCCTCCTCTGCAGTGCTTGTTCCTTGAACAGGACAGGTCTACCACTAGGACTTAATGGATATCAAGGGAATTAGCCTAGACCCCTCTTTTTTTGGCAGAGAGTGGACATCATCCATTCTACCGTATTCCTTTCTGCTCTCCTGGTTAGTGAAAATTATGAAGGCAAAGTCTTAAGTGAACTACAGGTGACTTAGAGGGGCCTGACAGCCCCATTGCCCATCTACATCCTCCTGCACCTTCTGTTACTGACTAGGTACCTTTTCACCCAAAGAAGGCCTGAATCTCATTCAATCGGTCAGTTGTAAGTAATATTGATAAGCATGGCAAGTATCCTCTCCACTCACAGTCTGCCCACCCAATAACTACTACTGTCAGCTACAGCCTCTATCTGTCAGTGGATAGAAAGGGCACAGATGCCTCTAGGAATAGTATCAGTAAGGGCTGTTGCCTTTAAGAGGCCCAGAAATCTCTGGCAAGAACCAGATGCCTGACATGCCCTCTGCGGATCTTCCCCTCCAACACCCTTGTAATCAGACTCCAAAAAACACAGAACAAGAGAGCTTTGATGAGTGATGAGTAGGCGGCTTTTCAGTGCAGCCTTCTGTCTGCTTGAAACAATCCTTCGGTGCTCAGTTTCAGTTCAGGTGAGGTTACTGCAGGCCTGGCTGACATTGGTGGTTGGCAAGGGAGAGGCATGGAGATGAAGAAGGTGCGAACTACATTTACAGATCACCTAAGATCACCTATAAAGGACCAGATACTTGTGCTACATCCTGATATCTATGAAAATTTAAAAAAAAAAAATGAAGGCGGGGATAGATTATGGACCCTTAGCTACTTTAGGGAAAGCCAAATGCATCATTTGCCCATCTTTCATTGCTTCATAATAGGAATACTTGGCAAACCTTGCAACATCACAGCCTTGATCTTGGATTTGCTTGATTTACCCATACCTCTGATGAAAACTAGATCCCCTCTCCCTATGCATTACACAGCATAGACACAAAGCATTGTTACAACTGTACTATTTGGGAATGAATTTGGAGCATGCATAAAGAAAGGCATAATATTACAGATAGGTACTCTTTTTTCCTGAGATTGGAGTCACTGTCACATTCTAATGCATTGTAGCTGAGCAGGCTTGGAGGGGAAGGAGGTAAAAGAAATGGCTCCATTGTGACTGAGATGGGGATAGGGACATAACGTCAGCAGGATACGCACTACAGGCCTTCTCTGAGCTGACAAGCAGTCTGGCTTTGGCAAGCTGCTTCCTGTGTGTGCCAGGTCTCTTGTCAGTAACAAACGCAGTATTGCATTTGAAGCAGATCTGGTTGCAGCTGGAGCTACCACTGCTGCAGTTCCCAAGAGGGCGTTTGCGAGCCCTGTACGAGGACTCTGGCCTTCCAGAAATCTGCCAAGCTGGAACTTAATCAGAAATATTTTTCTAGCTTTGACAGCAGGGGCTCTAAGCATTGGTAAGGATGAAGCAACAGAGATATGAGTGATAGCCATTGGTGAAAAAAATCAGCTTCTTAGAGACTGATTTACATTCTATAATATTGGAAACTATGGAATCTGCTCAACAGTGGGTAGGTTTGCTTGCCTAAAAGTCCTGGTGCTTGTTTCATTTTTTATTACCACCATTTGGCCTTGCGCAGGGCCCTTTCTGGCCCCATTAAAATATCCTGACCTTCACCCTAATTCATGAAGATGTGGAAAAACATTTTGAAATGATGGGAGAAAGTATAAAAAGTAAGAGTTTGGTTTCTAAAGTCAGTCTGTCTGGTTTTGAATCCTAGCTCTACTACCTAATATAATAGCTTCACTTCTTTAAGAGTCAGTTTTCTCATCTTAAAATGGGGATGAAAGTAGTGCCTACCCAACAGGATGGCTGGGAGATAATTCATTAGGCTCTCTGCCAGAAGAGAGCCAACATTCTGGCACTGTGCCAGAAACACAGTAAATTGCTCAATAAATGGTAGCTCTGAATATTATTATCTCTGACAAGCATTTTCTCTTAAATGATTCAACAGATTCCTGGTTTCAGTGTTTTTCAATAGTCTGAAAAGAGTTGGTAGGGTTTAGGCCAGGTTTAGTCATTGTTGGCCAGATTTAGTCATTGTTGTTGTTGTTGTTGTTGTTGTTGTTGTTGTTGTTGTCGTTGTTGTTATTTTATCATTAAAGGCTTTAAGTTCCCCAGAGGACAGGGAACAAGTGAACAGAAGGGGTAAATGATGGCCTGTGTGGTTCTCAGGGATATCTGTCTGACTGTCTTGCCTGGCTTTTGTTGTAGAGATCCGCGCTCAGCTTACAGAGCAGATGAAATGCCTGGACCAGCAGTGTGAACTTCGGGTGCAGCTGTTGCAGGACCTCCAGGACTTCTTCCGAAAGAAGGCTGAGATCGAGATGGACTATTCCCGCAACCTAGAAAAGCTGGCAGAGCGCTTCCTGGCGAAGACACGCAGCACCAAGGACCAGCAATTCAAGTAGGGACTCTGTGGCTGCTACTTTCAAAGATCTTGGGATGGGGGCCTGGATGGAGGGAGGCAGGGTGTGCCACCTAGATCCAGTTGAATTCATGTAACAGGTAACCCAGTGCCTTCAAGTTGGCTGAGGTTTGAGAGTCCTCAGTGACTTCTCCATCACTTACATGCAGTTCATCATCGTGGAGAGATCAGAATATATGATGAGCCATGTTGATAATAACAGCAAACACTTTTGTAGGTTTTCTTATGTGCTATGCATGATTCTAAGGGCTTTACATAATACGTTAACTCACTTAATCTTCACAACAACTCTGTATGTTGGTTATTGTTATATCACCAATTTACAGATGAGGAGACTGAGTCATAAAGAGGTTAAGGAACTTGCCCAAGATTTCTCTGCAGGTAAGTTTTAAGGCTGGGATTCCAACTGTTTCTCACTAAAGCAGTAGTGCTTCCTCTTGGCTGTACATTAGAATTACCTGGGAGCTTGTAAAAGTATCGAAGGTCATACCCCAGGTCAAGTAAATCACACACACACACACACACACACACACACCTCTAGTAATTAAATAGCAGAGCTGGAGTTGAAACGGGCTGGCTCCAGAGTCTTTGTTCTTAATCATTTCACCAAACTGTCTTTAACCAGAACAAATGAATGATGTTGTAGCCATAAGTCTAAATCACTGCCCAGACAGTTGCTAAAGTCTATTCCTCCTACTTTTGTAGTATTTTATACAACTGGCTTCTTCACTCTGTTCTCACTGCCATTGTCCTAGTTTAGATCATCATCATCTTTACCTGAATGATTGCAGTACTTAACTGTGTCATCTACAGCAGAGGTTCTCAATCCTGGCTGCACATTAGAATTCCCTGGAGAACTTTTTTTTTTAAATGTTGAAATCTGGGCCCCACTCCAGACCAATTAAATCAGAATCTCTGGGAATAGGGCCTGAGTAACAGTATGGTATAAAATCTTCCCAGAGGATTCTAACCAACGACCAGCGTTGAGGACTACAGTCTGCATTCCAATCAGCATTGAGGACTACAGTCTACATTCCAGTTCTCCCCATTCCAATCTGCCTGATCCACTGCTATCAGCTTGAGTCTTCCAGGAACACACTGGAGATCAGGCAGCTTCTCTGTGCAGTGGTTCCCCACAGTCTATGTGTCTATGTTCCTGATACTCAAGGTGCAGTCTCCCAATATCAGTACCACCTGGGATGTTGGAAATGCAGAATCTTGGGTCCTACCCCCAGATCTACTGAAACAAGATCCCCAAGTGATTCGCGTGCATATTAAAGTTTGAGAAGTGCTGCTTTATTCACAAAGGCGGACACTCCTTGACTTGGTCCTCTAGCCCCTCTACATCTGGCCCTGACTAGCTTTCCAACCTTATTTCCTGTTTCTGCTCCACTATACCTTAGCCAAACAGAATATTAATTCCAATGGGCCTTTGCTCATCCTGTTATTTGAACTTATGTGTCCATTTTTTACATCTCTGCATATCTAAGCCATATCCATGTTTTAAGACGCATCTCAGATGCAGCCTGTTCCAAGAAACTTTCCTGATTCTCCCAGAAGAAAGAATGTTCTCCCTCTTCTGAATTCTTAGAAGAGAATTATAAGCATTTTATTGGTTCTTTAATTAGGGCATTCGGCACTGTCTGTCTTATATTATCTTCCCTTAGTAGATTGTATAAGCTTTTCTAATTCATCTTTCAGTCTCCCACAGTGCTTAGCATAATATGAGGTATATAATAAATGCTCATTAAATATTATTGGATGTGTTAATGAGGGAATAAATTTAAGAATTAATGCCAAATGTATCTTATTTTCCATTTTTGTTTATTGCCCTAATAATTTGAGACACAAATTATCTTTTATAAACCAGCTCTGAGCAATGACATGGAGGCTAAAATTGAGAAGAACATGTGACATTCTCAGTTTGGCCAGAAGGAGAATTTCCTCCAGATGTTTTGTCCTCAGAGTCCCTTATCTTTCCTAAGTTCTGTTCTCTTTATGATAAGCAATCCTGAGAGGATAAAATGTTATTTTAGTATATGATAAATGAAGATTTGGGGGAGGAATCATGTGCTTTAGAAAAATGATTCAAAGTTAGATTTATTCTGTTAATAAGCTCCTCCTAAGTTTAAAATATTTGGTTTTTACTAATATATCATATACTCAGCTTAAGGACATATTTACTATAAATTAAATTACAGATCTGCTACTCTCTAAATCATCAGAATTGCTCTGATTAAGACCACATACAAGGAATAGTGTTTTTTCCAAGGCTGGAAGAATCGATTTCCTTGATAAAGCTTGTACCTGGTTTCATTTTTACCCCCAAACAACCAATGAGTATTTATTGAGAGCTAGCTCCATATTGTACAAGTATTGGAAGATACAAGATTAGTTTGTTGTGTGTATCCAGAGGGGCCCATAGCTGGGGAAGAAAAGATTTTTAATACAGGAAGCAATTAGAGGATAAAGCAATAATGTTCTCATTAAGAGATCATTGCTTTTATGTAGAATATAGATGTGATAAGAGGTCAGAGGTAAATCATGAGAGATAAAGGATCTAGAATGGTCAGGAGAGTTTTCATGAAGCAAGTGAGACCTAAGTTAGGTTTTAAAAGTAGATTTGTGTAGGAGAGAATAGCATATACAGGTAGGAGGAAGCAGGAATTTTTGGCATTGATGAGGGTACAGGGACTAGTGAGGGATCCAGCTTCATTAAAAGGAAGGTTCTTTTACATTCATTCAACAAATGTCCATTGCATATTCCTTGAACTCCTTCAGGCTAAACATTGTGTCTTAGGATATAGCAGTGAACGAGCACTGCCTCTTCACTTGGCACTTAGAATAGAATGAGGCAGCAGGCATTAAGCAAATCACACGTTTAGAGGAGTTAAGTGTTACAAGACTAAAGTACAAGGTGCTACAAGAACTTGTAAGAGGAGGATGTCTCCACTCATTTTATTGTCACTTTATGGCTAGTTTACTTTAATAGCTTCCTGTCTGATCTTATCCTGAGTAACAATCTACTTATTCAACAAAACTCTCTTAAATACTACTGAGTACTGTACTGTATGCTGATTCCTATGGAGACTAAGATAAGCTCTAGAATCCTGGCTAACAGGAGAGACATGTAAACAATATAATGTAAAAAGGCCTTTAATAAAGGTATGAGCCAAATATTATGAGAACGCAGATATTTTCAAAAACAGTGGAAGATAAGGTTAGATAAGTAGAGTAGGTACCAAATAATGGCTCTTTGACAGATAAGTAGAGTTTAGATTTGATACGGCAGTGTGGTGGTGAGCCCTCTGGGTTTTTGTGTGGGGAGAGAGACATTGGAAAAGATGTGGTAAAAGAAAGAATTTTTGCTATGGCCATGCCACTCTGAACAAGCCCACTCCCGTCTATTCTCGGAAGCTAAGCAGGGGCAGGCCTGGTTAGTACTTGGATGGGAGACCATGTAGGAAGACCAGGTTCTGTATAAAAAGTAAGGGATTGTAAGCTGACAAGGTCCTTGCAATCTGTGAGATCAACCAGGAGTTGCCTCGCCTAAAAAAAAAAAAAGAATGAATTTTTATGTCGGGAGAAGGCCAAGATAGAGGTTTGGGGAGGGAAGGTAATCCGAGCACAATGCGATAGAAAAAAGAGTGGAGGAGAGGGAATATATTCAAGAAACTGGGCAGGACTAGATAACTAATTAGGTGAAGAACTGTAGTGGTCATAGGTGACCCTACATCTCTAACCTGGCAACCTGGAAGAATTGTGGCATCTACGATAGAAGTGGGGATGTTGAGGGAAGACCTGTTGTGAATGGTGAGCCAACCTTGGCCGTGTTGGGTTTGGGGCACTGGGAGGCCTTCGGGCATCCAGGTGGAATGTTGCGCTACTGAGGGAGGAGGTGATGACTGGGACTAGATAGCATAATCTTCAGTATAAAAGTGATTGTGGAAGGTATGAAAGTATATGAACTTGAAGAAGAGAGGAAGCAGAACAAAGAGCTAAAACCAGGACCCAAGGCTGGGGCACGCCTAAATTAGAGAGCACTAAAATTACTGCTAGAAGTTAAAGGTTACCAGAGGGGATGGGGGAGGGAAGGAGGAAGGGAAAGAATGAAAGAGGCGGGGAGACTTTTAAAAAGCAGTTGAAAAGATAGAAGGTAAGGTAGGATAGTGTCATTGGATGGAACTAGAAGTCTTTCAAGTAGAAGATCTATAAAAGTTAATCCCAGCAATTTTTTGTTGATACTCTCCGTGTATAGGGCATTGCGAGAGATGCAGAGATGACCAAAATGAGCTTCAAACCCAAGAACTCAATCCATTAGAGTGAAATGTATGAAATTACTGGGTTTTAGATCAAAAAGTGGTCGTACAGTGGCAATTTCAAATGGTATAGCCTAATAAAAGAGGAGATGAGACATACACACAAATGCACTGAATATGGTGAGGAGATCCGTAAGAGGCTCTAGGCAACTTCCCACTTTCATACATAATTTATTCCCAAAAGTGGACAGAACAGTCAAATGGTTGAATGTCAGATCATAGTTTTATGTGGAGCAGGTGGGCTCTATTACTATAGGCATGCATATGAAATTCTGAATTATACCTACGTGATGTACTTTCATCATTTGGTACCTGGTCTTTGTTCTTTTCACTACAATTAAATCCATGGTATACCTGCTTAAGTCCAGTGAGCATCTGAAGAGTTGCTGATGATTTCTACCCTTGTCTTATTAATACAGTGATGAAACTCTACTCAGCACAACACTAGTAAGGATACTTTCAGTTTTCCATTTTCCACTCATCTCTATGTTGCAAAAGGGAACCAAATATTCTGATGTTTGCATGCACAAGTGTTACTGGATGAGACAACCATGCTACAGAAACGGAAGTGATGCTCGGCAGGCAGCACCTCCAGGTCAAGCTTGAATCATTTGTTAGCAACTGAAATTTGACATTTTGGCCTGGGAAAGGCTTTTCAGATATATACATTTTGGTTAGGATATAGGTGCGGCTGTAATAGACCCCAAATAATAGTGGCTTCCACAGGATAGAGTCTGATTTTCTTCTCACATAATTGTCTAGGCATTAGCCATCCAGGGGTGTGTCAGCCTCCTTATTCCATCTCAAAGAGTGCTGCCCTTGTCTATATGACTCAAGATGGCTCACTGCCACCATGTCCCCATTCCAGCCAATGGGAAAAGCAAAAGGACAAGGAGCAGGTACATCTTTACTCTTTAAAGGTGCCGTCTGGAAGTGGCACATATACCTTTTCAGCTCACATCCTACTGGCCATAACTTAGTCACATGGTTATACTGAGCTGCAAGGGAGGCCGGGAAGTGTAGTTATTCTAGGTGGCCCAAAAGTAGAATTTCTGTTAATATAGAAGAAGGGCAAACATAGTGGGGGACTATAAGCCTCTGCCACATTGTCTGTGATGTGTGAGAGGGCAGGCGGGTGAAAGCCCATGGCCACTCATCCATACAAAGTGCCTCACGTATACACAGAAACAAGATTTGTTCAGGTTGGGGACTGGGGAAGGCTGTATGGAGGTGAAATTCAATGGCTGGGAAATGGAAAAATGAAAGCGCCTGTCTATAAGCTTCATTCAGTTGAGACAATGCAAAAGAAGTAGAAGGAGGAGATGAAGATGGAGGAGGAAGCATTTTGGACAGAGAGAACAGTGATGGTAAAGGTACAGAGTTTGGAAGACAAGGCTGGTGGGTAACTTGTCTGTTTTGCTGAAGAAAGGAATAATAAATGCAATCAATAGTGAAATAAGGCTGGAAAAGTTGGTTAGAGTCCATGAATGCCAGGTGACAGGATTTGGGCTTTATTCTGTTAGCATGAGGGAGCCATTGATAGTTTTTGAGCAAGGAATATAATTACTGCTGTGCTTTGGAAAGGTAACTATGGCAACGACACATAAGATCAATTGGAGCGGAGACACTGGAAGGGAGGAGACCTGTTAGGAAGGTCCGGCAGTTGGCCTAAGGTTAATGGGGACCCAAACTGAAGCCATGCCCTTGGAAATAGAAAAGATGGGCCAAATGTAAGGGCAAGGAGCAAGTGAAGTCAAGGAAGCTAGGACAGAAAAAGGGCAGTGGGTTTCCTGGGTGTCTGGAATGGCAGTTGTACTGTATTTTTATTCAGCCGGTGAAGTGTAGCCTCGATTTTGCTGACTCTTGAACTGATCCCTAGAATAGTTCACTCTCTGCCCAGAGCATCTCAGCGGGCACTCGTCACCTCCCCCAGAGCTGTAGCAGCTGTTGGCCCAGCAATGCCATGAATTTGTCTCCCTGTGCTGCCAGGAGAGCAGCTGCCAGCAGCAGCTCTGGACAGACGTGTCTCAGGGACATGGAAACTATTTAACTTGGGATGGGGTAGGGTGGCCAGGGCCGAAGTCAGTCCACATGGATTCATCCCACCCTTTTCCAGCCCAGTTTCTCACCCTGGCTAGATTTCAGCCTCTCATACTGGGTTAGGTTGGGTATTCTATTACAGTTTTAAGTGACTGCATTTAGGGACAAAGGTTGCTGCTTTTTTCATCTTCTCTTGGACGACTGCTTACCCTGGAAGCCGTTGCCCTGTCACTCTTTGGCTTTGCTTCCTCTTCTGCTTTGCTCCTGCTCACCTTTTGTCCTCTCCCACACTGTGCTCACTGCAGACACCCTCGTTAAAGCCCACACGGCTTTGACTCTGCTGCAAAGTCTGACCCTGTGGTCCCATCATGCCCCTTCTCTTCCCCCTCCCACATAGAGTGAGAGGTGCTGCAGATAGAACTATAGCGATTATTCGATTCTACATTATTCTGCTTTGTTTAAGATAGGTAATATGGCTTCCTCCATCCCTTTGAATTGCGGGAGGACCCCATTAATGTCAGAAATTCTATCTTCTTGGTTTGATTAAGAGGAGAGATAAAATATTATGTAAGGGTAGGAAGTCTTCCCAGGGAAGATGTTCTTGCATTTTCTTTGGCTTCTGAAGAGTATAAATGTATTCCTATTTGTTGTGAGCCTTTGATTGTCTCTTTTAAGTGGAATCTGTGTTAATATTGCCCAGCAGGACTCTAATTGATAATGTGATGGCTGTTTTTTACATAGATTTGCTGTAAATTACCTTTCAGTCATAGCTCACTTGGTTTTGATGTCCTACTTTTAATAGCTCAGTTCTTTTATTTTGAGGTAGGTTTTTTTTTTTCCTGTTGAATTTTTAGAAGAATACTCCTACATTGCTATCCTGCTGTGTTTCTTACAGAGACCTTATACTATTTTATAAGCCACTGCCAACATCTTTTCTTTCATTTTTACAGCTTTTCCTTCTCCTCAACGACAAATATTTGTTGAACATATTAAAGATATTATTCTAGATTTTTAGAGAAGACAGAACCAAAAAAGTAGATGTGGTGGTTCTTTCTACATGAATTTGTAATCTAGTCAGGGGTAAATTATACCTCAGTACAGTAACACAGATCTTCAGAATAAGGCAATATATGATGAGTACCAACTGTGTGCCATAAAAGGGATAATGACACACAGTCAGTGTGGTCAGGAAACTTCCAGGGAGGAATTTGAACCAGACCTTGAAGAAACAGGATTTTGACCAATGGAGAGAGAGGGAGGGGGAAGATATTGTAGGTAGGAGGGGCGCAGCAGGCAGAAAGTACAAAGCACTTTAGGAGTACAATGAATATAGTGGTTTGGCTGGGGTAATAAGTGTTCGTGGAGGATCTGGACAAAGGTAGATAGGCTCATATTATGGAGGGCCTTGTCTCAGAGATTTGGCTCTATGCAGTAGACACGGGAAACCACTGAAAATTTGAACAGCTAAGTCCGAGCAGAGGTATGAACTCTGCTTAAGGAAGATTAACCTTAACCTTAGTGTCGTGATTTGCTAAATGACAAGAAACTTGAGACCGTGTAACCAGTTGCTATAGTAGATAATAAGGATCTAAATTAGGGTGGGATGGTAGGAATGAAAAGAATAGAAATTGATCCTTCAGTCCATTTAGCAAAAATGTACTGTGCTCTTAGCATGTGCCAGACACATGTCAGGAAGACAGATACCGCCCCCTTCGCTCCTGGAGCTTATAGTGTAGAGACAGATGGAAAACACCTGGTGTAGGAAGAATCTACAGGAATTGCTGACTGATGAGATTTGGGTTTCAAGTGAGCTTGGAAGCAGAAAGGAAAGAGGGCTGTGAAGTCTCTTTTGAACTTGGATAACTGGTAGATTAATGGTGTCTTTATAATAGAAATACTGAAATTAGGAGAAAGTTGTTTTTGAAGGATTAGACTATAAGAAATTTGGTTTGAGGGTGTTAAGTTTAAGATATTGGAAGAATAGTGAAGCTGAAATTTTCACTAACTGACAAAAATGAATGGCTGTACTCAGAGCTAAAGATCTGGGCTAACGTCTGGGCTGTTGGTAGCGATTTGGGCATGTTCATAGAAAGGCGATGGTTGAGGCTATGGACATGTTTGATTTCCAACAGTAAGCGTTTAGGAGGGAAAAAGGAAGACTTTTTTTTTATTGTCTGTGGTGCTCAGATTGCCAAGAGTGAAAAGGGATTTAAAAGATATATTTACTTGTGCATTCATTCGGTATATATCTTGGAGACCTAATTATGTAGTAGGCATTGAGCTAGGAGCTGTGGCTAGGAACGAGACAATATCCTATTCTCATCAACATTAAATTAGCAGTATATTAAGGAGATGCACATGGAACGTAAACCTGTTTATTTGGCTGGTTATGTGTTGTGTAACTGTTGGAAGGGATGTGAAGGTGCAGACCTAGGTATTTCAGGAATCCGGTAGACATTTAACCTTCAATACTCCTTTCAGTGGGAGGTTAGGTACACAATTAATTAAAGAGAAATTCTTGTAGAGCCCATGTTCTTGGCCTTGGGCCCAGTATTTGAATGTGCACAGTCTCTGCAGTTATGTCACCTATTGCCAATGGATTTCTCTTCTGGAGTTGAGTTCAGAGTTGTTCATCAGTTCACGGGATGGCATTGGGTTGAAAAATAGGGTCAGATGGCCATGGAGAATGTTATAGCTGTGATTGCAAACAAGAAAAGGGTAAAGGACCAGAAAGTTACTCTTTGAGTATGAGTATGAGGTGAAGTTACTCTTTGAATTTGAGCATGAAGCTGCTAGAAGGGAGAACCCCTTACTTCCTGGGATCAGTGTGTCACTCATTCATTTTGGACATATTGCAGAACTGTTCATTTCCTCAGGGAAGGTTTTGCCCAGATTTGGCATCTGGTGTTGAGCAAGGGTTGGCTTCCTTTTGCCACGGCTTAAGCTGCCTTTATTTAGAAACTAACAAAAGGTTTCTTGGCAACATTTTCACTGGCCCAGTCCATATAGAACTGGATGGTGGTTGGGTCTGTTTTGGAAGATTTGGGAGGTGTCACACATTGATGAAGCAGGATAGAAGAGAGAGAAGAAGGCAGTTTAGGCGATCAGCAAGACAGAGTGGTGGCCAGTCTTTGGAATAGAGAAAGAGTTCGTTTGAAAGCCCTTTGAGAGGCATTATGACTTGGTAGAAAAAGCTGAGAGCCTTGATCCAGACAAATTTGGGTCTGAACCATGTCTTTTCAACTTATAGCTGTGTGACCTTGCATACCCCTGTTCAGCTTTAATTTTCTTGTCTATGAAATGTGGAGAGTAACGCTTATCTTAAAGAGTTATTCCAAGGATTAGATATATGTAAATCACTAGTTTAGTGCCCATAACTTACTAGACACTCAAAAAATAGTAGCAGATGTAATTATCGCCACTGCAGAAGAAATGTAGCATGATCAAGACCCAAGGTTCTGACCAGAGTTCCTGAGTTTGTGATCCTGGATTTTCCCCTTACTGGTTGTGTGATTTTTAGATGAAGGTTCTTAGTTGCCTCAGTTTCCTCACCTATAAATTGAGGATAATAATAGTAGCTACTTCATGGAGTTGTTATGCTGATTAAGTGAATTAATATATCTGTAGCCATTAGGACAGCGCTTGGCACAAAGAGCAGTGACTATTATTCTTGTCCTCAGGAGCTAGGACTGAACATAGCTATACTAGGTAAAACCCTGGTATAGTCACTGTTTATTCCCTGCGCAGAGTTAAGCATTCTTAAGCCTGGCCCTGGGTAATATAACATCAATCTTCATTTTCTTCAGTGACTGCTGCGGAGCTTTGCAAATAACAAACCCTTCCTCCATCTTGATTTTTATGACATGGCTGCATTGGGCAGGAAATATGCAATTATGTGACTATATAATTGTATGTCCAGTTCATATAAAAACTAAGTTGTTGTATGTTTTGTCCTATAAAGTGTCATGTTCATAGGCGTCACGAACTGCCTTGAACCAGGTTGTTAATCCTGGCATGTTACTTTTAGATCCAGGCTTCTAATCATCAAGAGAAGGAAATTTATCTTACAATTACCCTCTGATTTTCTTAACCTTCACAGGGTCAATATTTAGCACAAATTGCCAAATCATTGGGTTTCTGCGAAGATATAGGGTTGAGGCACAGGTCCCAACTGCAATCTGAGTGAATAAAGGACACCCAGTCCTTTTCAGTGGTCACCATCAAGACCAATAGGCCAGCGAAGCACAAACCTGTCATGGCCATAACAGAATGTGGTTTACTGGGTTGTTTATCTCATGAGGCTTAACAGAAGCACCAAAGCTTCTGCTTAAATGGCTTCATATCATCCTTTTAGGGTGGGGAACGTTGGAGGACAGGTCAGGAGCAAAACATGCTTTTATAAGCAGTTGGGAGGATGTTGGAGACTGCTAAGGGCTTCTTGTGTCTCCTAGGCTCTGCCATTGGAATGTCAGCAGGACGCACCTCAGATGCTCAGCTGGAGCACAGACTCTGGTGATCACGTCCATTAATAACAATGCAGGGGTGCAGGGAACTTTTACTATTTTTTTTCTCGGTTTTTGTAAGCCCCATAATAATTCTGTAGTAGATACAGGAAGCAATGTGCGGCTGGTTCCAGGATCTTTAATTCTCAGGAATTCACAGCTAATTAAATGAATTGACTTTGATCCGATTCTCTTTTAAAGGCAGAAGCCATGTCATCTTTATTGGGAGCTGACTGTGTTAAGTGGGAGGGTTTACAAGATAAGAAGAAAGGACAGTCTCTGCCATAAGGACTTTCATAATTGAAATGGGGGAAAATGAGACGAGCTGAAAGAGAATAATAAGAACACGTGTGCGCATGGGCACATGAATCTAAAAATAGGACCCCATTTAAAGCAGGTTCCAGTAGTCACCGGGAAGGGAGGGGAAGGTGGAGTACTCGGGAGGAACTCATGCTTGGCTCAGCCAGGGAAAGGTAAAAGATAGCGTGGTTATGTTCTCAATTAGTTTTGGTCCCAAGTTAATTGAAGTAAAGATTTTAATGTCTAATTCCTGCGCAGCACTGAAGTACCACGCTGTGAAGAGAAACAGAGTCATATGGGAAGAGCTCGGTGTTAATGAAGGATTTAGGGAGAATGAGGAAAAAGTAGGGCTTGTATTTTTTCGGAGTTGAAAAAGGATCATCCTCTCTGCTCCCTCCTACTCTTATACACCCCCACCGATCATTGGATCATTGCCTCTCGGGTATTAAATTCAGGGAGGATCAATGAGCACAGCTCCGCTTCTTAACCGTATTTCGGGTACAGCTGGTTAAAGAACCAGGATTAGAAAATGAATCGAATAAACTAGGATTATCTTTAACAGTAGGATGCTGAGTGTGTTTGCAGATTTCTGTTTAAGCAGTTGGGACAGGGCATCCTTGCATGAAATTCAGACATCCCTCCCTGGCAGCCTCTGTGTTAAAGTAGAGGTTGCAGAGCAAGTCTGGCAGCTCTTAGCCTGAACCCTTGTAAACAACAGATGTTCATAACTAAGTTCTGGGGGTGGGGGTGGGGGTTTCTGTTGATGCTTGAAATTCTTTGAATTTATAGGCTGCATCTCGAGGATTTAGCAAAAGAAGGAAGTTGTACAGAATTGATTCTGCATTGTATAGGTGGAAATGAAAGACAAAGCACAGGGTATTGCATGGACTCCGAATAGAGAGTGAACCCAGGAAGCCGGCGCAATTAAGAAAGGTTTGGCTTCTCCGGTGTACTGACTTTCTACCCTCCTCCCTACTTCCCTTTTTACACATGGACCAATTTGTCAGACACTTCCTAGCTTCTATTTTCTCTGGTCATGGGTGGAAATGTGTGCCCTTCCCTATCCCAGAGTCCTGTATACACATGCATATAGACACTCAGGCAGGCTTACTGCCGAGTCTCTTCCATTAGCACCTCCCAAAGCCATTCAGGTTCTCATAATATATGGATTAAATGTATTGTTAGGAGCTTTGTCTTGTTTGCTAACTTTATTCTTATACATTCTCAATATTGGTTTTGCTAGGTCTTTGTTACATCATTAATCAGAGGTAGGCAAAGATTAAAGAATTTGGTGCTGCCTCTTTTTGACCCCCACCTCACTCCTACCCCCCAAACACACATATGTACTGAGTTTCCAGCTAGATGATGAATGCTATGAAACCTACTTTACAACATAGTTCGGGGAAGTCATATGGAAAAAATATAGACATGCAATAGCTCTTTAGTAGAAAGTCTATTAAAGACTTTCTTAGTACCAAGTTAAATGACTAGAAAGGTTACCTTATCTTTAATCAAACAAAAAAAAAGGAATTTATCAGGTCTGGATCTATTTTCAAGCCACTCTATCAGAAACAATTGGCTTGAAAATCTTTGATAAGATCACTTATTATTTTGAGAGCTAACAACACCCTCTTGCTATTATTTCTTCTGAAAAACAAGTCCTGGCCTTTTTGTGCATTGACATAGAAAGTTTGGGTGAACACAAGTTCTGGTATGTGAGGTTCACTTATTCTTTCAGTAAACACTTATTCATTCGGCACTTATTCTAGACCAAGAGGCTGTGCCCTTGGTCTAGAATTGAATTGAATTGAATTCCTAAATTAAATATACACAGAAGAATAAGCTACTATTCTGGCTCATAAAGGTTACCGTTTAATGTGAAATATTTTAAGATTGCATATGTATGTGTGCATGTCTGTGTTCTCACAAAGTATAGAGTTCAAGGTTGAGAAGCCAGAATTGTTGAGCAATCATTTTAGTCCCCTATATTATATATGATTCAGTAATAAACACTTGGATTCATCTGCCTCATCAACAGTGACCAGCAGGTTTGTCAGGTGCTGGGGGGTCACAGCCTCTGCCTTCGGGAGGCTCATTGTGTCATGTGGAAGACAGAGGATTAGATGAAAAAAGATAACACAGAGTAGTATATATTTACTGCCAAAGGAAAGATGAGAGAAATGGTTTCTTTCCATTTTTCTCCAGAATGAGATCTTAAAAAAAATTTTTTTTGACATCAGTTCAGATTTACAGAAAAGTTGCAAGAATAGTACAGAGAATTTTTGTATACCATTTACCCACATTGCCTAAAAATGTTAACATATTACTACGTTTGCTTTATACCTCTCTCTCTCTCTCTCTCTATCCATACACAACTCACGCACTTATGTATTTTGTTTTTGTGAAACCCTTGAGCACGAGTTACAGACGCGATGCCCCTTTACCCCTACATACTTCATTGTGTATTTACTAAAAACAAGGTAGTTGTTCTCTGACATAATGACACTACACTTACCAAAATTATGGTATTAATATTGATACAGTAATATTATATAATCCACAGACATTCGAGTTTACCATTTGTTCCAAAAATTTCCTTTTTGGCAAAAGAAAGTTTATGCATTTCCTTCAAGATTATGCATTTCCTTCAGTTGTTTTATTTGTTTAGTTTCCTTTAATGTGGCATGATTTCCGAGTCTTCCTTCATATTTCATGACATTGACATTTCGAGGGAGCATTCAGCCCAGTTATTTTATTGAATGTCCCTTAATTTGATATATCTGATAATGTCAGGTATTTCTTTATGATTAGATTCAGGTTATGTGCTTTGGGCGGGAATAGTGTAGAAGCGATGCCCTATTCTCAGTGCATCGTATCAGGAGGCACTTGCTGATGATTCGTCCCAGTACTAGTAATGTTAACTTTGATCATTTGGTGAAAGTGTGTTCTGCCAGATATCTCTACCATAAAGTTATGCTAGTTTATGCTTTGTAATTAATGCATATATTTTAGAGAGATACTTTGAGACCATGTGAATATCATGTTATTCCTGCAACCTTATACCCACTAGTTTTAGCATCTGTGGACAATTCTTGCGTGAATCAATTATTATTATAATGGTTACCAAATGGTAATTTTTTCAGTTTCCATCATTCTTTCTACATTTATCATTGAGATTCTACTATAAAGAAGAGTGTTTCCATCTCCTTCATATATTTGGTCATTTTATTATATCAGTGTGGACTCATAGATAGATTCTGATTGTATTCAACAGGTTATAATCCTTTACCATATTTATTTTAATGTTTATGTTGTCCTAGATTTGGCTAGTATAGTTCCTTCAAGCTGGTGCCAGTGTCCTTTCTTTTTGTTTTCAGTCTTGAGGATCAAAACGCAGTGTTCAAAATTTATTTGCTAATTCCTTCTCCTCCAACCCCTAGACCTTCAGTGTGGTTACAGTGTTTGTTTGAAGTACAATTTGGTTTATTTGTTTGTATTTAATTCCCTACCCCTTCAATATGAGCTGTTGATTGACATGTCTCATTGCCACATCTTTTCTCTTGACTAGAGAGTGAGCAATCCCAGGAGAAGTGAGAGACCCATATCTCCATAGATTAAGTCAGGGCATTATCGGAAGTCAGAGATGGGGCGATAGGCCAGACAAAGAGCATCTCCGAAGACCATCTGTTCCTGGGCGTGCTGTGACTCTGGGAGAGCCACCTATGGATTGAGACCCTTGCCACTTAATTCTAAGATGACTCCTCTCACATTCTTTCTGTCATTCTCCATGATCACCTTTCTTGCATTTAGGAAACCAAGAATCTAACTTTCAATTCTGTTCTAGGCTATGATTGTGAAGATGGTTTACTAGCAGTTCATATAATATGCTTGATTTAGGACCTCTGGATGATCCTGATCTGGTCCCATAGAGGTGAAGCCTCTGGGCACTGCTCACTGACACCCAAACATGCAGAACTTTCAGCTCTGTTGCTGGGCTGTTTGCTAACTCCCTATTCTGGCGCCTCTGCTGTTTCTCCTCCTTGGCTTTCTTCACTCAGATGCTTTGGCCTCTCTAATAGCTCTTTTGTATCAGTTCTGACTTGATCATTTTCTCCTCTGTGTTCTGGGGATGGCTTCCAGATTCCCCTTCCTCTGCCCCATTTAACCCTCTTCCTCCATCTCCCACACATTCATTTTATTTCTTTCTTTCTCAAGACACATACAACATGGTCAGTGCTGCTGATTCCAGCTGTTCTAAGTCTTGCCTGCAGCTTAAGTTCAAAAACAGATGGACCCAAAGCATCCTCGATGCTGTGCCAATTTCCACCACATGAAAACAAATTACTGAAAAGCATCAGGAAATTTTAGAATAGTTTTTGAGGTTTGATTCCCTGTCTTCTCAATGGTCCTCCCTGCCCCACTCCTTCATCTTCTCCTGCCCCCTCCCCACATTATACCTAGCCACTTTTCCATCTCTTCTTTGTGTGCCACATTTGGCAAAGGCTGGTTTCTGAAACCTTTGCCCCCATTGTCACCTTCTCTACATGCAGATGGGTTTGACCATTGGGATGAGACTGTGTTGATAATCAAGCTGAGTTGCTGTTCTTTTTCTAATTGTCTGTGTCATTTTTGAATCTTCTATTAAGAGCTAAGGATTGTCTGTCCTTTGGTCATATAGAGAAGGTGAGGCTGAGATTTCTGTAAATGTGGGTACATTTACAGGTCAAACAGGTCACTAACTTGGAAATAAAGTATATGTTTCTCTGTTGACTTTATCAGTAGGGGTGCAAAAAGATGCCAGTTCCAAGCCTACCCTTGCATGTTGTAGACAGGGAACGTGTTCCTTGGGAAGCAGTGACATTGTGCCCACACCATCACTTTTAGAATCCTTATTTTTGTAATTTGCTAACAGCTTTCTTCCAGTGTTCTGTAGAGCACTATTTAACTTCAACATTTCTAGTCACCCTGAAATATAAGAGGAAAAGAATCAACACGATGTGGTCACTTATCTTACAGGTGCTTCATGCAGGCATTGACAGTCATTTACAAAGAACGTCAGTAGAAAGTTGTTGGCATAGTCCTGTAATTATCAGGTGCTGAGTGTGACCAGGGTACTAGACACCGTAGGAACTATCTTTAAGAGAAGTCCTCAGGGTATGAGCCTCCCGAAGTCCAGGGACCCCATTATACCTAGCCACATGCAAATTATGGTGTGTATGTATATAACATTGCTGTCCCTCTGTCCTCCTTCACTCCCTTATTTGGAGGAGAATACTAGGAAGAAAATCCTCAGATTCTCAAAGGGGTCTGGGATGTATAATTATTCCCCAAAATATTTTATAAATAATATTTTATATTGCAAATGGGAATACGTACACACATATATTGTTAAATAAATAGCTGAGAATAACATTTCTGCCAAACAATACCTATAGATCTTTGCTCTATGAGACATACTGATATTTTCTACTTTGTTCTGTAATATTCTGTTTTACTTTTTTCTGTTTCATTTTGAGAAATGCTAGGTGGCGACTTGCTAAATTGATTTTTTTAACCTCACTAATGGGTTGTATCCCACAGTTTGAAAAACATTGCTTTAAGAGCATTGGTTCATAAATTACCTGGGATGAGTATTTAAAATACAGATTCCTGAGCATCACTCCACCTCTAGCGAAACAGGATTTTAAACAAGCACTCCAGGCAATTGTGACACAAGGTGATTTGGAGTCCTGAAGACTCACATGTGGAGAAACTACTTTCTTAAGGACTTATGAGCCTGGCTGCACAAGGCTTCAGCTCACTCACTTGGAGATGATAGATACTAGTGGATACTATCTGAATCCAGACTGAGAACCTTCCCATCACAGTATGATCACCGATGCTCACTCCTGGATCGTGATATCACCTGATAGTCATTTTTCTAAAATCTACATGGCCCTTGTGAAGGCAGAGAAGTTTTTAACTGAGGCCACAGACTAGAGAGTGAAGGAACTGAAGGATCATTTTACAAAGTTGCTGGGGTGTGGCCCGGCCCTCCAATAGGTGCCCAGAGCCAGTCCCAAATTAGAATGGGGTGGGATTCAAATCTGCTTTTCTCATTCACTTGCCTTTTATGTGTAACCACATGCAGTGTGTCAACATGCTTTGCAGTGGGCCCCAGCAGTTTTGCTCCCTCTGGGTTCACGGACCCTTGGTATTCCTGTTATGTGTAGTCTTAGAATAGCTCTGTGCTCTGAGGCTTGGGCAGCTGAGCTTTGTCTGTTAACACTTTCAGCACCAGGACTTTGTAGATGCCAACGGCTTTTTAGTTGAAATTGAGCAACAACCACAATGAAATAAGAAAATGATTGTTGGTCAGGAGACCTTGGTTCTTGCTTTGCTCCCCCACTATCTGTGTGACCTCAGGCTCCCTGAGCCTCAATTTCCTCACTTAGAAAATGACAAGTTTGGTCTAGATTCTAAACCATCTTGAAAGTCCCTGCTAGCTCTGAAATTCCATGATTCTATTTTTTGTTCCCTCTGGCTTTTTTCTTTAAAAGTCTTGAAAAGTCTTCTCTTTACAGCCTCTCCTGGGTTGGGCACAAGAGATTCACTGAGTTTGGGAATTTCCAGAGAACCAGATGATAAGTTAATAGCAATAAAATGTATTCCTTCTTAGTGCACTGATGAAGTACAATATTTACAAAGCAAGTTCATTGCAAACTTGAGTAATAAGGCCTAGGAATCTGGGAAGATGTGTGTCTTTTCAGGCATGACTCTAGCTACTTTTTTCCCTGAGTGTAAATACATTGTGTGGAGTGTCAAGTAATAATAATAGTTAGGACAATAATAAATGATGATGATGCTGATCTGCAGATGTAGAACACTAGTGTTTATGAAGTATTTTTATGGACATCGCCTTGTTTGATTTGATCTTCATAATAGCCATGTGAGTTAGGCAGGGAAGGTCTGCTGTCTTTATTTATTTCTCTAAGCAGATGAAGAACTGTTGAGGCCCAGAGTACATCTGTGACTTATCCATGGTTACCCGGCTGGAAAGTGTCAGAACTAAGACTAGACTCTAGATCATAAGCATGGTTCACAGTGCGTTCTACAGAGGACCACCTCTCTGGGGCGGGGTATCATTGTTCATCTGGATTTCTTACAGACCTGTAGAGCTCAAAACCTGCTAACCTGGAAATCGACCAGGGCATCTCTCACTCCACCCAACCCTTTAACATTTTGCCAGCAAAGCATCAACATGGCTAATAACATTCTCTAATTTAGAACACACAAGTCAATGGGCATACAAATTCAGTCACTCAGCAGCCACCCAGATACATATCGCAGCACTTGATTAGGCAGGATTGATGGAGACTGAAGATATTAACTACTCATTAGATGAATTCTTTTACTGTGCTCAACACTTACAGGATTTCTGTAGCTGTGACATCTGTCATTAGTTGATGCCGATTAAATACCCACCCATTCTTGGTGATACATATTCATCGAATATTCCAAAATATACCCTGTCCTCAAGAGACTTTCTTCCAGTAAGTCAAGATAAATATCAAAATGGCACATGAGAATTGATAATGAGGCATGCAGCTGATCTGATGACTATTTAGACTTTGTTCCATTTAGCTCTATAGTTTTACAGAATCAAGTCATATTACTTTATTCCTCTTTCCTCGTTGTTATCATGAGCCATGTAAGGAAATTCATTGTCCTATTAACAGATATTCAGGAGTGGGAAGTCTGAGTCTTAGGGATACTCTTTCTTCTGAAGTCGCTTGTTGATACTTGGCATGCTTACAGATCATTTGCCAAGCAGGAAGAGTTGCTGGCTTTAGGTCAAGCTCCTTAGCTTGTGGCTGGTGCCAGGGAGATGCCCGCTCCCAAGGTAGTGGTTATTGCTTTGAAAATAAGTGTATGGATTTCTGAGTGACGTCATTCCAGTTTGGCACAGGCAGGTATTTATTTCTCTAGTATGAACTACCAGGGGTGAGCCAGACTGTCTGCCTCAGTCATCTCCCAAGATTTCGTTCATTTAAAAAATCTGCTAACACATCTGTGTGTATTTTTTTTTCTCTGTTTGTCATGTGCTATAATTACTTATGGGGTTTCCAATGACATCTTAATTAACTAGAGAAGAAGAAACCGAAGATAGAATTTTAGAGTTGTTCATAGGTTATTCTATAGAATATGTGGATCCAACTTTAATGTAGATGGTTATAAATCTTTTTAAATTGAGAAAGAAATAATACTTTTTTCCCCCACAGTCATCAATCACATCTTTGTTATGTCTTTTGCTCTTGCTACGATGTTTGATTTTAATTAAGTGAATTATCTCAGACCTTTTGATATGATCATAGCCAATTTTAGGAGGCTTTCAGGGGGGAAATTTAATAAGTGAATTTCTAGGCCCCTGGTTCTATGGATCATACTGAGGTGGAGTGCATAGTGTGTTTCTAGCATGTAGGTTGTACCCAGAAAACACAGGAAGGTTTAGTAGCCTCTTTGTTTATACCTCCTTCAGTTCTGAGAATGCTAGTGGCAAGACATGGGTGTAAACGGAGGGAAGGTCCTAGTGTCGTAGACGCTGTAGAGAGGACTGGTGGGCAGATGACTCTTCTCAGTCAGCAAAATCAGGGTTTCGCAATGGGTCATTCAAACCAGTGTACACACAAGCATCAAGACCAGGATAAGATAGGGGTTGTGGCTGATGAATAATCTAGGAGCAGGAAAACCATGTCTTGGATTCAGGAGATCTGCAAAGATGGGAGAAGCAGATCTGAAATAAGAATGTTGTTCCCTTTATCTCTAGAGCCCAGAACAGTGCCAGACATATAGTAGGTGCTCAATCAATATTTGTTGAATGAATGAGAAATAAGAAGACTTAAGAGATCAGAGATTCAGAGAAGAAGCCTGGACAATAAGATGTCAGAAATCCAGGGAAGAAATATAGATGGCAGAAATCCATACTTTGGGTAGACACTACCCCACTACGTCTGGTCTCATAGGGTCTTCAGAGCTATCTTGAGTGAGTCGAAGAACCTCCAGCTTCCTCTGCCCGGGGTGAGATAGAGGTGGTTGAAGAGAAGACAAAGTCTCTCAACTGACGTAAACTGATGGAGACATTTTAGTCAGGGTCTCCAGTGGCTCAGATCTGGGAACCACTCCCATTCTCTGACCTAACCCAGAGGAACCTTGGTCCTACAATCATTCAGGAAATAATTATTAAAATATCAGACATGGTGCTGCTCCAGTTCTCAACTTCAAAGCAGATTCCTAAGCTCCCAGCTCTTGGATATACCATTATCTCAAGGGTAGGGCTGGGCTCCTTGGAACTAACCCAGAGCCACAAGAATTCCATTTCCATACAACTCTTT
>NW_006443119.1:671978-699769 GCF_000325575.1 Pteropus alecto | reverse complement strand
CTTTCCCCAAACCTGATTATAGGGGACAACTTAGACTATTTTGAGTAAGGTGGGTACACCACTGCTTGAATCCTTTCTAATCATCTCTCCAGACTACTGAAGACAATTTGTGGTATTAACTTGTCCCTAAAAACTTGAAAGTTCATTTCTTCATACACAGAATACACATTTTTGCCTTCAGCCTTTTTCTCTTTCTGTCTCAGAATGCTCCTCAGACTCTGATCTCATTGCTGGCAGAGAAGCAGCCTGAGCTGTGATAAGCCCAGAAAAGGGTGTTTACCCCCTCCCTGCCCACCCGCCCGACTGTCTTTGAAAGATGCCTCCAGGCTGCCACTGTACTACTGGGTCACACAACCAGCAGCCTCCATTTCAGGCAGAATCTTTTTCAAGTCAGTTTCCACCTTGGTAATTTTTTCCCCCTTTTAACACCTTCCCCAGCAAATCCAATCCATCCTCTGGCTTATCTGGGTCAGCAAGGGTCTGATTTTATGCATGGCACTGTCAAATCATAAATCCGCTGCAGCTTTGCCTCTTCATCCAGCCCGTCTGCTTCTGTCAGCATCAGCGAAATGCATAATAGAGAAAATAAGCCAGAAAGGCTAATAACACTCATCTGAATAAAATAATCTCTTTGGCTGCCTTAGTTCATTTTATTTTAATCAAGGCGCCAAGTGGGAATTTAAGTTTAAAAACCTAGCCTTCACCTGTCACTAGTTCCCTGTCCAACCATCACTAAATGATCCCTTTTATTATGCATGTACCTTTTTAAATCCTCCTTATAATTGGATGCTCGATAACACATATTGATTGGTGTCGTTAGCTTATTTTGGGTTTTGTATATCATCACATATATGTCTGTTTTGAAACGTGAGAAAATGATAGTCTTCTTAGATGTATTGATATTTGTCATGTCTATATACAGACTGGCAGATTGGATAGGAATTCTGAGAAAAGGGGCGCGACAGAAGTTGCCGAAGTACCTCGGGTCTAGCTATCTGGGCTCCCTCTGCCTTCCTGTCTACCTCAGCACACAGCTCCCCATGTGGAATGCAGGACTGCACGTTCCACCTTGCCCCTCAGGGGAAGGACAGTGGAAGATTAAATTCTGCTCTCCCGTTGGTAACTCCCTCACGTCTTCCCCTTTCCGGAGACTACAGCTGCCTGGTTAATTGCCTGTTGCTGCTGTCTTATCCCGACCATTATTTGCTGAGGGCTGTGCATTTTCAGCATGCTGTGCTCTTGGCCTTGGACCAGGGCCTGGTGAGGAGCTTGCTGGAAGTTGATGAAAGCTGAATCCTAGTTTGTTTGGAAATAAAAATAATAATATTTCTTCACATTTGTATAGCGCTTTACTGTTGATGTAATTCTTTTGCATCCAGCATCTCATTTGAGCCACGCTACAGTCCCGTGTGGCAGGCAAGTCGGAGACTGTTGGTCCAAAAGGACACATTCCTCAGCAGTGCAGTGTAGAAGCCCAGGCCACTCGGTAATGCCAAGCTTGTGTCACGCGTCCCATCTGCAGGCTATGAACATAGCAGTTATTAATTAAATGACACCTTAGGCCAGGAGAGCTTCCAGGATTTAACAATCATGCTTTGAATATCTTTAGGGAGCTAGATGTACACCGACAGGGCATGTGTCCACTTTACAGGTGAGACAGCTTAAACCAGACAGAGGGGATATGGAAGAAAAGGAAGTGTAATATAAAGGCAACTTGGATCTTTCTGGAGGTCTTCACCCTAGATATTTTAGAGGAATCCCTTTAAGCATCTATTGCTAAGTTTGTTGAACATCCATAAATAGTCTTAAGTTGGAGAGAAAAACTGGGCTAATGTATGTGAAGCTAATGCTTGAGCTGTGTAGGTTTATTTCTTCAGTGCATTTATAATGATAACGTCTTCTGTGGATGCATAGCCGGTTGGGACTTTCTGGGCCTTCTTTTTTTGGACTCTAGAATCATTCCTTCTCAAGTACAGTATGAGGTTTTTTGATCTTCCTCTGAAAAAATTTTTAAGTAAGAAAAACACTTCTGGATATTTTGTCTGCTTTTTAGGGATTAATGTTTGAGGAGGTTTGCAGCTGTTCGGCACATCCCTAAGGGATGCAGACCTTTTTCTTTAAATGCCCAAGTATTACACAACCTAAGACTCCAGGGGTGGGGAAAGTAAAGAAACTGTACAAACAAATGATAGATGGAAAAGATATAAAGGCAAATTTCAATCTTCTAACCAAACGAAGTTCCCCTGGCTCCAGCGGCCCCAAATAAAACAGGCTGAAAAGCTGCTACAGCAGGAAACCGCTGTAGCAGAACCTTAATATGCTCCCCATGAAATCACGTCTCGTTGACGCGCTTATTTTCCAGTCTGAAGTATGCTTCATCTTTGTTCGTGTTGGCTGGGGAAATTGTCTCTACAGTATATTTATGTTCCCCTTTTACTGCATGCCTTTCACCTCTCCTGCCCCACCACTTTCCCAAAATAAATAAATGAATTAATTAAAACACCTCAGTTGAAAGGAGTAATATGTCTGAGAAAGCATACAAACATTAAAGAACCAAAAATATTATATGAAAAATGGCAGTAATAGTACAAGAGAGTGAGAACCCTTAGAAGAAACACAGTGGAGTCTAATACTATTTTTCTTAAAGCCATAGACTCCTTTTTAAAAATAAGTCTTGCATAAAATCCCCATATATACAACAGTTCAAAGCAGTATTTTACTAGTGGAAATCTTCTAATGTGAAAATTAATAAAAAGAGTACTTATTACATAGTCAATCAGTGAAAACAGTGAGACTATGTTTATGAACCCAAAATATTGAATTTAGGATTATGAATCAGAGTTGCAGTTTTATGTCAGTTTCAGTAGCAAAGTTATTTCTGGTTCTGGTTTGGGTTGCCCAATATCAAGAAACTACTGATTCACACAGATGAGTTATTGTAATCTTGAAATAGTTTTAAATTGATTTAGACACTTAAAAAAAAGGATATTTTTCTTTTAAAGTTGACTTATTAGCATTATCTAGCAGCCATTCATTCCCATTCCCCTTCAAAAATATTAATTGGATGAGCCCGAAAATGTGTAATAAACAGTAAAACAGTTGATGATGAGATGGAATGATATTGTATATTCTCACTACCCAACCATGATCTACCAAGAACGTAGCATAGATAGTAGATCCCTGAGCCTTCTGTGGCATGTAATTAAACTCGGCCACTGTGTGTCAAGTCATGTGCTCACCTGAACAGCTTTACCCGAAGAGGCACACAGGCTGGAATTAAAAGCTAAAACTGTGCAGAGCAACATTCATTCTAACCCATAGCACATTTTTCAGCAGTTCATATACATACATTGATTCTTTTTTTTTTTTTTCATTTATGGTTGGCATACAATATATTAGTTTCAGGTGCACAACATAGTGATTAGACATTCAGATAACTTAGGAAGTGATCACTCTGATAAGTCTAGTATCCATTTGATACCATACATAGTTATTACAATATTATTGACTGTATTCTTTATGTTGTACTTTACATCCCTGTGACTGTTTTTATAACTGGCAATCTGTACATCTTAATTCTGCTCCTTTTTTCACACATACATTGATTCTTTCTTCCAAAGCTTGTGTATAATGAAGTTCACCTGGTGACCTACGAGACATTGTGATGGTGTCTACTGCAGGGAAACTGGGTCCTGGGTCCCATGCACAATAAATAGAGGTCGCACATTTGAATGGATGTGTTCTAGTTATTTGAAATTGAAATGTGATTCTCTGTAATTTCCAGAGTTTCTCAGAACATACTTTAAAAGCTCCTGCTCACCGAAACCAGTACATGCTGTCCCTCTACATGCTGTGAGGATGGAGATAAACACATGTGGAAAAGCACTTGTAACACCTTAGAAGTTATTAATAAATACAAATATATTGCTGTTAAGTAGATAAGCTATTTTATTTTAAAATATTTCCATTTCTACTCCTCCTTTTCATTAACTTATCTTTGCTTACTTATCTTTTCTTCTAAGGATCCCCTTGGAGTTTAGGCTCTGCATCCCTTTCTGTGGTGTGAGCTTAGTTTTGCCTGTCCCGCCTCCACTTGTGGTCTGTGGGGACATGTGTGTGAGCTAGCTGGGCCTTTGTACCTCTAACATGCTGTTGTATTATAGGTTTTTCTTTGTCTCCCACACTGCACTGTGACCTCAGCACTTTCAAAACCTCTAGAACCCCTAATACTGTACTTTGTTCATTTAAGATACAAATGTCTATACATTTGTGAAATTGAATTATAGTATCATTTTTATGTGTGTAAAGCACTATAGGAAAAGTATCAGTAGAGACCACCAATTCATGTTTACCTTTCAGAAGCAGATGAAAACCAGTTGTAACGTTAAGGTCTTATAAGATCTGCCCTTTTAAAAGTAAGTATAATTGCCTGATATATTCCATGATTCTTGAGGACAAGGTTATCTTGCCATGGATATCTTGCTACGCAATAAAAATGTAAATTAGATTATTCAGAATTTTGTAACTGAAACTGATTTGGAATCAATTTGAAAGTTTTCTTGAAATGGGAATATCAAATGTCACTGAATGCGTGTGCTCAAATCTCTATTTTGAATTTAGGATTATTTTCTATTCATCTTTATTTTTTTCAGTTGCTAAACATTTTGAAAGGAGTAGATCAATTACATGTATCTCTGATTCTCAGTTGGTCTATATTTTGTATTTCCATAGAAATCTTTTAATTTCCCTAGAAGGGTAAGTGGACATAATGTTTACAGCAGTGGTTGGCTCCTAAATGTTAGGGATTTGACCACAGACATGTGATGCCTGAGGCGAGGGTGGGGATGGGGGCCAGATATAGGACAGTTTTAATTTGGATGCTAATATTCATTGGTTTGAAGCAACTTCTTGGTGCCAGTTAGACAGATATTTGATTTAATGGTCTGGTGTGTTCTAAAGTTGGAGTAAAGTGTGTTGTGATTGTTTTGTTAATTATTTGCAGAATTGGAAAGGCCCTTGTAAGTTGAATTCCATGCTCTACAAATCACAAGTTTCTGGCAGCCTCCCGCTCTGAATGGAGGCAGTGCTGACTCAAGAACCAAGCCATTCTCAAGCCACTTTCTTTGCATTAAGAGTCTTATTGGGGGAGGGGAAAAGGGGCAAGGGGAATGAACAGGTTGTGATTCTTTGTAGTGATTAAGAGCATTCTCTTTATAATTACAAGGCTTGGTTTTGAATTCCCCCATTGCTACTTCTTAGCGAAGTGACCTTGAACAAGATATTTAACCTTTCTCAGTCCAACTTTCCTCTTCTGCTGAATGTGGTTAATAATACCCACTTCACCAGGTCGCTGTAGGGTTCAAGTTAAACAACAGGAGTATAGGGCCTAGCCATGTGCCAAGTGCATAGTAAGTCCTTGATACATAGTACCACAAGCAACCCCTACTTCTGTTTCCCTCATTAAAGAGATCCAGCTTGCAGATGCAGAACTTTCTGTTGCTTAAATTAGTGCTGTGAATTGAGTAGATAACTGGTAACTCTTTCGGATCACAATATTTTCATTAGAAATGAGCATCTAGGTTGGGCACTTTACTGCTCCACTCAGGCTAGAGACATTTTAGGAATGCATGTGTTCAGGTATGGTTTGTGCTCTAGGTTGTATGGGACATGAGCTAATAACTCGATCAATGAAACCAAAGCCTGCTTAGATGTGTTCTGTGGGACTGAGACTTTTTAGTGACTTTTTCATGGCAGATGCCTTCAAAGTTGTCTTCATGGAATCTTACAAAAGATAAATGTGTGGGATTTAATATGTAGTGCTCTGGTGATTTTGTATCTGGAGAAAATCTCCAGCTTTTGCCTTTAACCCTAGATACAAACCAAATGACTTAGCAGCTAAGAGAATTGACTTTAGACATTTTTCTAGTCAGACAATGCAGAGCTGTGCTTCTAGTCCTTGTCTTACTATCTCTGTGACTCTTTCTTACTAGCCGTGGGCAAGTTTTCTAATCATTAAAATGGGGATAATGGTTGTTCTTTTCTTACAATGAAGTGATGATGCTTAGATGAGATAATACGTGTAAAGGATTCACCGAGTTCCGAGAACATAGTGGATGCTCAACAGATAATCCTGTTTCTCCTCTTCCTTCTCCTCTTTCGTCTCCCTTTCCTCTCCCTCTCTTTCTCATTACTCTTATTTTCTCCACTGAGATTTTAGAAAAAGAAAAAACTAGAGGTGCAGGCTTCAAGAAAGATATCTTTATTTCTGGTTTGGCGTTGATCACTGCGATTTTGTGACATTGACTGTAGTCGTGGATATTGGCCCTGGCTGCTTACCAACAATGACTTTTTTTTTTCCTTGCTGTTTCTCTGCAGGAAGGATCAGAATGTTCTGTCTCCAGTCAACTGCTGGAATCTCCTCTTAAACCAGGTGAAGCGGGAGAGCAGGGACCATACCACCCTGAGTGACATCTACCTGAATAATATCATTCCTCGATTTGTTCAAGTCAGCGAGGACTCAGGAAGACTCTTTAAAAAGGTACATAGCTATTTCTAGTCATATAGATACTTGGATGGAGCAATGACACAATTTTGTAAATAAGAGAAAGAATATCTTACTGGCACACTTAAAAGGCTTGCCATTGATCCTTCCCTACCATGTACTCATGGAGAAAAAAATATTGAATTGGCATTCTTTTCTTCCTTTCTGAGCTGAATTAATAGTATGTCTGGGAAAGTAACCATTTGCAAGGTACAACCCTAAGACTGACAGCATAGTTCATAATCTGCATGTATTAATAACAGCTATGTTTGGTCAATTTCCATAAATGATTTGTGAAGCTGTAAAGATTTGGAGACCTTCATTGTCATTACATATTTTTTTCTTTCAAGTTCATTTAGCAAATTCATATATGTTTACATTTTTGGTTTAGTTCTCTTTCCAAGTTCTCATCTTGGCCAAGGAGAACTCATGAATTTAGTTATTCTTATCATGGCATATCTTTGTCTTTGGATCCCTGAATGCTTTCTGAAACTCAGCTGTCACAATTCCTTGGGTGTAAGTTGAAAAATTTGACCAAGGAAAAACTCAAAACTAATTGTGATAATCTTAAGAAATTTATGCCAAATTCACCTTACATGTCAATAGTGAAACTAGATTCCTGGTAACCCAGGAACCTCTTTTCTAAGCTCTCTCAACCTGAGCTCTCAACAGAGTCATTTATTCCTGAATTTTGGTAAATGGTGGCAAAAGCCCCAGCCATTTTACACGACATATCATGTCTAACCTGAAGCTCTGAGACCCTCAGAAGACTTTCAGAAGGCAAATAATCTTCCTACAAGTTATAGGTATAAAGAGGATATATAGGGCTATTTCATTGGTTTCATATATACGGAATTGGTTTCCAGGTGACAAAATCCAGTGTTAAAATTCGAGGCTGGGAGAGAAAGGACTTTAGTAAACAGAACTGTGGTCAGTAATAGCCATAGCTCTTGGTCAGTTTTCCAGTTGTTAACATTAAAAGTTTCCCCGATCTCAGTAGGTCTGGAATTAGAACTCAATTTATTCTGTTTATGCCAGCATGAAAAAATAAATGATTTAGAATCTTCCATCACCATAATTGCATCTGTGAATGGGCTTTTCCTGTATCTTAGAGGCAGGTTATTAAGGGTATAACCATCTGACAATGAAAAGAAGGAAGAGAAAGATAACTCCTTCCAGAGCTCACTGGCTATTTTTAGTGGCCTGGCTGTGCTGTGGTTGGGGCCATATTTCATTTAGGGGCGAGGATACTTTTCACCATCTCCTCATGGTTTCCAGCATCTGCTTTAGCTCTCTTATCTAGCTATAATACTTGGTGACGTATGTATGTGACCAAAACTAATGACTATGGTTAATAATATGTATTTAATACTGGAAATAAGAGAGTATATTTTAGGTGCTAGCTATGTGAGGAGATAACAAGCTTGACTATAGAAATCATTTCACTGTGTGTGTATATATAAAATCATGTTGTATACCTTAAATATATACAATTTCTATTAAAATAAATTAAAACCTATTTAGGTGGAACCTTGGTAGTAATCAGATACCACTTCAGCTCTTCTCTTGACCTTGACAGTTACTTAGACTATCTCGAGAAGGAAAGGGGTTGACTAATAGTCTCCTCCTCCATTTTCTCTATGCATCTGAGAAAAAAATTTGTGAGTGATGTTCGGCTATCTATACGTCACTCGATCTCTCAACTCTCTTTTCACTAAGCTTTAGAAGTTTAGGGGAGAACCAAGCTGAGAGTCTTATAGCCCCTCCAGATCTCAGAGATACTTATGCTGAAGGCAGCTAGTTATCAAAGCTGTGAGTGTTCCTGGTTCCTCAAGTGCCATTCACATTTCGCTGAAGGCCTAACTGCATGACATGTGTACAAACTGTGCTTTTGCCCTCCAGAAGAAAAATCCACCCATGAATGATGTTCCTAGGCATGGTCTCAGGATTGACCTCCTTAAACCATGCATTTTTATGCTGAGGTTATTAGAAAGAATCCTAATTACTCACAGGACTGTTTATATATTACATTTCATTGAAGAAAAGTACGTATAACATAGGCATACAGCTAAATGCATTTTTACAAACTGACCACACCTGGTAACCAGCTCCCAGATCAAGAAACAGAATATTTTAGTAACCCAGAAACCCTTCCATGTTCCCTCCTAGTCATTGGGGTATTGGGTGGAGTCCCAACCCCCATGGGTAACAATTGTCCTGACTTTTAACAGCAGAGATTAGTTTTGCTTGATTTCATACTTTATATAAATAGAATCATGCAGTGTGTATGCTTTAGTGTCTGATTTTTCTCATTCAACATTGCGTTTGTGAGATTTAGTCATATTGTTGTATATAGTTGCATATCAGAGGGTTTTCTCTTGATCTTTACAAATTTTTATCCATTAAATTCTAGTCGATTAGAGATACACATAGGATTGTTGAATAGCCAATGTTTACCATCCCACAGGGTGAATAATCTCTTTTCTCTCTCCCTCGGGGTCCAATGTAGGCAGAGAACTCTAAGGTAGAAGCTGGCTTGGCAGACCTTAAGTGTAGATTAATTCTCTTTTGGCTAGCGTGAGCCTCTCTGCTTTCTAGTAATAGGCAAAGAAGCATTCTCTTTATACCTCAATTTTTCAGTCTTTGTTGAGAGTAATTAGAGTGTGTTGCACAGGAAGAATTAGAATCCCACTGGTTAAGTGTGTTGCCCATGAAGAATTAGAATCCCATTGGTTAAGATACAGTAATCAGATAAGAGAACTAAAGAATGTACCTGGCCACCCTCTCAGCTTTGTGAAGTTTCCAGGGCTGGGCTTGTGCTCTCAGAACAGAGACCTTTTCCAAGTGCCCATTTCTCTTGGGCTCAGTTCTGCTAGTAACTCTAAGGATATCTTGTATGATTACTTCTCCTTTTAGTGCCTCAGTTCCTTAAAGATTAAAAAAAAAAAAAAAAAAAAAAGCTTGGCTATATGATCTCCATGCTGCCTTTGAAATCTAATATACTGAGGGGAGTGATGTCAGAAGCATGGCAGAGTGAGAAATCTCCCCAGATCTCTCCCCTTGAAATAATAATAAGATGAAATCTAATACACTGTAATTCCATTATGATGAGGGTATCCTGTACTGAGGGGCTTTCATCGGGTTGTTGGTGACCTTTGTTAAATTGTGATAGGTAAATTGCAGTCTCTCAGATAAGGACAAACAAAAATGGGGATAAGTATGGAGAGGGGGCTAGCTTAAGCTATTGATGACTAGATTTCTTGAGGAATGAAGCATTGTTTCAGATTCTCTTATCTTGCAACCAAGAGATGCGAAACAAATCCAAATGCGTAAAACAGATAAACCTTTTATTACCTGTAAATTCAGTTCCAGTAGCAAAAGGAAAACTCTCTTTTATTTGGAGACACAAGCTTCAAAAAGAATACCTTTATTTTTGGTTCAGCTATGGATACCTGTGAAAATTCACCTGAGCTTTACACAAATTTGAATCTATTAGCCATTGGCAAAAATCATGGGTTGCCATTGTCGTCTTTATCTTCTTCTTCTTTCTCTTCCTCTTCTTTCCTCTTCCTCCTCCTGCTCCTCCTCCTTTTACTCTTCTTCCTTTTAATCTATAAAACTTAATTCATTGGCACAGGTTGTGATAATCAAAATCAACTTTTTTTGAACCCTTATGGGCCAGGTACAGTGTTAAACACTTTATATGCGTTATGTTGTTTAATCTTTACAGTAATTCTATAAGGTCAGTATGGTTTTCCCTATTTTATGAAGGAAGAAACTGAGGCTTAGATTAAGCAAAAAAGAGGTGAAGCTAGTATTTAAATCAAGTCATCCAGTCATCTGGCTATAGAACCCAAGGTTTCTATCTACATATTCTGGTAAGACTCTCTAGGTATGGTATACTTTGATTTTCTTACTCTTTTATGTTGAATCCTTAGTTACAGAATTAACCTAACCTCTTCTCTTGTACACAAACCTTCAAGGGTATGGAGGTGCTAAACATAACACTGAGTTGTTTCTTCTACCTGTGGTCTGGGCTAGCAGCTGGAAGTTGGGAAGGAAATAGAGCAGTGTGTTTTTCTCCCTGGGGGCAGAATCTCTAGTAAGAAGAAAACAAAGACTCATTAAATGCAAGAAGTGACCGAAAATCTGGCTTACAACTAAGTAAGCTAATTTGGGGATGTCAGGGTGACTGCACAATTGGCCCCTCTATGCTACTGAAGCCCCTTAAGGGATGCTCCCCACTGGCCCTCTGGTTTGTGGTTATGTCTGTTGGGACATATTCTACATTTGCATGAAGCCATGTTGGATTCCTTTAGCTAAATATAACATCTGGAGAGAGTAGCCTCCTGTCCACAGCTTAGAAACAGATCCACTTTGTCTAGGATTCCAAGGGAAATTAAGCCCATTTGGTGCTCCTGACATCTCCTTTCATGTAATGAAAGCTCAGTCTGTCTAACCCCTGTTGGAACCAAGGTTTGGGCAAATATTATTGCTGCCACCTTCATTTGTTAATGCAGTGGCTTCAAAAACGGTGGCCAAACACTGCCAAGTCTGACTCCAATGTCGTCTCTGTGAGAGGCACATTCTAAAGAATCCCACCAAGAATAGGAATAATTTTTCCCACTTTCTCAGCTTAAACTGAAATAAACTTGGGTGTGCTTTTTCCCAGAGGGGAGAGGACAATTTTGTTCTCTCTTCTTCCCTTCACTTTATCTGGAACACACTTACAGTACCTCTGACTTTGCTTTTTAACTCACTGTTTCTAGCCCTTAACAGTTTGCTCACATTTAGGCTTGGAAGCCAGTCAATTCAGACAGTCCTAAGACTCTGAACTGCATCCTTCTTTTTACAGTATTCCAGTTAACTGTACTCCTGTTTTACCTTTTTTACCCTTAGGTTCTGTGGCACAAAGTCAAGTTACATTGAGAAAGCTAGGTCAGATTCCTGATAGACCAGTAGTTTTCAACTTTGCCTTGACTGAGAGTCACTTGGAGATTTTTAAGAAATCTCTGTGACTTTGAATAGTCAAAGATTTCTTAGGATATAAAAAGCATGGGCTATAAAAGAAAAAAAAGATAAATTACACTTCATCAATTCCTGGACTTTTGCTCTTGGAAAGACACTGTTAAGAAAATGAAAGACAAGCCACAGACTGAGAGAATATATTTGCAATGCATATTACTCAATAATAAGAAGACAGATTACTCACATTTTTAAAAATAGGCAGGATTTTAATAGACACTTCACTAAAGAAGATATGTAAATGGCAAGTAAGCACATGAAAAGATGCTTAATATCATTAATTATCAGAGAAATGCATATTGCAACTATTAGGAGATAAGCTATGTAGCCTAGCTAGATATGTAGCATATCCCTAGAATGGTTAAAATGAAAAAGACTGACAATCCTGTGAGGATGGATGGAATTCTCATATGTTGTTGGTGAGAATGTAAAGTGGTACAACCACTTTAGAAAATAGTTTGGCAGTTTTTTATGAAGTTAAGTGTGTACTTATCATTTGACTCAGAAATTTCATGTCTAAATATTTACCCAAGAGAAATAAAAAGCATGTATCTATACAAATACTTGACTATTCATAATAGTTTTTGTTGTAGGCCGAATAGTGGTCTCCCCTCCCCAAAGATGTCCATGCCCTAATCCCTGGAACCTGTAAACGTTACCTTATCCATATAAGACTTTGCTTGTATGATGAATTTGAGGATGTTGTCATGGCAATGTCATGCTTGATTATCCAAGTGGACCCTAAATGCAATCACTCATGTGCTTATAAGAAGGAAGTACAGGAAATTAAAGACTAAAGAGATGAAGGCCATGTGATAGAAGCGGTGAGAGAGAAGATGCTAGGTCACTGACTCTGAAGATGGAGAAGAGGCTATCAGCCAAGGAATGCAGCAGTAGATGCTGGAAAAGGCCAGGAAACAAATTCTCCCCAAGACTCTCCTGACACCTTAGTTTCGGCCTAGTGAAATTGGTTTTGGACTTCTGACCTCCAGAACTATGAGAGAAGAAACGTGTTGTTTGAAGCAGCCAAGTTTGCAGTAATTTGTTTTAGCTGCCATAGGAAACTAATATTTTATTCATAATAGCCATAACTGGAAACAAGTCAAATATCCATCAACAGGTGGAAACACATATTGCGGTATATCCATATATGAATAGTACTCAGCAATGAAAGGAAACAAAATGCTGATAGATACAATAATGTAAATGAATCTCAAAAAACATTATGCTGATAAAAAGAAGCCAGATACAGTGAGCACATTCTGTATGAGTTCATTTACATGAAATTTTAGAAAAGATACTCTATAGTGAGTGATAGAAAGTGAATCAGATTGCTTTGGAACTAGGGTGGGGTGAGGGATTGACTGCAAAGGGACACAAGAGAACTCAGAGTTATGGAAATGTAGTCTTAATTATGGTGGTAGTTACATGAGCATGTCGAAACTTGTACTGTACGTTTAAAAGGTGTACATTTTATTGTATTTTATTATGCCTCAATCAAGTTGATTTAAAAGGTAATATAAAAATATGATACCAAGGCCCAACCCCAGGGCAATTAAATCAGACTGTCTGGGATAGGGCCTGGGTGATTCTTGCACATAGCCAGGGTTCAGAACTACTGCTGTAGATACTGTGGTTTCCGTCTTGGAAACCCTGAGAGCACAGAGGACATCCAAAGCCATAAGATCCTGTCTGTCTGTATATGAGCCGTGTTTGCCCCTGCAAAAGACAACATTCGGGCATCTAGGCCAGTTTGTCTGAGCAAGCCATTGTGGTTTCCCTACTTTGTTCTTGGAGGGTGACAAAGAGTGATTCTGGCTTTAGATAAATAAGTCACTGCAGGAAGTGGGGGATGCAAGAAAGGTGCTGAAGAAGAAATGTAAGAGGCTCAACTAATATTTTTCTCCCAGGTGCTCAGATGTTAAGCATGTCCTTTTACCACTCGTAGATCAGTCACAAGAGAATTGCCATGACCAGTCAGATTTCCTTTGGCACCTCGAAAGTGGGTCTGGGAGTGAACGAGGATAAAGGAGATTTGAAAGTCAAAGCAGTATGCGTTATCTACCTACCTATTTATCCCCTTTGGATTGGGTTGGGATTTCCTATGGAGTCTATGAGTCCAGCTGTTTGGCACATGTGAGGAGAGAGGATGATTCTGCAAGGAGATATGTTCTGTGGTGTTATTGTCATAAATAAGAAAAGGAGAAGAAATGACTCACAGTGCCGGTATAGTTGAATGTCCCTGGTAGGTACTACAGATTGAATGAATGGAGAAAGAATAGATTTCCAGTGATGGTGTTCTACCCTCTTGAGAAAAGGTTTAACTTGGAGATGTCTTTGGGAGAAGGAGTAGCTGAGTGATTTTTAGTCACCCTATTCCTTCTCCCCTACGGAACTCGGTATCTGTTATTGATTGAATATCCTCCACGTTATAACACGGTCGCCAACAGTGTTGTGCAGTGCTTTACACACAGTTGTTCCAGTTGCCCATTTTACCTTGTTGGTAGCAAAAATCTGTCCTGATTAATTGAGCTTTATTCTCTCATATCTGATGAAGAAATCTCCTTGGAAAAATAAAAAAAGTAGGATGTGAAGCTGAGCTTATTTGAATAGGGGATGAAAGGCCGCCAGCTGCTTCAAAGGTATCTCTGCTGATAAGGGACGTCAGGTTTGCTGCCAAAGCCAACACTGAAGGGAGCTTCACAGTTAGTGCTGTTCATGGCATTTTAGCTTTGGTTTCTGTGACACTAGGTCAGTCTCATCTGTATCCTCTTCCTTGGGGCTTCTCTCTGGGTGGTCTAGGCTTTTTTTGGACTTTAAGAAGATTCAGCTCAGAGGGAACGTGTGCATCAAAGATGCCTGCAGTCTTTTCTTGGGTTAGTGTATATGTTTGCCTTTTTGGTGTTTTAGTTCTCAGGTATCTATCTGCCTTTTCTGAAAGACCCCAAGGTGCTATGTTTAGAACATTTAAAGATGTAATTCGATCTTTATACATCAAGGGATGATTAAGAGAACCTGAAGAACAGCAATTTAAAAATATGGAGTATGAGAAAGAGAGGTGTAGCGGACAGAAAACAAAAGTGTCCAAATGCAACCTTGTGTTTGAATACAGCCCTAAACTAGAAAAGCATGCAGTCAACAAGTATTTAAGTGAATACTATGCTAGGCGCCAAAAAGAGCTTAAAATCAAACTGAGGAGTGAAGTCCCCAGGGAGTTTAGGGCTTTTTCAGTCCACCCTTCATCTACTTAGCTCTCCTAAAACTTGCTATAGGATGATGATGATAATAATAACAAGCTTTTGTAAAATGCTTATTATAAATATTACACACTGTAGTAGGCCCTAAATGTATTTTCTCTAATCCTTCATATATTTTGCAAGTTATTTTTCCTTTTTATGGAAGTATAAAATACTTAGAGAAAGTACACATTGTAAAGTTGCACAGCTCAGTGAATTTTTACAAACTGAAAACAGTTATGTAGCTAGCCCCCAGATAAAGAAAAGTGTTAAAAAAAAAAGAGTGTTACCAGTATTTTACGAGTCCCTCCACCTTTGCTCCCTTCCATTCATTATCCCCTGAAAGGTAGCCACTATCCTGATTTCTTATGCAATAGAAATATTTGCCCATTTTCTTTATTTTTATTTAAATGGAATCATATAATGTACTTTCAGTAATTTAAATATGCCATTCTTTTGTTTCCTGGCCTCTATTATTTCTGTTGAGAAGTCAGCTATGATTTTTACTGTTTGTTCCCCTGGATGTAATGTTTTGGGGGTTTTGCTTGGCTGCTTTTAATATTTTTCTTTATCTTTAGTTTTTAGCAGTTTGACTTTGAGTTTAAGTGTAGTTTTCATTGTATTTATCTGGCTTGGATAAGTACAGTATCTAAATGTCCTGGATCTGTAGTTAGTAGTTTTTATTCAATTTGGGAAAATTTTTGGCAAATATTTTTTCTTGCTCTTACTCAAATTTGCACATTTGTTGGACTGCTTGATACAGTCCCACAGGTCATTGAGTCAAGCTTTTTTTTTTTTTTTCCTCCGTGTGCTTCAGTTTAAATGATTTCTAAAGTTTACCCGTCTTTTCTTTTGTTGCATCAATCTGCTGTTAATACTGTCCAATGCATTTTTTATTTCGGATATTGTACTTTTTAGTTTTATCATTTCTCCTTGGTTCTTTTTCACAGTTTTCCACATAGCTCCTGAAATTTACCTCTCTTCATTTGTTATTTTTAAAACATCTGGCAATTATTTAAAATTCTTATCTTTTATTTTCAATACCTACATCATCTCTGGTCCTGGTTCTATTTATTGATTTTTCTCTTGCTCAATGATTACATTTATTTTTTTTCATATGTTTATGAATTTTCATGACATATTAGACACTGTAGCTAATACATTATAAAGACTCTAGATGTACTTACCTTCCTTCCTCTGAAGAGTGTTAAATTTTGGTAGGCAGTTAAATTACTGGTCGATCATCTTAAGCTTGTGGGGAATTGGTTTTAGACTTTGTTAAAGGGGGCCTGTTTTGCTTTTGCCCTTAGTCCTGGAACATATGCCCTACACCTAAGGCATGACCTTTCTGGTGTGTCCATGGATAGCCTAACATGTTTATCAAGCCCCTCCCACTTGGCAGGCCGTGAACTCCAAATTCTATCTCCCCTATAGTAGGCAGCAGCTAGGATGACCAGTGGTCCCAGTTTGCCTGGGGCTGAACGGTCCTGGGACATGAGACTTTCAGTTTTACCCATTCTACTGTTCATGGCGTTTGGATAGTTTCATGCTACCAACCTCCAGTTTGAGACTATTATGAATAATGCTGCTATGAACATTATATTGGAAGGCATTTTTGTTCCCATTGTATGGTTGAAAAAATTAAAACCCACCTTGGTAAAATACTCTTTTGTAAGACCAAGAAGTGACATTGGAATATGAACTCTCATATTCTTTCAACTACATTACCCTGCCACCTTATGTATCAGCATTTATAGGAGATACCTTTAGAAAACAGTGCTGCCAAATCAGATTGTTGAACCTGGTCACAATCTGAGCTTTAAAGATAGTGAATTCAAAACCTGCTTTTCTCTCTCTCCCTCTATTCTTTTTCCTCTCCCGCTTCCTTTATTCTTCTCCTCCCTTTTTGCTGCCTCTCCTTCTCCATGTCTCTCTTTTCCTATCTCTCTTCTTCCCTATTCTCCATTCTTTCAATAATCTTTTTAAATTTTATAGTTTATGTGCGTTGTAGAAAATTAGAAAATACAGGAAACAAAATACGATAATAAAAAAACAAGATTATATTGTACATACTATTTTATAATGTTACTTTAGTCAAGATTTCCACCTTTCCATTTCGGTAAGTTTTTATCTCATCTAATAACCCAGGCCATGTAAACATGTCCCTACTTATCCTAAAAAGGCTCTTTAGAACTGATTTGTCCAAACCAGTATCTAATGCACACTGGATTTATGTCCTTCTTTAATCTATTACTGTTCCTTTGCCAGGACACTTGTTTGTTGAATAGATGAGGCCAGCTGTCCTGCAGATTGTCTCACCTTCTAGATTTGTCTAGTTGCTTCCTTGCATTGTTGTTTAACTTCTTCCTGTATCCTGTATTTCCTGTAAATTAGAAGTTGGTTCTTAAGACCAAATCTATTCAAATTGTATATTTTTGACTGGAATGCATAATGAATGATGTTGGGTGCTTTGTGTTGTATCATATCAGGAAATAGTATCTAGTCAACCCACTAACAGTGATGCCAATATCAACCCCCCAGATTAAGGTCGTGACAGTATGAACCCTCTGTTTCAAAGTTAGATTTTTTTCTCACGTGACAAAAAAGTACATTGTATGGTATTACATGTGGTGCTATCATGTAAATGTTGGGTGCCAATTCAGTTGTTCATGTGATGATTTTAACATCAATGCTAATTCTAGCCAAATTACTTTTTTTTAAACCATCTCTATACCTTTTATACTTGACTGCAAGATGCCTCTCTGAAAAAAAGAGAGGATTATTAATACAGCTCATCAGGCACCGTGCATACACCTAGTAGTTTGTAGAAATTTATTACTCCCTGCAGAAACTACACTAATGGTGTGGAAGCTGACCAATTTTTTATTATAAGATTCACGGCAATAATAAAAATAATAACTATAACTAATACTAAATGAGTGCTAACCATGCCTAGGGACTATTTTAAGTACTTTACATGTATTAACCTTTTTAATCATCACAGCCCTTTAAGATAGGTACTGGCTTTATCATCTTTATTTGTAGATAAGAACATGGGCAGAGGGGTTAAGTAATTGATTCAAGGTGATAAAGCTGGTTGGTAGCCAAATTGGGATTCATGCCTAGGCAGCTAGCTTCCCCTCAGTCATCCCCTCACGTCACCATGCTTTGCTGCCTCCCACATAGAAAGATGGCAGTCATTATATTGGTAAGCTAAAGGGCCAGTACTTCTGCAGGAAATCTAGTCATACACTGCCAGGACAGAATTTCCATTGTGCTGTTCTGATTCTGCTTCTTGCCCAGCTTGTCCAGAGAGGGTAGGCATCTTCGACTCCAGCCTCACTTCTTACAGGATTGGCTTCTTTTGATTCTCTTATTTATCTTTGTCAAGAGTTTCCCTTTGAATTCTTCCCTGCTTGTTGGAGCATGCTTTTTTATTTCAAATGAGAGAAAAATTAAATTCTCCTTCTTTTAAGATAGTATCTTATGTTTTTCCATCCTCATCATCTTTCCTTACGGTACTGGACTTTTTCTGATCGCTTGCTTTTTCTCCCTGATCCCACCTTTCTTTGCTTTTAAGCCCAGCCCTGAGGTGATTTAGGGTTTTTTTATTTTTGTGTGTTTCCCCCACCTTTTTTTTACCCTGTGCTCCTCAAATCATTTGGTTCTATAGCCAGCTTTTCCCGGTATTTACTCAACATGAAACTTCCAGTTATAAATTAATCTTAATTGTCTGCACTAATTCTTGTCTTCAAGAGATCATAGGAACCTAGGAGCCTCTCTCCTTCTAGTCTTATATCTGTCATCTTGAGCTAAGTAGTTATTGTTAAGGCTCGGGGCCTGGACTGAGAAGTAATGCTCTTCTATTTTTATTTTTTATGTTTTCTTTGATTTTTGAAGCAAACTAAAAACACTTTAGCTTAGATTTTCTTCAAGTAATACATATTTTTTCAAGATATGGGAAAACAAAAATAATATAAAGAAAATGATTACTTAGAATTGGTATTAACATTTTGGTATGTTTCCTTCCAATCTTTTTTTCTGGGTGCATTTTCTTTAGAAAATTAGGATTCTGTTGTATATTAAATTTTGCATAATTTTTAAACATTTTAAGTGAACGTTTTTTTCCATGTCATTGCCTCTTCTTTAAAAGCATTGTTTTTGATGACTATATGACATTCTATCTTCCGGCTGTCCCACAGCTCACTCATACATTTCTTATGGTTCTTAGGGCTGTGCCATCTTGACTGTCTACTGGACCATGTTCTGGTACATCCTAAAGCAATCAGAATCTCATGGTATCTTCTTGGAAGTCATTTGTTTTTAGGGTAATTAGGTGGCGTGTGCGTTCATTTGAAAATACCCTACTTCTATTTGATATAAGGCAAAGAAAGGAGTTTTCCCCCACTTCTTCTTTCCCTTTTTCTTCCTTTTCTGTCTTCCTCATTGTCTCTGAGCTCAGCTGGGACTCTAGACCTCAGAGCTATGCCTGAACCTGTGCCCTGGCCGGCTCAGTGAAGTTCTTTGACAATGCTAGGTTTCAGTTTCCTCATCTTTACTGAGGAAAATTACTTATACCCTCACTCTTCCTTTCTAGAACATTGTAAGAATCAGCAAAACTTGGAGAGGAGGTACTCTGCAGTTGTTAAAAGGACAAAAGATAGCTAATGTTGGTGAGGATGTGGAGCAAAAGGAACCCTTATACACTCTTAGTGGGAATATAAATTGGCGAAGTCACTATGGAAACAGTATGGCAGTTCCTCAAAAAATTAAAAATAGAACTGTCATATGATCCAGCAATTCCACTCCTCAGTTTATATCCGAAAGAATTGAAATCAATATCCAAAAAGATATCTGCACCCCCATGTTCATTGCAGTATTATGCACATAGTCAAGATATGGAAACAACCTAATGTCCTTGGATGGATGAACAAATAAAGAAAATGTGACATTATATATGTTATTATATGTATATAATATACATATGTATATATACACACACGATGGAATATTATTCAACCATAAAAAAGAAGGAAATCCTGCCATTTGTGACAACATGGATGAATCTGAAGAACATTATGCTAAGTGAAATAAGCCAGACAAAGATAATTAACTGTATGATATCACTTATATGTAGAATCTTAAAAAAAAAAAAAAAGCCAATTTCATCGAAATAGAGAATAGAAAGGTGGTTGCTGGGAGGTGGAGGAGGAGAAAATATGATGATACAGGTCAAAGGATTTAGATTTTCAGTTATAAGTTTTGCAGGTCATATATATAGCATACAATTAACAATGCAATATTGTATACTTGAAAGTTGATGAGAGCAGATCTTAAGCATTCTCACCACACACACACAAAGTTAATTATATGAGGTAATGGATATGTTAATAATCTTGATCTTGGTAATCATTCCACAAGTATATATGTGTATCAAATCATCATGTCGTCCACTTTAAATATATACAATTATATTTGTCAGTTATTCCTCAATAAAGTTAAGAGGAAGAAAAGAAAGTGTTCTGCAGATCTTTGGTAATGTTCATGTAGAAGAGTATGCACCTTATATACTGTCTTTTTCCTATACATACCTATGATAAAGTTTAGTTTATAAATTAGGTCTTTGCCCCTCTAAGCTAATCTTGTTTAGTAGTGTGTTATCATATAGAGTAGAAAAGAAATACAGAAGGCAAACTGGGAGATCCAGTCTCTAGCTGTTATCTCTTCTCCAAAGCCAAGATAATCCAAACCTTCTGCCCACATAAGCATTGCATCCTTTCCTGCCTTGCCTCTTCCCATGACCTTGTTTTCCCTTTGATGTTCATTTTGAGGTTGGAGAGTAGAAAAAACTCTTCTCTTTTTGCAGCTCTCTGAGTCAGTGGCCCTCCTGGGCCTTTGGGTAGTCAGGGAGGAAAACTACATAGCCCACCGCCTGACTCTTCTTTCTTTAAAAAAAAAAGAAAAGAAAACCCACCGCTTTATTTAAATCCAAGAGCACAAGTATCAGTACAAATTCTCTTAGTTCAATTTAAAAAATATTATTTAATTGTCTATAATTGTTTGATATTCAACCTGGCACTACAAAACGGTTGCAGAGCAAGCTTAAAACATGCTTCAAGATCTTAGATTTATTACATCTCAGTTGGATAGATCGGCCATAGACTCACTCCGGAAGCAGGTTACAACTCAAGACATCAATTTACTGAGTAGTACAGATAATTAGTCACCTATAGGAGTTTGGAAAAGGAACAGACAAATTCATGAGAGGTGAGTCAGGCAAGCTTAATAGAGGGGAAAGAATTGGACTGATGTTCTTTTAATTGTATGCTGCAAGGATTCTTAATATCCATCCATTTCTTATGGAAATACCTTTTGAATATTTCCATATTATTCGGTGCCAATTTCTTCTCTTGCTTCTTTGTCCCCATTAGAGATGCCACTCATGAGGCCAGTCTGACAGCAGCAGAGACTTCCTGTTGGCTAGCAATGGGAGAGAGAAGTGGGTTGATCTTGGAGCCCGAGTGTAGAGGGCTTTGAATGTCAGCCCAAGGAGTTCTAGCTACTGCTGGTCAAAGAAAGCCATTGACCATTTTAGTCAGGGCAGTGAAATACTGAAAAACCATGATTTATAGTGGCATTGGTAACAGTGTACAGTGTGGTTTAGGGTGGAAGAAATGATTTGGAAGCCTACTTCGGTGATTCAGGGGGATAATGGAAACCAGATCTTGGATAATGGCAATGGGAACTGAAAGAATGGGATTTACTAAGAGGCACAGCAAGGAAATCATACATAGTGCTGAGTGACCCGACATGAAGTAGGAGGTAAATACTAGAGAGGAATCAAAATTCACTTAGTCATTCAACAAATGTTTACAGTGTGTTTCTCCTGTTCCAGGCATTGTGGTAGGCAATATAATACAGCAGACAACAAAACAGAAAAAGTCCTTGCCTTCTTGGAGCTTATATTCTAGTTGGAGAAACAGACAATATACAAATAACTCAGTAAATATATAATATATCAGATGATGATAAAATAAAGCAGGGGTGATAGGGATATTGCTGTTTTACATAGGGTGATCATGAAAAGCATCATTGATAAATTGGTATTTGAAGTGATTCTTGATGGAAATGAAGGATTTTGCTGGTTACCTCTCCAAAGAAAATATTTCAGGCAGAGGAAACAGCAGGTCTAAGGCCATGAGATGGGGGTGTGCTTATCTGGGTAGAGAAACAGCAAGGTGGTCTTGTTCACAGTAGCAAGAAGTGTGGAAGGAGATGTGGTTGGGGATTGGCCATAGGCTGCCAGGAAGAGGAGCCTTGGAGGCCCCTGGAGAGCCACATGAGGAGGGGGAACAGAATCTGACTCCTGTTTAAATAGGGTCATTGTGGCTTCTGTATTTAAGAGATGACTGAAGGAGGAGCAAGGTAGGAGCAGAAAAGAAAGACCAGTTAAGGAGGCTTCTGTAATTTGGGCAGGAGATGAAGGTGGATTGGAACAGAGTAGTCGATGGGTGGCGATCATGAGAAGAAGTCAGATTCTGGGATGTATTTTGAAAATGGAGCCAATAGAATTTGCTGCTGAATTGAATGTGGCATGTGCGAAAAAATGGAGTCAAAGATGACTCCAAGCCTTTTGGCCTGAGCAGTTGGAAGTTGGAGTCGCCATTTCTTGGGGAAAGTATTTTGTGAAAGAGCCACTGATTTTAGTCCAGCCCTGTAATTAGTGACGAATCTGAGTGCCAGCAAGAAGTGATTTGCGTTAGGTCACCCAGTTACGTGGTAGCAGAGTTGGGACCAAACCCACCCAGTCTTCTGATTTTCATCTCATGCTGTCTCCAGGACACAACATCACACTTCTTGAGTTCAGTTTTAGACATGGCAAAATGAAAGCTCTGTGAGAGTTAGGGCTGGAAGGGCAATTTGATTTTCATGGGTCGTAGAACCTAAGTGAGAAGCATACAGCTCAATGATGGATACTCTGAGGGGGTCAGGAAGAATGGGATCTGAGCAAATGTCATTAGATTTTGAGTTTTGGAATCTTGGGAGACTGGCTTCCTCAACAGAACCTCCACTCAAATTTTAAGCACTTTTCTTTGTCTTATCCTTTCAGCTAATAGTGAGAGGGAATATAGTAGCATAAGCCCGAGACGGGGGTATTAAAAAAAAAATCCTTTCCAACTCTAGCATTAACCTTCTTGAGAACTTTACCCAAGAATTTGACTTTCCCAGACCTCTGTGTGCCCATCTGTAAACTGAATAAGAAAGCATCCTTCTTGCCTGCTTTGCCTCCTGGAAATGATGTGAGGATAACCATGAAAAAGGAGATGAAACTGCTTTAGAAGGGAAATGTTGCATAAATCAAGATGTCCAGTTAAAAAAATTCTTAATAAAGTCATAAAAAATCTTTACATTAGGGATATATGAAATGAAGACCACCTTGACCAATAAAATAGATATTCTTCTTTAAAACAACATGAAATATTTCAGTATCATTTTGATTAAATCTTGCTTAATTACTATGTCCATTAGACTCACCGAATCCTGCCTGGACTTTTTAATTTAATTTAATTTTGTAGTCACTATTACCCAACCACAAAACAATTACCCTTGGCCCCCAAGGCCACACAGGTCTTTCAAGCATTCGTAGGATAGCATTGGTCTTTCTGATGAAACACAGGGTGAGACTTTCCATGCTGAGTTCGGAGGAGTGTGTCTGTTTCAGAGCTGGAGGCTGAAGTCCCAGTGGAGTTGAATTTTGTCCTTCCAACCCACTTCACATAACAGTATATGAAGAACAGGAATAAAAATTAATTGTACCTGCTGGCACTATTAAAATTATCAGTGCATATCCTCTCCTGGGCCAGGAAGATTGAAAAGGGTGTTGTAATCAGAGCAGATGATTTCTGACACATGGGATGGGCTTCCTCTCCAGGTTAGGTGTGAGGATGTGATCGGAGCTTGTTGCCTCTGGCCTGTCACCACATAGCCCGGGGCTGTGTAGAGACTCTGCCTCATCCTCTCACCAGCTCTGGAGGAAAGCCAGGCTCTTTCTCTCTCTGGATCAGACGTCTCTAAGATAGAAACTCAAGTCTTCTCACTGAAGACTAGTGTATTCCACCTGCTCATTCCTGACTAGAAGATGCAGTCAGGTGTCTTGGTTAGGCCAGGCCTGAGAGTTAGTTACACCTTGTTCAGATTCAACCTGAGGGAAATAAGGAATTGGGGTGCTGCTCCCTGGTAATTCAGCTCGTTTTAGCAAACATTTATTAAATGCTCTCTGCAAGCACCACGCCAGGCTCAGACACTTCTGCCTGCATGCCATGCATGCTGTGGTATTTGTTGGTTTGGAGGAGAGAGGCCCTTGCAGTGTATGAATCCTGATCTGAGAGTGAGGGTCTTTCCCCAGCTTTTACACTGACTTGAGTGCAGCCTAACTTTTTAACTTGTCTAGGACTTGGTTTTCTAGTTTGTAAAATAAGGATTTGGACTAATCTTTCCAAGATTTCTCCCTAAAATTCTGTAAGTGTGGGAATTTTTAGGAAAGTGCTTGGTAAACCATTAGACACCAAACACATGTGAGATATAATAGTTCTATGTGTAGACAGCATGTTCACTTGACATATAGTTACTGAGTTCTGACCATGTGTGGCACATTGCCAGATACTGAGAAGATGTCATGACACGGCCCCTGACCCAAGAGCACAGTGTCTAGTGGGAGAAACAAATGCAAATAAGCAATGATAATGCAGTATAGTAATGGGTTCTCCAGTAGAGGAGGCATGAGATGAAGTTTGCCTTGTGAAGTCCTTTGAGTCTTACGGGAGTGGTGCATAGGGATTCCTGGGAGATGAAAGAGCTTATGCAGAAAACAAGAGGATGTAGATAAGTGAACATGTTCCAGAACTATAGGTGCTATAGGGGAGGATGGCTGATCACAAGACCCTTTTAGGAAATCGCAAGTGATGAGGCCAAACTAAAGAGCTTATACTCTGAAGCGAACAAAGGGGGAAGCATCCACATGTATTTCTTTTTAACTTTTCAAAGTTATTTTGAAATAACTCCAGATGTAGAGAAAGGTCACAAAAAACAGTACAGAAATTCCAATATACCCTTTTCCCTGATTCCACTAATATAAAAATCTCACATAACCACAGTACAATGATCAAAATCAGAAAATTAACAGTGATGTAATACTATTACATAATCTACTGATCTAAATCAAATTTAACCAGTTACCCCACTAATGTCCAATTTCTAGTTCAAGGTCCAGTTCAGGATTACACATTGTGTAAACTTATACCATCTCTTTAGTCTCCTTTAATCTCTAATATTTCCTCAATTTCCCTCAATTTTGGTTTGTCTGATATTTCTTCAAGGTTAGATTCAGAATAAGCAATTTTGGTGAGAATACTATGGAAGTGATATTGTATTCTTCTCAGCATATTGTATCAGGATGCACTTGCTGTTGATTTGTCCAATTACTCATGGTGATCATTTTGATTACTTGGTTCAAGTAGGTGTCTGCCAGATTTCTTTACTATAAGGTACTGTCTTTCCACTTGCACTTCAAGTATCTTAGGAGGAGATTCTTCAAGACATTGTAAATATCCTATTTCTCCTCATTCTTTGCCCCTACTTTTTAGCTTCTATAGATGCTTCTTAATTGAAACAAGTTCAGTAATAGGTTTTACCAAGAGAGAACCATGGACAGATTTGTCTTTCAGAAAGATAATGCTAAGGCGTTGGGTAGGAGAGAGATTAGAAAAGTGAAAACAGTTACAAAAATATTACAATAGTTCGTTTAAGAGATGATGACATCCTGAATTAAGGCAGTAAGAGGAGGAATGGAGAAGATGGGAGAGACATTCCAGCTATATTTGGAATCAGAATGAGCAGGGCTTGCATTTTGTGCTGTTGATTTAAATGCTGGAAATATTCTGAGCCAAGAAAAAACATCATATTTTTTTTTCTAGATTATCAAGTGTCTAAATGACCTCTGGGTTACTCTTCTAAGAACTAGAGTAGCCGACTTTATAAAATATATTGTAGTTTTCATTAAATGAAGTTTCACAGGTTTTGCTTCTCCTTTTGAACAATTTTTAGACCAAATTTCTTTTGTTCGACCCAGAGCCTTTTCTAATCTCCAATGTAGATATGCTCCCTATTCAGTTATAGGATATGGTTAAGCGATATATTCTCCACATCGCAGAGGCTGCTTCCTCTGGTACTTTTCCAAAATTTCTGCCACTTGCTGGGTTAGTCGGTATCCTTTTCTCTTGGGTCAGATTGAGTACTCTGTATTCTAACATAAAACCTAGAGCTAAAAACCATAGTCTTATGATGTGACAATTTGAGGGAAGCATTTCTTAACTTTTCCAGAAAAGAGAGAAAATGCCAAGTCAGCAAAAAAGCGGGTAGGGGGTGAAAGGCAAAGACTCAGTTCTCACTCTGAGAAGTAGCATGGCGGGGATATCTGTTTACTAGAGGGTAGTGAACTATCTTAGTATAGCTTTTCAAGGGAGCTGAAAAGCATTTTAATTTTTCATGACTAGGAAGTTGATTGGGTTTTGTAGAACTACATGAGAACTCTGGGATTAGCCTCTGCATTTAGGGTTGTCCCTGACCCCAGGCCTACCTGAGCTGGGCACGAGGAGACAGAATTGAGGTCAAGGTTCCTTTTCTTCCAGAAGCTATGAAGGAAAAACCTCTTAGAATCTGGAGTCCTGCTCGCTAGGTTTCTGAAAATCCCCTCCTGGGTCATGAAACAATAGCCCTTTGACTATATTTCTGTCCACAATGATGTGAACTGATTAAACTGGCAAGCAGATAATGGAGAGAATGGGTTCTATGTCCCAAGCAGGAGGTCATGACAAAATAAATCTGTGGTCGATGAGAGAAATTTCAACACATATCCAAATCAGTTCCTCACATAGGTTGTCTGAGTTTCCCGGGCCTGCCTCATGGCCTCCTTGAGTAGATTTGACTCTTCTGGCCCATATGACTCAGGCTTCAGAGTTTGGGCTGGGTGCCCACAAATCAACTCAGGGCAATGGTGATGAACAGTGAGGCTATCTTGGGAGAGAGCACAGAATAGGAAAAGAACATCAGAGCAGAAATCAGGTAACTTGGGTGGGGACCTAAGGCTCTGTTTGGTTTCTTTGTTTATTTTTCTTACTAGTTGAATTCCCTACCACAATTTTGAGATTCTTTTCTGAATAATAACTGTGGTCAGAGAAGCAGCTAAGGGAGGCAAATATGAATTAAAATCTGATTCTTAGGTTAAGACAATTGAAGTTTTCAGATTTTGCGACGTTATTGATGTGTAGAGAGGAGACTGGGAGAGAAAGAACAGGCATAATTGTGACAAGGAGCTCTCTTTGCTAGTTCTGCATTCTAGAAACAGTGCTGATGAATAAATCCTGTCTTTTTCTCTTTTCTTTTTGCCATATCTTTTTGTTCTGTTTTGTTTTGTTTTTGCTTCTGAACATCTGTGTACTTGCCTAGGAAAATATTTCTCAACCTCTCTAAAATATTGAGGGTTAATTAAAAATTATAAAAATATATATCCCAAACCTAGTGCACTCTTTATGCCTACGGTTTACACAAAAGGTTGACATGCTCTGGCGCGGAGACCCTGACCCCATCTCCTCTACTTGCTGGCTTCGGCCCTGCACATTTTTCTTCGAAGCTCTAATGCCACAAAGAATGCGGAACTGACGAGTCCACCCTATCTACAAACTAGAAGGACATCTTGATTAAATTAGTGTCAAGGGGGGTGGAGAGAAAGGCACAGTGACACAAAGGGTGTTTTGAGGAGCCCTGTAGCGCCTGTGGAGAATGAATGTTCTCGTTAAATATGGCCATGACCTGCAGCTCCACACATGCCAGAGACACAGCTCAATTGTCCCCAGGAGCTGGGGGGTGTGGATGCCATGGGGAGAGGCCAGCCTGCAGCATTACTCTTCATCTCCAAGTTGAGAGGACGGCCT
>NW_006443119.1:630334-670760 GCF_000325575.1 Pteropus alecto | reverse complement strand
GCGTTGTTGCTTTCTTTTTGCTATAACCATGGCGAGTGGTTCTTTGATCATGGTTGTTTTTGGAATGGATCAAAAGTGGTTTCCTTTCCCCTGGGTGTTTGAATCTTCCCTCTGCTCCTTGCTTCTCCTCTGGGTACTGAGGAAACTCCTGAAAGCACCCATTGTCTTAAGCCTCTTTCCATTCCCTTCCTTGGGGCTCCCCAAGAAGATTGCTGCCTGAACTCTGTAGGGCAGTGCCTCCAGGACAGTGCTCACCCTTGTCATTCACCTCCGTCCTCAACTCATTCATCCTGAAGTCCCAAGACCAAAGTGAAGAACAAATGGACTGTTGAAGGCTTCCACGGGGCCACCACATCAGTGGGAAAGCAGTTATTGGAAACCTCTTGGCTCACTTCTGTCTGTACTATAGCCGAGGTACTGCATGAGACATACGTTTGCCATTTGCCCTTTGAACTGCCAGCCATCCAAATGCAGCAAGTGGATTTAAAAGCTGATTAAGTTTTGGATTCCCTTTCTCTAACCAGAAAATCCTTGCAGCTTTTTTTTTTATTGGTGGCGGGGTTGAGGGGATCAAACCATTTTATTGAAGTCTTTTGAGGGAGGGTCGAAGTGCTGGGAGAACAATCAGATCCAACATCCTTGGCCCAGCTGTGACCTCCCCACCTTCAGAGCTACCAAAAAGCCTCACAGCTTATTTTTATAGCTCTTACATATATTACTCGTTTTAACAGATGGAATCACAGCCTTTTCAACAGAATATATGCAAAGATTTAAAAACTGATACATCAAAGATAGTCTTTTGTACTAGCCCTCTCTTTCTTGCTATGAAAGTTTATGGCCTTTTCCCCTCTCGTTTTCACCCAATAAATAATTATTGGGTGCTTAATATATGCAAGGCACTGTATAAGATGAGGAGACCACAAATATGACAAAATAGGATTGAATAGGAGTTTGTGAGTTCAACTTTTAATTCTACCATTTAATAGCTGCTTCCATGGATAAATTATTTAACCTCTCTAAGCTTTAGCATTTATAAAATGGAGATAATAATAACTACTTCATAGAGTTATTACAAAGACTAAATAATGTTATGCCTGTAAATGGTTAGTGCACAGTAGGCACACTAGGTAAAATGTAAGCTACAATTACTATTTTTATTAATTACTAATGGCAAGATATAGTCCAGAGCCTTCAAAAGCTTATGCTGTAGTTGAAAGGGGTGAATACATTTGCATGAATAGCTCTCATCAAGGCAATATAAGTATGATAAATGTCCCATAAATGGCATAAATAATAATTGCTAGGGAATATAGGACAGACAGTAGAGGAAGAGCTCATATCCAGCTCAGATGTTCAACGTGTACTCGCAAAAACCTCATTTCTGCATTTGTGATAGCACTAATCAATCATGAAACTTTTTTTCAATTTTAAAAATTTGAAATATAATAAATGAGTAATTATAAAGCAAACACCAAAGTAACTAACCACAGAGGTCAATATGTTTTACTTTCTTAGCACCTCTCAAGTTAAAACTTTCTCTATTTCCCCTACTATCCTATTCTATTATTTATTTCTTTGCTTGTCTTAAATTATATCCTCTAGGTATTCACCTCTAAACAGCATTGTTCAATTTTGCCTGTTTGTGGACTTTGCATAAGTGGAATCTAATGTATGAAGGCTTTTGTGTCTTTCTGCTTTTGTTGGCCACGGTTTGTGAGATTCATCTATGCTGTTACGTATAGCTGTTTATTTTCGTTACTGTAAGATTCCATTCATGAATTCTCTATGATTTATTTATCCATTTTGTTATCAATGGGCATTTGGGTTGTTTTCAGTTTGAGACTACTGTGAACATTCTTATATGTACATACTGTTGTACACGTGCCCAGATTTCTAGGGAATATACCTAGTAGTGGAATTGCTGGGTGAAAAAAGCAGGCATATCTTCTTCTTTACTATGAAATACTGAACTGTTTTCCAAAGTGGTCATTAGTGATTTTCATCACACCAATAATGTGTGAGTTTCACTTTTCTACATCCTTGCCAACATTTAGTATTGTCAGATTTTTAATTTTAGCTGTAGTTTTACTTTAACAGTCTTAAGTTTAACTATGTCATATTGGTTTTAATTTGCATTTATCTCATCGCTAATGAGTTTCTTTTTTTTTTGACCATTTAGATATATTCTTTTGTGAAGTGCCTATTGTGGATATTAGTCCTTTTATTGGTTATATGTGTAGACATATAGTCTCCTACACTGCGCCTTGTCTATTTTTTCTTTTCATATTTTCTATTGGGTAGTAAAAGTTCCTAATTTTAGTACAGTTGCATTCATTTTCTTTTATGGTTGGTGCTTTTTCTGCCATGTTTAAGAAAGCCTTTCCTACTCTAAGGTCTTGAAGATATTTCACTGTATTATTTTCTAGAAGTCATAGTTTTGTTGTTCACATTATGGTCTCTAAGCCGTTCTCATAAAACCAATTTTTTATATATAGTGTGAGATAGGGAACAATTTAATTTTTTAAAAAACAGATATGCAATTTCCATATCACCATTGATTGAAAAATATATCCTCCCCCCGAACAAATACACACTCATTTTTTTTTTAAGAATAGATATTGAAGATTTACCCTGTGCCAGGTATGGTACTAAATGCTTTACTTGTAGGAAGTAGAGAGGTGAAATTTGAGCTTTCTTTTTAGTGAATGAAAAGGATTTCATAATTAGAAATGGAAGAGTGAGGAGTCTGTAAGTATGGAGGGAGGATTGGAGTGGAAGGACATTCTATGTGGAAGGAACAGACTTTAGGACAAAAGAGAGCACAGAAATAGGTGAGGATCCTTCAGAGGGTGGTGAGTAAAATAGTTTGGCTAAATCAGAGTATTTATGAGGAAAGTAGTTGAAACAAAGCTGAAAAGAGCCATCCGTGAATGTTAGACCAAGGAGTTTGAACTTTATTCTGAGAGCATTTGGGAACTATGGAAGGTTTATTCATAGAGAAATGATATAATAGAGCTGCTGTTTCAGAAAGACAGGGCCTGTAATCCAGGGGCAGGATAAGAAGAGCCTGCAATGTGGTAACAGTGGCAGGAGAAATGAAAAGGAGACAGATGTCAGACATATCATGAAGGGAAAATCAGCAGCACATGGCCACTTACTGGAGAGAGAATTAGAGGTAATGATTACTTCTTTCCATTTTTATGCCAGTGTTATTTAGAAAAGGCCAGTATGTGGTCAGAGAGTTTGGCATAGCTGGTGAGGCTGACATTTTTACATATGTCCCAGGAACTAGATAACCAAACCTTCCTTAGATCCCCAAATAGCTCGGATAAGACTTTTACATGTGCTCATTTTTAGAACTTCATGTGGAGTTCCTCTGTTTGGTGGACTGGGTTGCCAGAGAATGCCTGGGATTTGAATCTGGATTCTCAATCACTACAGCTTATTTCACAAATGCCCTTTATATGAAGTAGATTCAGCCCCTCCTGCCCTTTGATGGATTGTGGTTTTTGAAAAGGCCCTAAGGAAGTAATGAGGAACCATATTTAAAACCTCAGGCTTGCTTCTCTTTTGTTTTACTGGAATATTTGGTTACCATGTCCTGGGAAATGAACAGCTTTGAAACATGAATATGATAGCCTTCATTTTCACTGGTATTCATTTATTCTTTCATACAGAGCATATTTTAGTACTTATTAGGTATCCAGCATTGCACCAGACCTGGTGAGGTACACATACACATAAAATAATCTATGTCTTCAAGTTTAAGCTTTGAGTTGTGCTTTAGAAATGGCAGTTTAGGTAATTCAGACCAACCCTTCTGCGTCTTTGGAGCTGCTTTTCCCCAAGAAGCATCATCCGCTATTCTAGAAAAGATCACTGAAGGCCAAGAAACTGAGCAGAGCTTTTCATAGCCTTGTAGGGCTACCAGGACAAAAACTGGAATTCCAGGCCAGGGAAAGGGAACCCTGGTAAACTTCCCCAGGCTTTGGTACCCCACTGGGATACAGCTTAGAAGTAAGGGTGAATAAGAAATAGACTTCAGTAGCCTCACAGGGACTGCAGTCTAGCTTTAAATGATCTTAATCCCTAATTGGATTAAGGCGATCTAGGATAGTTAGTAGCTAGAAGCAAATTTAAATCCTCTCTAATGGAAGATGCTATTGTCCTAGGCCTGATATCTCTTTCTCATTCTTTTGTATGTATAGTGCTTGTAAGAAAAACAACAGACCCACAGGAGATCCATGTAACGTTATTAGACAAACTTTATGTTTAATATGTTTATGAAATCAAATAATAACAGAAAACTGAAAACTATAAAAAAGAATCAAGCAAAGTAAAATGGATCAAAGACATAAATGTAAGAGCTAACACTCTTAGAAGAAAGCATAGGCGTGTCTGTGGCCTTGCCACCCTGAACTTGCCCAATCCCATCTGATTTTGGAAGCTAAGCAGGGTCGGGCCTAGTTAGTACTTGGATGGGAGACCACCTAGGAAGACCAGGTGCTGTAGGCATAAAAAAAGAAAGAGAAAAAGAAAAGAAAGCCATTGCATGTAAAATTAGAGGGATTAAAGAAAGCATGGGTGTAAATCTTCGTGATCTTGGGTTAGATAATGGTTTCTTAGGTATGACACCAAAGCAAAAGCTACAGAAGAAAAAACACATAAATTGAACTTTATAAAAATTATAAACTTCTCTACTTCAAAGGACACAATCAAAAAATGAAAAGACAACTTATAAAATAGGAGAAAATATTTTCAAATCATATATCTGATAAGGATCTAGCATCCAGAATATATAAAGAACTCTTACAACTCAACAGCATAGACAAACAACCCAATTAAAAAAAGAAGGTATGCAAATGGCCAAACATGCTCATGAAAAGATATTCCGCATTATTAGTCATTAGAGAACAAAAAATTAAAATCACAATGAAATACTACTTTATACCCACTAGGATGGCTATGATTAAAAAAAGAAAAATAAGGAAAGAAAGAATGTTGGCAAGGATGTAGAGAAATTGGAATTCTCATACATTGCTGGTGGGATTGTGAAATGGTGCAGATGCTCTGAAAAACAATATGGCAGTTATTCAAAAACTTAAGCATAGAATTATCCAATGACCCAGCAATTTTACTCCTAGATCTATACCCAAGAGAATTGAAAATGTGCTAACCCAAAAACTTGTACATGAATGTTCACAGCAGCACTATTCATAATAATCAAAAAGTGGAAACAGTGCAAATGTTCATCAGCTGATTAATGGATAAACAAAATGTGGCATATCCATACAATGGACTGTTACTAAGCGATAAAAAGGAAGTCCTGGTACATACTATAATATGGATGAACCTTGAAAACAATATGCTTAGTGAAAGAAGTCAGACACAAATGGCCACATATTGTATGATTCCATTAATGGGAAAAATCTAGAATGGGCAAATCCATGGAGACAGAAAGTAGATTAGTAGTTGCCAGGAAGGGAGCAGGGGGAGGGTAGGAGTAACTACTAACAGGTATGAGGTTTCTTTTTGGAGTGATGAAATGTTCTGGAATTAGATAGTGGTAATTAATGTACTAGAAACCACTGAATTGTACACTTTAAAATGTGAATTATATGGTATGTGAAATTTTAGTACTGAGAAATACAGTAACTAAAATAAAGAACTCAATGTGTGGATTAAACAGACGATTAGACAAAGCTGAGTAAAAAAAAATAATGAACTGAAAGATAGATCAGAAAAAAATTATTACTGAAACTTAGAGAGATAAAAGGACAGAAAATACAAAAAAGAGCACAGGAGACTTTTGGGATATAGTGAATGGGCCTAACGTGTACATTTGAAGTCCCAGAAGAAGAGAACAGAGAGAATGGTGGTAGAAACAATGTTTGAAGAGATACTGGCTGTGATTCATCCCAAAAGAAGAAAAGATATCAAGTCACAGATTGAAGAAGCATTATGAACTCAAATAGGATAAATATAAAGAAAATTACATGTAGGTACATTATAGTAAAATTGCTGAAAACCATAACAGGGAGAAAGCCTTTAAATAACCAGAGAGGAAAAAAAAGTCACATGGAAGTTCTCCCTTATTCTCGGGGGATGCATTGCAAGACCACCAGTGGATGCCTGAAACCACAGATAATACTGAACCCTATGTATACTGTTTTTTCCTATGCATACATAACTATGATAAAGTTTAATTTATATATTAGGCACAGTAAGAGATTAACAACAATAACTAATAGTAAAATAAAACAATTATAACAAAATACTGAAATTAAAGTTATGTGAATGTAGCTCTCTGTCCAAATATCTTACTGTACTGTATTCATCCATCTTGTGATGATGTGACATGGTAAAATGCCTGTGTGATGAAATGAAGTGAGGTGAATGAGACATTAAGTAAAGTAGGGGTTACTTAAACACAAGCACTGCGCTACCGCAATAGTCGATAAGATAAGCGAGATAGCTACTAAGTGACTAATAGGCAGGTAGCATATACAATGTAGACACACTGGACAAAAGGATGATTCACATTCCAGGCGTGATGGAGCAGGACGGTGTGAGATTTTATCACACTACTCAGAATAGCATGCAATTTAAAACTTATGAATTGTTTCTTTCTAGAATTTTCCATTTAAAATTTTGAGACAGCAGTTTCAGTTACCCATGGCAAGCAAAACTGTGGATAAGGAGGTTCCATTGTATCACCTTCTAAGGAGCAACAGCAAGATTGACAGCCGTCTTCTCAAGAGAAACAAGAGAAGACAGGAGAAAATGGAATGGAGTGCTGAAAGAAATATCCTTCAAGAATGAAGGCGAACTAGACATTTTCAGACAAGAAAAATCTAAGAGAATTTATCACCAGCAGAATTTGCACTAAAAGAAATCCTAAATGGTATTCTTTTGGCAGAAAGAAAATGATCCTAGATAGAAGCTTGGAGATGTAGAAAAGAATGAAGAGGAAAAAAAGTTTATATGAGTGTACATCTAAAGGAATATTGACTGTTAAAAAATAATAATAATCTTGTGGGGCTTTAGGCATTTATAAAATTAATGCAAATGGCGACAATAGAATCTATGTCTAGGTGGGGGTGGGAAAATAGGTTTAAAAGTGTTGGCTAATAAGTGGTAAGAGTATTAATTTAGACTTTGGCAGGTTAAGGATATATGCTGTAATTTAAGGTGACCACTGGAGAAATAGTATATCTACCAATCGAAGAGAGGAGGAAACTCAATTAATAAAAAATAGCCCAAAAGAAGGTAAGATAGATTCTGGTAAAGGCAAACCTATAGGGATATGGAACAGCTCAATGGCTTCCAGCAGGAAAGGGTGGAGGAGAGTTTACAGAGGGGCAGCATGAGAGATTTTTTTGATGGATGTTGGTAGTGCACTGTGTCTTAGTTATCATGGTGGTTGCACACTCTGCATTTGTCAGAACACATAGAATATACCTAAAAAGAGCGACTTCCACTGAGTTGTTTTTTTGTTTGTTTTTTTAATGAAAGAAAGAAGGTTAAAGATAAGAGGAAAAGGGACCATAGAGAGAGAAAAAATAGCATATAGCCAGTGGGTGGATTTCAACCTAAATTTATCAGTAATGACAGTAAGTATAAATTGACTCATGTAAGTCGAAAAACAGATTGTCAGACAGATTTTAAACGAAACTGAAGTATATGTTGCTTATAAGAGAAGAGACACACCTTAAATATAAAGATATGGAAAGTTTTAAAGCAAAACGATGGAAAAAGAGAGTGCTGAAAAATCAGACCAAATAGGTTTTAATGCACAAAATATTATTAGTGATAAAGAGGGGAATTTATTAATAATTAAATGTTCAAGTTATCAGAAAGAAGTATATACTTAATAAAAGAACCTTAAAGTACATAAATAAAAAATGGGCATAATTAAAAGGAGAAATAGACAATCATCAACCTCAGTGGGAGATTTGATACACCTGTTTTAGTGGATGATTAAACAACTAGACAAAAAAAGAAAATCAGTTTGCCTAGATAGCACATATGGGCACGGTGCCTAACCACTGCAGCCAGATAGATACACTTTCTTTTCAGGTGTACGCAGAACATTTATAAAGCCTGAATAGAAGAGGAAAAATTGAAGCGCTTAGCTGAGAAATCAGAGCCGGAGACTGGGAATTGCCAGTTCCAAACTCTAAACATTTTCCTTCTCATAATTCAGTGTTTTTTTCATTAGAGATGAAGTACTTGCAAGAGGGAAGGTGTCCTCCTCTAAGGATACAGATCTTTTTAAAAATGCATGTGGAACATGACTGATAGGAGTGGTGGCACGTGTGGGCATAGTGTGGACAAGGACACAAGGCTGCAGACCACCACTGTAGCTGAAGAAAGCTGTCCCCACTCAGATTTCCATGCCAGCCCCAAAGAAATGCATTCGAATCCTCTGCCAGTAAAGAATTCTATCCAGTCTCCCAGAGTTGGCTTTCGGATCCTTTTGGGTCCGGCTCTGGCATCTGATGTGTCAAAAACATGTTCTCTCCATCACTGAACCTTCTGGAGCCTCTTTTTCTCTCTTGACAGTGGGATTGTAAGGCAACTCCAAAAGTACTAAAACTACACAGACCCCTCAATGAATTGACTGCTCTTGGGTTCCTCTTTCTTAAAGTATTTTAATCAGCGATTTTCCCAGATCCCAGGCATTTCCGGTATGGGTGCTGCTGACTGTTTAGCTTCCTTCCAGGGCACCCTCCTCTCTGTGTTCATGATGCCAACTTTCAGATGAAGTCTTTTAACTCCTGTTCTTCCAGCCTCCTCCCAGCTCTCTGGGAGCCACACAGGCATTGTTCTCATCCCCCAGCTCCGGGAATTCCTTATTGTAGGAAGGCATGTGCTTGAAAGCACCTTGTCTTTTCTAGCTCTTTTTTCCCTCCATGTTGTCCAGTTTCAAGCCATTGACTGTTTTTCCTCCAGAGTTTATTTTATGGCTGCTGAGAGATTTGTGCTCTCATGTTGCCTGTTTACCTTTGTGTCTTTTGACCCCTGCGTCCCAGTCTACCCAACGGTACCATGGTCACCTAGATACAATTTCTATGCCTTAGTGTCCTGCTTGGGAGATGGGGTGATCACTCATCCTCAGTGTGACCTCAAGAAATGCTTTGTTATTTGTTGATTTATTGATGATAACCATTCTGACAGGTGTGAGGTGATATCTCATTGTGGTTTTAATTTACATCTCTCATATGATTAGTGATGTTGAGCATCTTTTCATATGTCTATTGGCCATCGCGTGTCCTTTTTGAAGAAATTGGTAGTTACAAAATAATCACAGGGACATAAAGTACAGCATAGGCAATATAGTTGATAATATTCTAACTGTATGGTGTCAGGTATGTACTAGACTAATGGGGGGATCACTTCATAAATTATATAAATGTCTAAATACTCTCTTGTACACCTGAAACTAATATAAAATAATATTGAATGTCAATTATAATTGAAAAAACTTTTTAATGTCAAAAAATAAAGGAAGAAATGCTTTGGCACTAGAAATCAGGGCCTGAAGACATTATTACTCTCCCACTGAAATCATTATCTGAAAGAATTCAAGGTGGGAATTTGCCAAGAAAAGGATCACAGTGATGATTTAAGAAATGAAGCCTCAGACTTGATTATCTCTTTCCTTTGAAGGGATATTGCTTTCAGCTTATTTTCTTAGTATTAGAATAAACCATTCTAAGAGATCGAAACAACCATGGGGGTACATTTATATTGTTATAGGCCTGTGTTTCAGACTGTGCCATCTGAGGTTTTGGGAGAGCAGAGGGCGTCTTCCTGCCCTGAACCACTACCCCACCCTTGCCCCAGTCCAGTGTGTCACAGTCTTGTCCAAATTATATGCTTCCCTGACAAGACGCTCTGGTCAATTGCAACAGAGCATAGTAAGTATCCACAGAAGGTGGGAGCTGAATTCATGGAGTTTGCCGTCATGCCAAAAAATGGATTTTTTTCCCAAGGCCACTAGCATTACAATGGGTTATCAAGTCTGACTACTTATACATTCTAATACTTCTGGAAAAATCTTAAGGAAATGGCTTTCTGAAACAAGTGCCCTAGAGGAGAAAGCTCCTGGGTTTCATTAAACCAGATCTTGGTAATGGGCAGTATTCGTCTTACTGACCTAGGCTGTAGCGAGCCCCTACCTTTGGACTTTTAATTTATGTACCCAATTGAACCAAATCCCAGTTGTGCAGCTGAGAAGGATCTTTTCCGTTTAATCTACCTGGAGGGATAAAAAGTAATTCTATCTTCTCTACTTTCTTCCTACAATACCCTCCCCCGCCCAATTTCCTCCTTTCTCCTAAACACCTAGCTTTTTTATTGTGTTGTTTGTTTTTTTTTTTTTCCCAGGAAAACTGCATATTTCTTCCAGACTCATTGTTACTTTGCTTTTTACTGAAACTGGGGAGGAAAATAGGTAGTGCAGCAGCAGGCAAAAGGAAAAACAAAGATTCTTCTTCCCTGAGTTGATGGAGCCCCCCTTCCCCCCATCGAGGGATTTAGAACAACCCTGCCTTAGGTTTAGCTTCTGGAAATTGGCCCAATTCCACATAGCACGATCATAAGCATGCTCAGAGGCTGCGTAAGGAGGCAGCACAGCGTGGTGGAAAGAGCGTTTGAGTGGGCGTGAAGAGGGCCAGATTCTCACATTAATAATAGCTAACATTTATTGAGCCTATTTAGATTCTGTTCTAAGCACTTTTCACAGATTATCTCATTATGAGCCTATTTTACAGATGTGAAAGCTGAGGCATAGAGTGGTTAAATAATATGACCAGGGAGTGGAATCAGGATTCAAATCCTCTTCTAGAGCCTGTATGTCTCACCTTCTTCCGATACAACATATGGTCCTAGAAAGGATCCTGAATAGCTGTGTGACTCTGGAAATGTCATTTTAACTTTTGAGGGCTCATCTGTGAATCTGAGGGAGTTCATGTGGATAATTTCTGATAGAGTTTCTACTTTTAATAATCTATGTGAAGAAAACACAGCTATATTGTCTTATTCTTGTTACGTGAAAGCTTAGTGTTTGTTGAAACTAAAATTTGATCTAAGTGATTCAACAATTGTTAATTTATGGCTACTGTGTACAAAGCTGTGGGCTGGGCACTGTGGAAGACAGAAAGATGCTTTAAAAGTTATAATCTGTCTCTTTTATTAGTTTTAGATGGTTTCATATCTTAGTAGCTTTGGGATATTTTTTTAACTAAATTCTTCAGATAATCAAACTGGCATCTAATTGAGAAACCAGTTGTGTTTCAGAAGGCTAATTCTAAGACAGGTATTGGGTCTCAGACTGAGTCAGGTTTTTAAAATACAAGGAGAATTTAACTACACCCATTCACTTTTGGGTGAAGGAGCTACAGGGGAGATTAGTTTTTATCGTGCTAACAACCTCAACGTATTCTATAAAAATGGAATGTGATGGCTTTGGAAGTCACTTATACTAAAACAGTATCATTATAACTTAAAATATCTATTAATAACTTAGAAAGGCAAATTCAAAGGAAAAAAGATTTGCTATGTAATAGCTACATATTTTGAAAACAAATTTCTGTTTCTGGCAAGCTAAATTCAATATCTAACTTGCTCTGGAGTTACCATAAAGTGTGGAAACCTCTTGGCTGAGATAGAAAAAAGTTGATTTTGAACTAGAAAAATATAACTTCAGAAATTCTATTTCTAGTAATGCCTCTGAGATGGAAAGAGTTGTATTCAGATAGACTCAGACATCAGATTAATGTCCATCTTTCTCAGTAGATTGTAAACTTTTAAACTTACTGTTTTATGTACTGCTATATTCCCAGTCAAACCACAAGTGTTTGACACATTATAGGTGTTCTATAAATATTTGCCAACAAATTATTTATTGCTTACTCCTTAAAATCCAGCATCCCCCCCACCCCCCAACATCTGGTAATTGAATCTGCTTCAAAACATCCTATCAGCTACTTTGAGAGGGCAAGTTACTTAGCGCCCGTCTTGGTGGTGGGCTCCAGTCCTTAACCACTATTTTCTTTATTAATTCCACAGTTACAGTATATCTAGTCTTTTTAAACCTGTGTAAAATGACTCAGTAATGAGTTGTAAAGTGAAATCTGTGAGTTATGACTACCAAAAAAAAGAAGAGAAAAAAATAGGAACTATCAGAATGCACGGCAAATAATAAGTACTATTCTAAACACACATTATACTGGATTGTGATTTTTAAAATGTATTTTTTTGAAATCCTGCTCTGCGTTATTATCAGAAGGTAAAAATGCTTCAGGTGTCCCTATAGTGGTGGCTCCCAGCCTACCTCTAGATAAAAGATTTGCACTTTAATATATTTGTGTTGTATACTGCCATGAGCTAGCCAGAGTATGAACTCATGACTGGAGCACAGCTTTCATAGAGCCATCATGTGGTATCTTAGTTAGTGAGTGAAGGCTGAATAGAGAGTCCCTCTGCATATACACAAGTAGTGTGGCCAAGGAGAAATCTGAAGTCATTCCTGGGCTTTGACCTCCAGTGTCACTACCCTCAGTACCCACATCCTCACACTGCGCCACTTATTTTGAGAGGCTGAGTTGGGTTAGGGAGAGGCCACAGTGCCCACGATCACCTAACACTGGCCTTGGAGCCAAACAGCCACTCCTTTCAGCCCTGTCCTCCCCACCAAAAGCATTTCAGGCAGATCTCCAGCTCATGAAGCTTGGCCTCTTTGAAGTGGCGAGTGAGTGCCCCCGAAACTGTCACTCTACATCTGGTGGCGCTTCTGCTGCCAGAGCCTCATATAGGGTTTATGTCCCTTTCCTCTGATGTCTATAAATGTAAATTCATTTTTAAACTGGGTTTTTTAAAATAATCGGTCTCAGAAGTATCTTTGGGATGGGGAGGGGATGCTAGCACTGCTAGAGTAAGATCTAAACCCTTGAAAAGTCTTTTTTGGAAAACTGCTGACACAGGCTCATCGGCAGAGAACTAAATGACCCTACTTGTTTCTACCTGCTGACAGGCTCAGCCTTGGCAGGGACTGAAATTAGCTCTCACCGCATGGCACAGACAACCTACCTCTTTTTTTTCTTTCTTTCTTTTATACAAATGAGGGGTAATTTTGTGCCCGTCAAATCATACAGCTTTGTAGTATCTTCCTGATGAGGGCTGCTTTTAAAATCCTTTCATAATCAGTGTTCTTTGGGAAATGCTAATAGACATACTCATCCAAGCCCCGGAAATGTATCGATCCAAAGATGAGTGACCATCCTAGTGTCCCAGCAGCCCAGACCATGTAGCCTCTTGTTCTCTTCTATTTCTTTAGCTGTATCCTTTTGGGGAGTGAGGAAGCTTTGGAACGTTAGCCTTGCGGAAATGAAATCGTGTGTTTCAGTTCTGTTGTCCGATGCTGTTATCTGTCGGAAAAGGAGGATTCCCTACCCGTTTTGTAAGCACACAGCTGGCAGGAGCTGTTGCAATCTCACTGCCTTCTGATCAGCCCCACCCCAGCAGCAGGCAGAGTGGGGGCCCCGTGAAACACGCATTAGCCAAACCGTGGTGGTGAGTTTCAAAATAAAAGATCCCTGCCTGAGCACACCATTGCACTTCCTATCCCACAGAACCAGCATTGTTAACTGTGTCACAATTCTTTTCTAAATTTAGGCATCTTTTTTTTTTTTTTTCAGGCAAAGATTACTAGGCAAACATTTAAGAGAAAAACTTTGCCCAAAGTAATTTTTTCCCTCAACTTCTGTTTGGTTTCCTGCAATGTTTAGATGACTCATTCTCTTCCAAGAAATTTTAAAGAAAAGAGATGTGGACTGTGCGATAGTACACAAAGACCACTCTGTAAATTCTCTTTCTCTTCCTTGCTTAGAAACCCCTTGCTTTGTTTTGCGGGAACGGAAAGCCTCTGCAGTCTTCGTGGTCATGTACTTGGCCTCATCAGGTTTTGTTGTTCTCAGGAATAAATGTCCCCCTTGTCTTTGGGCGGGGCCCTCCTGAAGCTCCCCAGCTCCCACCACCCTTCCAGAGCCGCCAGCACGGAAGCCCTTGCTGCACTTGCCCCCAAAGGCATAGAGTTAAGTTTTATGAAATAGAGAATGGGTGGCCTTTTGTCATCTGGAAAGGAGAGGCACTAGCTATTTCCTTCCTCTCTCTTTGGGTCAGAATTGCTCTGGATTGCTGGGGGCTTGCTATGGGCTGTATGGGAGACTAACTAGGCCGGCAACACGAGTGTCCCCAGCCCAGCCCTTAGCCAAAGGGGAGCCTGAAGTCAGGATCCCTTCAGCAGCGGGTTCAGATAAACAGGGATAATAGTCGAGTCTTCCTTTTCCAACTAATCAGTAGTACATGAAAGGAAACATCTGCCTGGGCTAATTGCTGTTTTATTGGTTATGTTTTTTTCTCTCCCTTCCCTCCCCCCACCTCCCCTGGGGGATAAGTTATTTAAGTCATGGGTAAGCAACAGGGTTGAGGACTGGGAGCTTTCTCCTGTAACGTCTGTCATTTAAACATAAGGAGGTAGTAAGGGAGAGTGGGAGGCTGGCAAGGGGAGTCGGCCCCGAGGCGGGAGGGCAGGGCACTTGGAAGTGATACGCCTGGTCACTTCCTGGCCTTGTTGCTGACTCGGGCTGGTTGGTGAGTCATTTTGCCTCACTTCACCTCTTTGGACCTCTGCTGCTTCAAGGGAGTTCAGCTGTGCTCACGAAGGGAAGGAGAAGCCAGTACGTGAGCTCCTAGATGAAAGGCATTCCTTCATGTGGCTTCTTCCAGTGGTTGAAGTCATTGGATGAGAGACATTGGGAATGGTAAATTTAAGACTGGCGAGATACTCCTGCAGCCATTCATTTTGTAGAGCATCTCGGTCCCTGAGGAGAACTTGCTCATTATCTTCTAACTTGTGGATTGAAGTCGACCAGCCATACGCTGAAATGGGTGGTGTTTGAATCTAACATGGACTCAAGAAGCCAGGCAAAAGATCATGAAGAATCAGAGAATGGCAAGGGTTGGAAAACACCTTAGGACTGTTTAAGCCAAAGACTTTCATTTTACAGAAAGGAAAATACAGGCCCAGAAAGGTTAACCAAGTTGTTCACAGTTATCTCCTTGATGGTGGGAGAGGAGCTGGGACTGCAAGATTCTTGTGATTGCTAATTCTGGGCTCCTTCCACTCCTTTCCACACTACTGGGTATGAAAATTCATGTCAACTCATGACAAAGATCACACATATGTTATATTCCATAATTAATTCCTTACTAGAAAAATGGCAAAGTATGAAGGAAAAATGAAAACGACTGATAAGCATGTAAAAAAAAAAAAGGCTCACTAATGTCAAAGGTCTGCAAATTACAGTAGGATACCGTATCAATCGTCAAGACAAAAAAAAATGAAATAGCATTCTTGTATGTTTTGCGTGGTATTGTAAATTAGTACAGTTTTTCTCAAGGATAAATAAGTAGTCTCTGACTCAGCACTGTTACTTCTAGGATAAAATAACGAAAGGTATGTGCATTGATTATGTACAAAGTAATTTAATACAGCATGTTTTATCGTGAAAATTTGTAAACAGAATATATGTCCAAAAACAGGAGCTGCATCAGTAGACTTATTGTAATGTTATAGAAGACTATACTTAGGGAGATGTTCACAACATACATTTAAGTAAATAAATTACAGCATGCATGATATAATCCTAGTTCCGTAAAAATCATAGTTTAGAAAAATATATAGCAAAGTCTAGAGTGGAAGAAATTGAGTTAGTTTTTGTTTTTTGAGGTTTTCTACAGTTTTCTTATTTATTGCAACAAACGTATTCCTTTTGTAGTCAGAAAAAATATTTTTCAAGTCATACATCTTGAAAAAAAGCAAGATATTAAGTTATTATACGTCTGATATACAAGACCTTTTCCTTTCTTTGCCTGGAAACTGAGCTGTGCCAGGGTTAGTATTATACATTCTGGTCGAAGGGCATTGTTGGTATCTGATTTTTAGTAGAAAAGAACTAGAAGGAGCTGGCAGAAGATAAAACAAGGGCTTCCCCTCTCAATTACCTGGTGATGCCAATCAGTTTACCCCTGCTCTCTTGGGCTTGGCACAGAACACTCAGTGTAGAAGGCGCGGCTCTTCCTTCCTGTTTCCTCATTCTTCTCTAGCCGGCTGTTCTGTGTGGTTAGAGGCCAGCCCTGGGTGGCAGCAGCAAAGCACTCGAGAGCTACCACTGCTTAGGATTAACCAACTGGCGACCCCTTCACATATATTTTCAGAACTGAGTAGCGTTAGCTAATCTCACAACCAGTCATTGTTGAGGTGCCACTGTCCTGGGAGTTTGAGGGAGAGATAAAGCAAATGAGAGGGGTAACTCCTACTTGCTTGGAGGTTCCTATTTAGTTAGGTACTTCAAAGTCCTTGGATGTTTATGTACTTCTTCCTACCTCTTCCTATTTCACATCTTACTTGCCTCCACAATTCTCAAGAATATTTGACTACAAGTCTCCTAGAAAGCTTGTTTCACCTAACAATAGTTGCTAGGTAGGATATGGCTTTCAGGCCTGGTCTTTGGGGACCAATTGAAAAATCAAAGGCTACAACCCATTTTCCCTCCACACGATTGACTTTGCTAGGCTATGAAAGGAGCACATTTCATTTTATTAAAACTCTTTGAGTAATCTGACCATAATTGGGTCTGATCGGAGTGGTTATCTGATTTGCTGGATTAAATATGGGCCTTAATTGAGTCAGTGTTATTTGTAGAGCCAGCGCTGCTCTTGCCTTTGTTGCCCCCTCCTCCGTCCTTCTGTTTCTCAATTAACCTTCATTCCTCTTTCTTTGCAGAGTAAAGAAGTCGGCCAGCAGCTCCAAGATGATTTGATGAAGGTCCTGAATGAACTCTATTCGGTAAATCAGATGGGTCGCCTGGCTCTTTAACAAGCAGGGAGAAGCAGGATTTGGCCGTTCCTGGCCAGAGTCATGTCAGCAACAGAACTGAGCTGAGGTTGAGGACAGTGCACGGTCCCCAATGGCGGTGCCTCCACCCATCTCTTCTTTCACACTCTTATTTTCAAACCTGAATGAGCCACAGAAAAAACCCCAAAACAAAACACTTTCTCAAAAAAAGATCTCAGCTATACCAGCTAACTCTTGCTTCATTTGGGGGCATAATCACTATAGACCAGCGAAGGCCTACCTCACCACCACAACTAACCCCCATTAGCAGCAAACCAGGGGCCCCGAACCTAATGGCAAGGAACACAGCCTGCTTTGCACCATTAACATGTGCATGTTGGAAAAGATTTGTGGTTCAAGGTTTTGCATCAGTTCTTGAATTGATCCACCTGTTTGAGACTAGAGCAGGTGCTGGGAAGCACAGTCCTAAATGCTCGGAATATGAGGGACCGGTTCGGGCAGAGAGAGCTTTGCATCACCTCCCTGAGGTTTTATAAAGTCCAGACCTTAGTAAAGAGGCAGGCTTCAGGCTTGGAGAAAAAACACAAACGTTCTGAAATGACTGGCGCTTCAGGCACGTGATGCCTGTTGTTGTGTGTTTCTTCATGCACTGGGAAGTGATGGTGGTGGTTCTTCCTCTCACCGTGTTCCGTTAATTACAATTAAAACATACATGCACACCAAAGAAATTCCTGATGCTGTACAGGGAATATTTCGATTGTGCTGTCAAAGCTTTCCAGGGCCCCTTCTCCAGCTGAGCTGTGCCAGGCCTCTGTGTCATTCTGCAGGGTTGCCCCATCCTGTTTTGGAGGTGAAATTGATTTCCTGTGTTTACTTGCTTATTCATTGCATTTTTTTCTTTGTTTCTTTCTCTCTCTCTCTCTCTCTCTCTCTCTCTCTCTCTCTCTCTCTCTCTCTCTCTCTCTCTTTCTCTTTAATTCACAGGAAGACAGGCAGTGGTGACATGCATCACAGGCATTTGGGATCAGAGAATTCCATGTTCTTGATCCAAGAGTCTAGGTGTGGCCATTTTGTCATGGCAACTGTTAAGAAAGTAAATAGGGTAGAGAAGTCATCAGACTTGTCTCCAGTGATGCTCAGTTTGTTTGGAATTTCTACTGTGACTCTTCTGCTCTGAAGCCAAGTAGATAGAGAGTACCCTTTGGTTTAGCTCCCAAGTTTTCATTTCTTTCAGATGAAGTTAAGGCTTTTTAAAGATAGGAGCATGTTGACATGGACTATTTTCAGACTGGATGAGTTTCTTGAACCCCCTGTCTTTTTAATACTTTACTTCTGTTCTTTATTTTTAGAGGATCTTCTAGGTACCAAGAAGAGCTATTATTACTCCTTTCTTCTGCAAAGAATTCACTAAGATAAAAAATGACACACGTAGTCATTAGATGAATCCTTTTATTTTTCTGTAAGCATCTCGGGTCTCTGCTATGGGCCATTTCTGCAGAACAGTAAGTTGGATAACCAGCAAACCCCAAACTAACTTAAATCTATTGTGCCACTTCTGCAGTTAGACCTTAGGCAGCAAAGGAAGAACAGTATCTAGGGATCTGTTAGCATTACTCAGAGTCCTAGATCTCCTAATATTCTAAGATTTAAAAAAATAATAATTACAAGTGAAAGGGTATGATTTGTGTTGGCGTGAGGAAGAAAACCCTGGCACTTGCTGTTCTGGTCTGAGGAAGGCCGAGCTGGCACCTCGAACTGCACTCTGCAGGCATCCAGTGTCGGCCAGTGCTTTACTAGCCACTGTAAGGCCATAGACAATGCAGAGCATAAAATCTTCTTATTGGTGTGCAAACTAAGAATTGGCTGAGTGTGGTACCTCTGCCATCAGGTCAATTGACACACACTTATAATCTGATCCAAGGCCAAAATAAAATTTGATATTTTCTTGTAGTAGGTAATAGGAAGGAAAAAAAGAACACTGGAAAGTTTCAGAGAAGGCAGTGATTCTCTGGTACAGTGATTCTCAGGCATGGTGACTTTTTTCCCTCAAGGGGACATTTGACAATGTCTACAGACATTTTTGGTTGTAATAACTGGGGCAGAGGAGTGCTGGAAGTCAGGATACGACTAAAATCCTGCAATGCACAGGACGATCCCCCACAACAAAGAATTACCTGGCCTAAAATATCAATATTACCAAGATTGAAAAACCCTGACCTAGTGATGAGAGTCTCCTGAATTAGGCAGCCCAGGTTTTACTTGGTCTACCACTAGCCATGTGACCTTCAGGGATGCTCCTAACCTCTATAATCCAGGTCTCCGCATTCTCCATATACTGGTATCTCACATCCTGGGAAGCGGGGGTACTGGAGGAGTCAACTTCCTGAAATATCAAACTATAGGTAAAGGTCAAATGAATTTGCAGATTCTATAGCCCATTAGGAAAGAATAGAATTATGGGTTGTTTCTTCTGAAGGGTGAGATAAGCATAAAACTGGTCTGAATAAAGCACTGTGGCCTTAGGGCAACCAGCTATCCCAGTTTGCCTAGGACTGAAGGGCTTCCTGGGTCATGAGACTTTCAGTGTTGAATCTAGGAAAGTTCTGAATAAACCAGACCCATTGGTCACCGTACATGGGACAGTGGTTTCATCAAGTAGGAACTTGGGACCATTGTATGCCGTCTTGGGGAAGCTATCTGCTACAGCAGATATTCTCTCTCTCTCTCTCTCTCTCTCTCTCTCTCTCTTGGGATTTAGAAGAAACCAAGGGAGGGCTTCTTATATAAGGAGCTTATCTGCTGTTCAGGAAGGCACAGAAGGGTCTCTCATTTCAGTGACCCTGTAGGCAACAGAAGTTATTTGCGGTCATGGGATAAAGAAAATCAAAGATATAAGGAACCCTCTATATTCATTTCTCTTCTTACCTTGCATATGCCCCTAATGTCCATGAATACTTCTTTTTGGAAGACTGATTACCCAAGGATTGATAATTTAAGTACGTTTGAACCTTGATGATCCAAAGAGCAGGGCCCAGGTGTTCCCATATAAAGATGCCTTTGGGCAATAGCCCCAGACTCCTGCCCTAAGTGGCCAGCTTCCTCTCTGTACCTTCCTCTTTTCGCCTGACAGGCTTTTGATTTCCCTGACGTGGCTTCTGTGCCAGGGTCTTCTTCCCACAGCTGCTACTCAGAGAGCAATCCAGTAAGCCTTCATTCTCCTCCGCATAACAAGCTGGCTAGTTTGTAGGCCATGGTGTAAGTGGTTTTCATTTTCCAACTGATGATCTAGGAATGCCTTTGAAGTCAGAGCACACTGCTTCCTAAAGAAGTCTGGAATTTTCTGCCTCACTTGTAATTAAAGGCTGTGTCTGGATAAGCCGGGCAGCCCTATCCCTAAGGAAGGAGGGTATTTGGGGGCACTGAAGCCCTATGGATTGGCTGAGTAAGAAGAGTCAAAGAAGCCCTAGAATTGAGAAAGAAGGAAGAGGTGTTGGGGCATGGGGGATGTTGGTGCCCCAGAGGTTTTATGCTTCTGTGCTCCCCTCGAATATAGTCCCCTGGATTTGGTGCAGCAGCCGTCTGCTTGCAGAGCCGCTTCAGACTGGTATTTAGCACCTGCTTGAAATAGTGTCAGTTAATAGGCCCCCAACTCTGCTTGCCTCTCTAGCACTAGGCACTAAGTGTACAAAGACAAATAAGAAATGTCCCTGAACTCAAGGCATTTAGTTTTAATAGAAGACAGAGAAATAAAGCAGCAAGAAAAATACATGTATACATGTCTGCACAGAGCAGGGACATGAAGCCAGGCTCCCTGGAGAGATTCTTGAATTGAATCTTAATTGCTCTTTTATTGTTCTCTAAATGTTCCTTTTCTGTTGCATCCTGTTCTTGTTTCATAATGTAATTTCTTCATTTCTCATTAATCTATCTAGAGATATTATTGATGGGTTGTTTTCGAAGTTTTCTTTCTGAATACTTTGTTTCTCCTAAATCAGGGGTCCCCAACCCCTGGGCCATGAACCAGTACTGTCAGTGGCCTGTTAGGAACCACACTGCACAGCAAGAGGTGAGCAGCTGGCAAGCAAGCGAAGCTTCACCTGTATTTGTAGCCACTCCCCAGCACTAGCATCACCGCCTTAGCTCCACCACAGATCATCAGGCATTAGATTCTCATAGGAGCACCGGTCCCTGGTGCTGAAAGGGTTGGGGATTGCTGCTCTCAATTGCTTATTTTGCTCTTGGTCTTTCATGTTAGATATTTTCCTTAAATGTCTGATAATCTTTAGCTGCCTGCTTATATTTTAAAATTTGGCACTGAAAACCTGGTTGCAGGTCCTGTGTAGGGTGATCTGACTGTGACCTTGGGAAGCCTCTATATCAGTATTTCTAGGTCTTTTATCTTGAATAATCAGATTCCTTAGACAAGGCTCTTTTGATTTTCCACCTATGTCTTGGAGCCAAGTTGTGAAGAGGCCTGGGCCATCCCAATATTTATTATAGAATTTTCAGTTGATCCTTCTGGTTTAAGTTCAGCAGCCCTATCCTTAGCTGAGCCAGGTAGGTGTCCAGTCTGTAAACCCTCCTGAAGAGTATAAACCTCTAGTCTTCCACTGTGGAGGGGGAGGGTTTCGGATCTGGGAGTCTAACCATCCTCAGGCTTTCAATAGTTTCTCTTGTTTTTATTTCTGCCTTCATCCTACTGCCACCAATTCCTCTTAGGTCTTCTGTGATATAAGTCTGCTTGCTTCTTGGTTCTCCTTCTGGTTTAGGGTTCAGTAGGTCAGTTACAATCTGCCTCTTGATTTTTATCTTCTACTTTTATTCTTTCTGTTTTCCTCAATATGTATATGAAAATAATCCTAATAAAAACTTTTCTGTTATTTTAGTGTAGCTTGGGGAAGGAACAGAGCTAAAGACATGAATTCAATATTTAGCTTTTCAAAGTAAAGTTAATTCTCTTTGTAGAATCGAGGATTTAGACGGCTGAGTTTTTTCCCTAGTTTGTATTTGCCTTACTATATATACACACAAACATATACATATAAAACTAACTCCAAGTTCTGTTTCTCCAATTGTTTTGACATCATTTATTCAAGTTACAGCCTTTGGATGCTTCAGTTTTCCCTTGAGTTGGAGGGCACAAGTTATACTACTCCTGTATTTCCACAGAAGAGAGATTCCGTGTCATTAAGTCATTTGAGCAACAAAATTGATTGTGAAACTACCACTGACCACATGACTATATTCCCAACTGTGAAGAAGAGAACGCGAGAGAAGAAGTGGTGCTTACCTTTAGGAATTTATAGTTTCTTAGATGAAGGTAGCGCTTTACGCTTTTAAAGAACGTTCTTTAAGTTCTCCAGGGGAAAGGAGCAGTATAAATTGATTTTTATTGCTTCACGTGTTGTCTTGTTGGCACTGTTTCTTTGCGCTTTCTTTGTCTTGTGTTTATTCATAGTGTTTCCTATTTATTTATTATGCATCTTCATGAAATAGAAAATGACCTTCTTAGCAATCATCCACTTTTATGACTGTTCACTCAAGCTTTTGAATCCCTTGGTCACATTCAGGTACAAAGAGAAAAAAAAAAGGAGCCTCCTGTCTACCTTTCTTCAGCCAGGATACCAGATACCTGTTTCTCGCTTCTTAGTCTGCCTGGAAACCTAGAGGGCCATTTGAGTTACTTAGAAGGGTTTTCAACACTGTCTATGATAAATATCACTTTTCCTCTGTAGAGAATATAAAGAGTAGATCTTATACTTATGGGAAATGATGTCAGGTTCAGAATAAGGTGAAGCTGATTTAAAACATTTTGCATCCAAAATGAGACATTATTTAAAGTCTAATGTACTTTGATTTTGTCAGTGTCCCAGTATTCTTCATTCCTTCCTCTACCTCCAGCTAATCCTAAATGATTAATATACCCTCAAAGTCCCTCTAATCCAGGATTTGTCAACTCTGGCACCACAGACATATTGGGCCAGATAAATCTTTGTCGTGGGCACTATCCTGGCATAGGATGGTTAGCAGCCCTGGCTTCTACCTGCTAGATGCCAGCAGCAAGCTCCAAGTGTAAGAATCAAAAATGTCTCCAGATATTGCTAAATGTCTCCTGGGGGCCAAATTAGCCACTAGTTGAGACAACTCATCTAACTCGAGTTCATAAATGAAACCAGTTTCTCTTTTCAAGCCTCTCTTGACCAAACTTAACCTTTTCTTCCAACCAATACAGCTCTGGTTCTATGTAGAGGAGAGACACTGGTACTTAGTGGCTAAGGATGTGGACTTTGTGTTCTGACAAACCTGGGTTTGAATCCTGATTTAAACCATTTACTAGTTGTGTCACCTTGAGTGTGATAGTTAATCTCTCTTTTTTTTTTTTAACGCCTACAGCACCTGGTCTTCCTAGGTGGTCTCCTATCCAAGTACTAACCAGTCCCGACCCTGCTTAGCTTTTGAGATCAGATGAGATCGGGCATGTTCGGCGTGGGATGGCCATGAACTAAAACTAGTTCATTTCTTTGAGTCTGTTTCCTCGTCTTTAAACATGGAAATAGTAACATGTCCTTCATAAAGTTGTTGTGAGGATTAAATGAGGTGACATACGTAAAGTAAAGCCCCTGACACACAGCATGTACTAAATGGTAGAGATTATTATTAATATTATACACTTGTTCTCCTCTGTTGTTCAGTCCTGCCTCCACATACACATTCATACACCCTAACTCCTACACTCTATAATTCTCCTCAAAGAAATCTCATGGCGTCAAAATGTCAGTCTCTTGAACTTTAGCTTTCTTGGTTTGTTATCAAGCATTTTTAATTCGCAAGTAGAAGCTAGAGGCTCCCTGTGTAGAAACAGAACATTCCAGCAGGGAGGAGCAGGCACCTTGTGGTTGGAAGTAGTATGTTTGGTAAGACTGGAAAGAAATATAGTTCCAGGCTCCCCAGCCTATGAAGAAAAGGGACTAGACTCACCACAGTTGCTTTGATGCAGAACTGGAATATTGTATCCCTCTCCTTTTATACTGCTTCATTCCTGCGGCAACTGCAGTTTCGTTTCATATGGATTTTATTCCTTCTCAGGCTCTTACCTGAATTCTTGTGCGGGTTTGTAGTCTTTATAGGGTTGTCGTCCAGACCATAGGAGTGTTACAAGGATGAAATAAGAAAATTCATGAATAGCAACTTGTTACAAAGCCAGGAATATACTAAGTGCTTGGGAAATGATAGCTGCCATTGTTACTGCTACTGCTTTTCTGGTTGCTGTGTGTGAGAGTGTTTGATCTCGATAAAGCAGACAAGACAGATCCCCAGGATGCTCGGCCAGCACAAAGCTTTTCTGAAGCCTTTTCTTCTTCCTCATTTTAAATCTGAAAGGTCCAAAAAGCACAGGCTGTGCTGTCCTGTTCAGGGTTCCTAACCAGGCTTTGCTCTGGGGCCTGAGTGGTGGTGGTATTCTCTACCTACCTGACTAAGCAATAGAAATTCCTTGGCCAATATAAAAGAGTAATGACACAAATGTTAACAAATAGAAGTGAATAATACATAATGGAAGACGTGGAGTCATTTTAATAAAAAGACATGTTGGCTCAGTTCATATCCTTTGGAGAAGTCTTTAATATATAACGTTAAACACCACTCCAAACACTTATGAATTTCTCCCTTAAGGATATGACGATTTTCTCCCTTAAGGATATTGCTTCAGGGGGAGAGGTCCAGCTGAGTCTGTTAGTCTGTAAAGCAGAGAATTGACCCCGTTGGCTTGACCTCTGGGGCGGGGGCGGGGGGTGTTTTGCAGGTCATGAAGACATATCACATGTACAATGCCGACAGCATCAGTGCTCAGAGTAAGCTAAAGGAGGCGGAGAAGCAGGAGGAGAAGCAGATTGGCAAATCCGTGAAGCAGGAGGACCGGCAGACCCCACGCTCCCCGGACTCCTCTTCCAACGTCCGCATTGAGGAGAAGCATGTCCGGAGGAGCTCAGTGAAGAAGATTGAGAAGATGAAGGAGAAGGTGTGTACACTCCAGCAGTGGTAGGGGCTGGGGAGAAACATTCTAGGAATTTTCTTGCAGGCATCATGAAAAGCAGAACAAGGAAGCTCTGGCTTCCTTTAGAGCCTAATGACCAAAAGTGAGTCCTTGCTATCTGCCGTGGAAGGAATCCTAGGTATTGGAAGAAGCTGGGCATGTGGGCTCCCAGTTTTTCACTTGTAGCAGATAACACAGTAAACAGTAGTGACCTTTCCCAAGCCTGGGTGGGGACTGTGGAGCTGGGGTTTGGCTTCGTGTGTCAGGTGCTCAGGGGCGGATATAGTGACACCTCCTTCAGGGTGGCCATGCAAGGATGGAGAATAGTATTTGCAGATAGAACCAAAGTGGGACACACGTCTAAAGTAGGGAGCCTCATTAACCTTTCCCGGATTGATCTACATTATGCCCTTGAATCTCATTAAACAGAATTAGAACCCAATTTAAGGCAGACGCGCATAGGGAGTAGCAGCACAATTGTGGTTCTCGAATGTACTGTACTTTCATCTTTTAGAGAACAATCTCCCCTTAAAAGAAAAAAAAGTAAAATTGAACTTTTGTTCCCTTTTCAGCGCCAAGCCAAGTACACGGAGAATAAGCTGAAGGCCATTAAAGCCCGGAACGAGTACTTACTGGCTTTGGAGGCGACCAATGCGTCTGTCTTCAAGTACTACATCCATGACTTGTCTGACCTGATTGATGTAAGTGCTTGAAGCTGGGGGCTCAAGGGTGCCTCTTTCCTGGTTTCGGAGATCAGGTCAGGTGTTTTCCAGTTCTATTGTTCAGGCACCTCAAAGCATTTTGAGAACAATTACGAAGAAAATAGCCATGATCCATCAGGGGCTTATCATGTACCAGGTACCAGGTGAAGCACTTTACACTTCCTCTCCTTCAGTCCTCACTAGAATCCTGGGAAGATGGCCTTATTATCTCTATTTTTACAAATTAAAATTCAGAGTTCTAATGACGTACCCAGAGTCAGCTAATAAGTGACAGAGGCAAAATTTGTATGTAGGTCCAATTACTAACCCACGCTTATGACCGTCATGCACTTCTGTCTCCCAGGAAACAGATCTTTCTTAGATCAGCTACTTGCACATAGAAGTGAGTGGCAAAAGCTAAAGAATTAGAATGCTGCACCTTACATTTATGTAACACTTAATGTTTCTCAGGATTATCTCATTTGATTGTCATATCACTCTTTTGGATCAGTATTACTATCTTCAGGTAGTAGATAAGGAATCTAGGGGTCAAGAGGGTTACCTGCCCAAAGTTACATTGCAAATAATTAGGGTCCTGATCCAGATGTCCCAGACACGTGGCTCGTACTTTTTATGTGGTGCCAAGATAATGAGAGAAACAGGATAGTAGGCACATGTGTTTCGCTTGGTTGGGGCGGGCACAGGGTTGTTTATCAACTTTAGTCTTATGGGTCAGCCTTGGCCTTTTTTCTCCTGCTGCTTCCCCTCAAACTTTATACGTAGTTGCATCTTGCAACCCCTCCCACCTACAGACTCCAAACTGACACAGTTCTTGAGCCAGTCTGACTGAGGCGGCGTAAGTGCTCCCTTTCTCACCTCTCCCTCCTGTCGTCAGAGTAAGGGGCCTGGACCCACCCAACTTAGCATCAGCACCCCGGTCTCCAGGGTTTCAGGCAGAACCTGGCGAGTCTCCTGTCTGACATCCGATGTTCGCCTCTGACTGTCAGCAGGCAGCAGCTGGGCTTTACAAGCCTCTGGCCAGACCGCACATACTTGCCTGCCTGCCTGCCTTGGTTTCTCCACAAACTTGCCACACTTCACAATATCGTGTGGGATTCTGGTCTAAGATTCGCTGTTAAATTGGGGGCTTGTCACTGAACTGTTTTAGAGCTCTGTTTTGTCTCTTTCTTCCCCCTGCCCCCCTCTGGCAAACTGAAGAATTGGATTAGATCATAGGTTCTTAAATTTGGCCTCACATCATAGTTGCTTGAGGAACTTTTCTGAAATCCAGATTCCTGTCTCCCTTCAACCAAGGATTTTTGATTCAGTAGGTTTCAGCCTCTTAATGCCCTGGGTGTCATTGTCACACTGGGTAAGTGGAGCCCTGATCTCCATTCAGGTACCTCTTTGTTCTCTCTGCTTGTTGGTGCCAATCTGAACACTGTCCTCCAGTGGAGGTCACAGCCCTAAACAGGACCCTTTCTCCTCCTGGGGCGGGGGGTCTTCACTGGGAGAGATGCTTATTCTCTAGAGGGAGAGAATCACTTCCTTCTTTCTTATGCTCAAGATCTGCTATTTACCTCACATTTGGTTTAAAAATAAACAAACAAGAAAACAAAACCACAACCTCAGACAGTGCGGTCCACCACAACTCTTCCACTGATTTGTCCTTTTCTTTTTCTTTTGCCCCCGGGGGCAGCTTTGTCAGTCACAATCCTTAGCCCCGCCATCAGATGTGAGTAGGTGTTTTAAAATCAGTCTAAGAAGCAAGCTATTTTGCATTTTATTCTCTTTATTTTAAAAAAAAAAAAAAAAAAAAAAGTGTGTTAAGAGCTTGTCTTCACAGGATGCTGGGGGAAGTGCCATAAAAAAAGAAACCTGCCAGCCTCCTGAGCGCCCAGCCAAGGCGTGGGTCTAGGTTACCGCCAGCAAGTCCAGGTGCTGGCCTTCCAGGCCATGCGGACAGTAAAGTCGCTCTTATTTTATTTTGTTTGTTGTTTGTTTTGTTTTGTTTTTTTCTTGAGGTGAAGACAGATTAATTTCTCTTTTTTTTTAAAAAAAAAGGCTGATAACATTATTCTTCTTTATAAATGTTCAGTAAATACTTATTTGAGATGAGGCTGTGTGCTCGGCATCAGGGGTACAAAAGGAATAAAATAGTTTTTGCCCTAGAGCTATGCATGGATAGACAGATAATTTCTCTGTAAGTAATTGCAGCACTAGAGGGAAGCACAGGTGCCCTCAGACAGTGTTTTTCAAACTGTAGGTCATGAAATCACTTTCATGGGTTTGACTTTTTTTTTTTAATGCCAGGTTTTTTTTTTTCATACTATATATACATAATTTTCTTTTTAACATTTTATTTTTTAATTTTCCCCCTCCCTATTGGTAACCACTAGTCCATTGTTCATGTCCATGAGTCTCTGTTTGTCCTGTTCATTTGTTGCTTTTAGATTTATATCCCACATATGTGATATCATGTGATTTGCAACCTTTTCTTTCTGGCTTATTTTGCTTAGTATGATTATTCCAAGGTCCATCCATATTGCAAGTGGCAGTATTTCATCTCTTCTTATGGCTGAGTAATATTCCATTGTATATATATACCACAGTTTCTTTAGCCAATCATTTATCGTAGGACACTTCGGTTGCTTCCATGTCCTGGCCACTATGAATAATACTGCTATGAACATCAGTGTGCAAATATCTTTTCGAATGTGAATTTTCAAGTCTTTGGGGTAAATACCCAGCAGAGAGATTGCTGGATCATATGGTAGGTCAATTCTTAGTTTTTTGAGGAACCTCCATACTGCTTTCCATAGTGGCTGTACCAATTTGAATTTTTTTTTTTTTAATGAATGAACTAGAATAGAATATACAGGAAAGAAAATATCAGGGTATATCACACTAGTAAGGCTAAGGTTAAGTTTTACTTGGTGAAACCTGTATGAGGTAAGTATGCATGCTTGCATACCCATGGGCATGTATATGTGCACGTGTGCGCACGTGCGTGTGTTTGTGACAATGTAAGATGTATTTCTTACTGTGATTAGAAGTCAAAAAAAGTTTTAGAGTCTCTGCACTAAGAAAAAAAAGGCAGGTCTCTTAGTCTCCTCTATAAGCTCTGTGAGGGCAGGAACCAAATGTTCTCTTTACCTTAATACACACATATATAATGTATACATACAGTGCTTAATACAGAGCAAAGCACATCGTTTATTCTTTGAAAGAAGAAAACAGCAGAAGGAGGAGGAAGAAGACGATTTCCTAAGCCAAGTTTTTTCTTTTTTGTCTTTTAATACTGTTTTGAAATGTAATTTACATAGGACAACTGAACTTACGTGTTACAGTTTCAAGAGTTGTGATAAATTCATACACCCTTATGACCCACATCTCTAGCAAGGTATTTTCATCACCTCAGAAAGTTCCTTTTTTCTCTTCCCCATAAATTCTCCTTGCCAAGACAATCACTGTTTTTAGTTCTTTCACCATAAATTAACTTTACCTGTTGTAGAACTTTGCAGAGATATGGTATATGCTTTTTTGTATCTGACTTCCTTTGCCCAGCATGATGTTTTTGAGGTTCATCTATATTACTGCATATGTCAGTAGTTTCTTCTTTTTTCTTGCTGCTCTATGCAATAAAAATGGCCAAAAAGATGCTTTGGCAGTGAACCAACAGTGCAAGAGTAAGTGGTAAACCTGGGTACGTTGGCATGCTGATCTTGACAGAACTTGCTTGAAGACATGGAATGAATCCTGTTTCAATCAGTGCCGTCTGTGTGATGGTTCCTTCCTAACAGGTTGAAGCTCAGTGTGTGCTGAAGGCATTGAGGATGAGAGAAGAGAAGTTATTTTTGTCGGTAGCAGTAGATTGACACAAGGACTAGCCTTTGCCTGCTTTTTATAAGATTTAAACTCAGACTGTAGGAATCTACGTGAGGCATCTGACACAACAGGAAAACCTGACTTCAGGCCAAAAAGACATTCTGAGCTGACTTAATGGAGGCTAGGAACTGTAGGCTTGTTGGAATGTGATGTTTTTCCGCTGTCCTCCTGTGACTCTCTTACCCCAAGAGCAGATGGGTGAATGGAGAACAAGGCATTGTCCTCATGCACAGCTGGGGTGTTGTGCATGCTTTGTCCATGGGTAGAGAATCTGTGACACCATGTGTACCCAAGTCAGACGTGAGGGAACTTGGCTTTTGCAATAGGAAATTTTATAAAGGGCAATTATTTTTCTCTTCTGTGTGAACTTGAAGTGGGTGTTATGAAACACCCATATTTCTTTTCTAGGCCTTCTCTAGAGTCTCGGAGTAAAAAGATCAGCTGTTAAAGGGTTAATTCAAGTCATCTCACATCTGGATGGGCTATCATTAAATTCTTATAAAAATTTGATTTCCCCTGGGAGAGTTTTCATCAAACATATAACCCAGAAATGGCCAAGGGGGCTCGGCGTGGCCACGGAACTCATCAGAAGCCATGGGAAGCATACTTTGTCCCCATCATGAGCAAAATGATGTGCTGCCTTGACTCACTGGGATTCTCCTGGGGCTAAAGATGAAATATTCAAATCGCATTTCCCTAACCTTGCCAGAAATTGCTTCTTTGCTAAAGCCTCAGTTTCCGGCTGTTCCTTTGCAGATATGTGGATAGCAAAGGCTCTGGAAAACCTACTCCGAATTTTCCCGGTTATCTAGAGGCCTATAGGAGCCAGAGGGCACATTGTGAGTCAGACCCCAACTGACTAGCACAGAGAAACAACAGAACAGTTATTTAAGAGAGGCAGGGGACTGGCCCAAGAAAGCTCCCCGCCTTCCATAGACCATACCGAGTGAGCAACACAAAAGGCTTCAGTGGCTACATCTACCTACTTGATTAGATCAGTATTTAGCCTAAGGTGGGTTATTTCCTAGATCAGTATCCAGCCTAAGGTAGGTTATTTCCTGAGAGCCTGGTATCGGCACTCCCAGCTTCATTCAATCCACTTATATTTATTAAATGCCTACTGTGAGGGAAGCCTAATGGTGAGGGATTCATCGAAGTTTGCCTTCTGGTGGGGGGGATACGAAATGGCAAGTCACAGAATGAGAGAGTGTATTCTGTGTCACGTGAGGACTGTCGATGAGTGTGGTTCTGAGTGGAGGCCAAGGTCAATACATGCCAGGGTTGCAGGACTGGCTGCCTTCCCAGAGTCTGTGAATTTAATTTGGATCTTGAAGATTGGATCCAATTCCAACAGGTGAGAGGAGTGGGAAACATTTCAGGAAGAGAAAATCCTGAGATTCTGTTTCCCTTCCAGCAGTTATAGTATGTCACAATACATGGGGCAAACACACACCCCCTGCATCCCACAGGCATTCTTTTTCCCTTTCCCTCACCTTAAAACTCAGGTACCCTTTCATCAAAAAAAAAAAAAAAAAGAAAGAAAGAAAAAAGAAAAAAAAAATCCTGGGAGCCAAAGAGCAGAGGTAGTGCATTTGGAGATACTGATGATTGGTGTTTAAGCATCTGCATGGCTTCAGATATATATATGTGTACTGCCTGTCACTAGCCTCACAGCAACTTATGAAGCTGATGTTATTCCTTTTTTGAGGCTCAGTGAGGTTAAGCAGCTTGCTCATATTCACACGGTTGATTTGAGGCCTATGGTTTTCCAGTACTGTACCCTAACGGAGAACACGTCACTGGGTTAGAGCAGAAGAGTCTGAAGACGAAATCTGAGGGAGATGATGTTCGATGGCCGGACTGAACAGAGCACAGTTTATTCTGGCTGTTGACCTTACTTAAGTTATTTTACTTCACTGAGCCTCAGCTTTCTAGTCTGGAAAATTAAAGTAATACCAACCACGTTGGGGTTATAACGAGAATAAAAATCTAGAATGCACATAAAGCACTTAGCACACTGTCTGGTGTATAGTAAGCACACAGTAAATATAGAGGCATTTAAAAAATTTCCAAACTGAGGAAAGTGGACTTTAATTTAGGGAAAAAAAAAAAGAGAGAGAGAGAGCTATTATAGATTCCTTAACAGGGGAGTAGCATAATAAAAGCTGTATTTTAGGAGAGTGAAGCCGACAGCACTGGTGTAAGATCAATGATGAGGGTATGAATTAGGGTAGAGATAGTAAGCATGGAGAGAAAAGAGGAGTTACCAAAAATATTTAAAGGTTTATAAAGGGTACTCTGCCTCCCCTTAATTTCTCTTCTGCACTAAAAATCTCCCCCTGCACCCCCTCCACACACATGTACTTGCTCAGCCCTGTGGGTAGTGTTATTTCTGTTCATTAGACTTACAGGCACAGAGTTCATCATCAGAGTCAAAATAGACCTAGTAAGGAAGGCTTACAGGTTCAAGGGCAGCCTGACTAGACCAGCGGCATCTCCCAGAGGGGAAGGACCCTTGCACGTGCAGTCTCCCAATCAGCCACTTTTGTCTAGCTTCCACTTGCTCTTCCCTCCCAACTGAATTTAATGTCTTTCTATCCTCTGCCTCTAGTTAAGCTGTAACTGCTGTTCTTCCGCTGCAGCCAGGCACCTGCCAGAGCCTATTGGCACTGAACCCAGAGCCCAGCCCGAAAGCACTCTATTGCTAAGCTTCTTGTCAGATGCTGGGAGGAGGAAGCACGTCACATGCTTTTTCTTCCCTAATAGTGGCTGCTCCCAGTGTGATCAGGATGAAGGGGAATGGCTGGGGGAAGAGTTAATCTGATGCCTGCTTATGGAATGAAATGGCAGCCAGACAGATGGTCCTGCTCTGCCCATGGATGCTTCTCTGGTGTGTCTTCTCAGGTTCTGGATCTCAAAGCTGCTTAAGCAATAGAGGGGATAATAGATGGCCAAGGAATGAGGATCTCTGGATCCTTTGGGAGGGATAGGGAAGATTGTCATAGAATTACAGATTGCCATTCCTGTAGAGGCCTTAAGGATTATATTTCGTCCAAGTATTTTCAGACTTTTTCCTCTAGCAGAAGAATTCTTTCTTCAGACGTTACATAGAATCCCAATATATTAAGTAGGAAAAAGAACAGAGCTGGTTCGGTTGAAGCAGGAGTAGGAGGTTCTAAGTCCCACTAGCTGGGCTGCCCTTTTACCCTCTCTCAAGGAAAGCACAGAACCATACAGCTGTGGTCTACAGCTCGAAAACCACTGACCTGGCCTAATCTGTTCATTTTATAGTCGAGGAAACAAGTTCAGGGATGGGGAGTGGCTTTTCCAAGGTTGCTGACTTCCTGTCCGGTGCTTTTTTATACTGTCGACTCTTTTGTACCTTTCAGTATTATTATTATTTGATTTTCTTTAGAAAATCAGAATCCTTTACATGAATTTTCTCATTAAGAAATTTTTGGTCCGGTAAATGCTATTTCTATAGGGTGGGAGCTTTAGTGCAAAAATCTTAGTCTGCAGCTAAAGCCTGTTCTAGAATGTTGAGAGTTGGTGGGGTAATGACTGATAGTCAGGCCTCCAGTCTCTTCTTCTCCTACCCAGAGTTCTAAGTTTGTATAAGTAACTGCTCTTGCAACACTTCTGATTTCCGAACCCTGAATGTGGAAATGGCCTGACTTGGTTGGCATACAGTGACTTAACCATAGTGACCTTCGAGGAGTGGCAGGCTATATTTTTATCATTGAATTTTGTTATAATGGTATCCTCAGAGAAAACCAAACATGTCAAAGGATTCCTTTTAAGTCTCAACTCTTCCTGTATTCCTCGAATAGCTCATGATTAAATAATTTTATCTTGTCCTAATGAGTCTTCTTCCTTCTAAGCAGCTCACAGTCCTCTAAGGTATGTTTAACTGGGAGTCGAAGACTGAGAAACCTCACCCAGATCTTGGAAATCACAATGTCAGCCTTCTTCCTGCTGCTCAGTTTCTTTGACATGGTCAAATTTAAGCCTTGGCGCTGTCCAGAGTTTGCTCACGTGCTCTCTCCTTCCCACAGCAGTGTTGTGACTTAGGCTACCATGCTAGTCTGAACCGGGCACTACGCACCTTCCTCTCCGCTGAGTTGAATCTGGAGCAGTCTAAGCACGAGGGTCTGGATGCCATCGAGAATGCCGTAGAAAACCTGGATGCCACCAGTGATAAGCAGCGCCTCATGGAGATGTACAACAATGTCTTCTGCCCACCTATGAAGTTTGAGTTCCAGCCCCACATGGGAGACATGGTGAGGCTCTCTTCCCCTCCCCTCCACTCTCTAAGGGGCTTGAGCTCATTTGTGTCTAGATTCACTACACCAAGGCCATGTTACTCAGGAGAGGATGAGGCCTAAGGCTTCCTATCAGGTGGATGAGGCACATTCCACTCATCTAGCAAACAGCTACTGAATGCTGACTGTCCACTAGGCTTGGCCATAGACATTGGGGATTAAAGCCCTCAGGGAGCTTACCGAGTCTGGTGAGTTGAGAGAGAGTTAGAAAAATGCATTAGGAAGGGCACCCAAAGGGATCAGAAGGGTCAAAGGAGGTGAAAAACAAGTGTGTTCTAAAAACTACTAATAGTTTGTTGTTGTAAAAAGGAGGTGGGGATTCTAAGGGGTGAGGCTGGAAGAGGTGAGAGCTGAGATGGGGCTGGACACAAGGCACTTGATGGGATGGGAGGGCTGAGCAGGGTATGCCGTGATCTTTTGTCATTGGGCAGAGTTCTGAAGGATCTTAATCTCCTGGGCTTAGAAGATTGCAGCAAAGGGTGTAGTTTTGCTTGGGTATTGAACAGAAAAGAATAGATACCTACGGAAAGGATAGGAGCTAAGCTGTCATCCTGAAGGCCCGAGCTGGTGGCCCAGGCAGGGAGCATGAACTTGGGGGCCCTGTTTTGAAGTTTTCACCTTCAATGACTAAAAGAAAAAGGGCCTAAATAAGCTAAAGTGAGGGGAAAGAGCAGCTCCTTAGTTTCCATTCCTGTGAGTCTTTTGGTTCCATTTCTAGTGGTTGTGCATACAAATCAGAGTGAACCACCCTGCAGATAGGAGCCACCATTTAAGCTACTGCTTAAATCAGAAGGGGGATGTGTAGGCTTACGTATACATACCAGAAAATCTCAAGATGGAACCTTCAGGTGCGGTTGGATTTAGGAGTGGGAATTTTATCAAGACTCAATTTTTCTCTGTTCCATGTCTTATGTGTTGGTCCTATTCTCAAATAGGCTCTTATCCCATGGGGGCAAGATGCACTATTTCCAGGCTTATCTCCTTCTAGATTTAAATGTGGGAAGGGTGTCCACATCCCTCCTAAAAGTTCCCACAAAAGTCTCACTGTGTCTCCTTGGTTCTGATTGAGTGACTTGCTTATCCCTGAGTCAGCCAGTGTGGCTGGGTATTGGCTAACTGGCTATGCCTTGATCACATGCTCCATCCCTGAGGTGGGGAGAGCCCCATCCAAAGCACATGACCTAAGTTGTGGAATAGGAAGTTCCTCCAGAAGGCAATCAGAACAATTACCAGAAGAAGGAAGGATGGATCTTGGGTGACTGAAAAACAACAAAGTCTTCTCAACAACCGACTGGTGCTCCCATTAGAATTAGCATCCAGACCCTCTTTAAAAGTCCTGCTCCCGAAGGACAGCTGTTGCAGTGTAACCAGAGGGGTTGCTGTCATCATAGGCCACTATGGAGAGTGGGACATTTCTCCACTAAACACAAAAATGTGGAGATGATTTCTTTCCTCTCCGTTTTGGGGAAAACCAAACCATTTACAGTTTGTTTCCATTGCTGTGGCTTAGGAAATGTCAGCGTCCGAACAGATGGGTAAGCGAGATGGCAGCATGTGCAGTCAGAAGGAGTGTCACCAAACCCCAGGAAGCCCCATTCCTCACCTGCCCTGGCTTCTAGTCAAATTTGCCTTGCAAGCCCCGTCTCCTGCTGCCACTAAGATTTCTTCCCAAGAATCAGTGGAACTTGGGGACCAGCAGAGCAGAGTGATAAATATTCTGGTGTTAACCGAGTTGCCTTCCGAGCCAAACAGCTTGTCTCCATAAAGGGGGAATCCAAATGCGGGGTGCTCAGGCCCCCTTCTAACCCTGTCAGAGCTTCATTTCTGTACTCCAGAACACAGCTGGAATGCATTACCTTGCACCCTGGTAGAGGACCACTGCCAAAGCATGCATCAGCAGCCCTACTGCTTCTTAAAGGAACAGGCATGGAGGTGGTTTTCTCTCCATCATTCCTCCCTGCTAGGTCTGGGTTACTTTAAAAATCAATAGTTTACTCTTCTGCCTAGGCTCTCCCTTTATATAATATGGCTGATCAGTGGCTGAGCCAGGCGGGGTCCAGGGCTGGTCCTAGATCTTGCAAAGGTTCTACATTCCAGACTAGCCTTTATATGAGTGGAAAAGAAAAGAGGTGATGGTGAGTCTTTCTTGGTCCCTGCAGCCAGTCTATCCTCACCAGTGTGGGTTATCTATAGACTGTAGAGGCAAAAAGAGGGAACTGCCTGGAAGTCTTTGAGCCAGGGCCGAAGTTCAGGTGGCATTTTGACTGTAAGCCCTGAAATTGGCCAAGGCCCCACACTGATTGGTGTTCTGGGGCACTCGGCACATGAATTGATGCCCAGCACTCTTAGAAATACTAGGAGGAGGCGCTTGGCTCTACTCTTGGTGCCCCCAGGGGCTGATGGGGCTCTGGATGCCTGACCAGTGACATCAGGCAGCCAAAGTGTTGTACTCTTGGCGCTAACCCATCCTGGCCACTGAGCTTTCTCCATTGTGTCTGCTTATCCCAGAGCCAGAGTGAAGTCAGCTCTCTTTAGATCTGAGAGCTGGCTCACACCAGCCTCTCAGCCAGGGGAGGAGGTCAAGTCAGTTGGGAGCTTAAAAGCCAATGGAAGAAAAGGTCAAGTCCCAGCCCCCTCCATTTGAAGGGAGGTTTTCTCTTTTCAAGCAAGAGAATGGTCTGTGGGCATGCAGATGTGCCCACTTATTGCTGAGGGGAAAAAAAGTCCAGTTCTATCCAGATGTCTCTCTCAAGATGAGAGGCTAAGGGACACATGGGGGCAAGGTGAAAGGAACTGCCTCCATGTGGGTCTTTCCTCCCAGACTGCAGCCTTCTGCTCCTCACCTGCCACCCTGAGGACTTTGAGTGACCTCACGCCCATGCCATAGCCATACCACTATCAGGAGATAGTGGCTCAAGCATCCATCCCTTCACACAAGGGAAAGCTCACTGATGGTGATCCTTTGGGGAAGGGTAGGCTTCTCTCCCACACAGATCTGGTGAAGACCTGGGATAAAATGATGGCTCTTTGAAAATGCCAAGTTCTACCAGATTCCATGCCCTCTGGGGCCCTCTAGCATAGCCTGTGGACTTGTTCCTGGCTTCACACTTTGTCTAATTGAGTCAAAGCTCTCATGCAGGGCCCAGATTTATAAACATATGCTGGCTGCCAACAGCAGCAAGTTAGCCTCCTGACCCACTTCTCTCTTGCTTTCACTCTGGTATACGAAGGGGGGTGAAGGAGGGGCTGGAGAGGTAATAACTTGGACCTCTAGCAGGAAATCCTCCCTGTGCCAAAGCATTGTGTCTCTGAAACTGGGGCTGCCTAAGGCACTCTTCTCTGGCCTAACTCCGGGCTCCTTGGGGCCATGGACCCTGCGTAGACCTGCCTCTGCCATGCACCAGCCTGGAGATGGGTTCAAAGAGAGACCTGGTCTTTCCAAACTTTGGTCTCACTCCTCGTTCCCTTCTCGTGCTCCTTGGTCCTGGAAGAGGACCACACACTTTGGCTTTGGATTTTGTTTTAACATAGAAACCGTGAGCCTCGCAGCTTGTATACGTATAGTTTTTTTAGCAGTAATGGGACTCTGGAACCGCCAAAAGAATGGTATCCTCTTCTTGACCTGGTATTTCTTGCTTCTGGCAGGCTTCCCAGCTCTGTGCCCAGCAGCCTGTCCAGAGTGAGCTGGTGCAGAGATGCCAACAATTGCAGTCTCGCTTATCCACCCTGAAGATTGAGAACGAAGAGGTGAGTTTCCTGCTTAGGAGACTCAGAGCCACCCTCTGAGTTTCCCTGTCAAACCTCTTGCTGCCACCCATATGGGAGCGGTGGAAGGAGCATGCTGAGAATGTCCGGGCTGCTGCAAACATTTCCTAGCCAAATGTAGGCTTGGATTTTCCCCCTCTGCTACATCCTGCCCTTGAACTCCAGGAAGTTGCTCTTGCATTGCCAAAGGTTGAGCTCTATTTTGAGCTTTTGCAAAATGCTTTTTCCCCCATGCTACACATTTAATCAAAATGGCACTTGGCAGCTGAGTGAACAATATTGTATCTCTGAAACCACCTCCTCCTGCCTGGCTTTTTCCGGCATTTTCAAACAAACAGAGGCTTTTGACTTTAACACTTCAAACATCCCTATCCTCTTAGGAAAGGGTGACTTTCTCCTGGGCCCATTGTGTGTTTGTTTTCAGCAGCCAGTTCAAAAGGACAATATGATTGATTATCAGAGCCCCTTTCTTTTGAGGTCATGTAGCTTCTTGCCTGGCATCTCAGTAAGTTTTACTTTCCCCAGGAAGATCAGGAAGGACTGGGGATGAGTCACTTAGTTTGAAAATGGGGAAACAAGTTCATTGATTTGTTGAAGGTCATGAAACAGCACCTGGGGCATAGCGGGACGATGCCCATCACACATTTTAACCAGCTCTTTATATGATGAGGTTGGTTTGGATTTATATTATTCTGTTTCTCCTTGGCACGTCTACTATAGCCAAGAGCTGATATTAAATTTAGAAAGTAAACATTAAATATAAAAGCTGAGTCAGGTATATGGCATGAAGGGACGGTGGGTAGGTCCTCCCTGGAGAGAGGAGCACTCTATAGCAGAGTCCATGTGTTATTTATCACCCACTTAGCACCATCCCATGGGAGGCAGAGCTGCGCCCTCTGACAGCACCCTCCTTCCTTCCTTAACTCACTCCTCTCCCTCTTCTCCAAGCTTCTCCGTCACCTGCTGTTTCGCAGGCTGCCCCTCATGCATTGTGTTGGCCCTTGTTGTGGCAGGTAAAGAAAACAATGGAGGCCACCCTGCAGACCATCCAGGACATTGTGACCGTTGAAGATTTTGATGTGTCTGACTGCTTCCAGTACAGCAACTCGATGGAGTCTGTCAAGTCCACGGTCTCGGAAACCTTCATGAGCAAGCCCAGCATCGCCAAGAGGAGAGCCAACCAGCAAGAGACGGAGCAGTTCTACTTCACGGTGAGGGAGCGCAGCGGCCTTTAAACAGGGGACACTTGGAGCCCAGAGTCCTTGTCAAGTATCCGAAGGGCAGTCTTTAAATATCCTAGATTTGGATCTGAGCATATTCGGAGACCATCCCTACACTTAAAGGCACAAACACCTACAAGTCACATGTGTCTAACAGGGACTCCTAAGAGAAAGGATGCTCCCAAGTACCCTACCAAGAAGATTTTCTTTTTTGAGAAATTTTTAGCCACCTAGTAGGCTTTTGTTTGAAAGTTTCCATTTCAGCCATAGGAGGTCATAAAAGGGGGACTTCTCTTGGCTCTTGGGAACTATATCCAAATATTCTGGCAGACACATGTCTTATTTTTAAAGTCTGTAGTCTCTTGTAGATGGGAAATAATTTTTTATCATTATTGCTAAAATTCAAAGGGACAGGTGATATGAAGCATCGTTGGTTTGTAGAGAATTCCAAAACATTGTATTTTGTTATTCACGTATCTCCCAGTCTCTTTTTAGACAGATGGACCCAATGTTTTTTTTTTTTAAGTTGTGTTAACAGTCCTTTGGAAGGTTACTGTTGGCTGGTCTTTGGTGCTGCTTTTTAATAATTAAGTTATTTTGAGCTTGCCAAGTAGGATTTAGTGCCTGGACTAAAATTTATTTCCTAATCTGATGACCAAGAAAGGAGAAATTAAGTTTGCAGATGTGAGATGAAATATAGCCAGTGAATATGCATACTGATTCTGAATGAGAGAAATTAACTTGTTTTTCGGTCAAGAAACACAGTCTGCATGCAATATATTGCATTTTTCCTCTAACTAGAACAATTTATTTAATTCTCCTTTGAACACTGCCCTTCCTCCATTAAGAACATTAGTGATTTGCTATCATTTTAAAAAAATAAATCTTTTTTTTACTTAGTTAAGCTCAGAATTTTTCAGGATTTTTTATCCTGAAGAAGACTGATGAAAGAGAATAATTTAACAGTATTATCTTTTAAAATAACTTTTTTCTTGTTATACAAATAAAACATGCTTATTTAAAATTTAGAAGCAGAAAGAAGAAAATAAAAATTACCCATAATCCCACTACCTAGAGGTAATAATGAATATATAAAAATTTTTAAACGCATACATGGAGTTAAGGAAACATCACGTGGAAAGCGATTGCTGTGCTTAATCTTGAAGGAAGAGTGAACCAGGCGGTGAATCAGGAAGAGAATGACATTCCTTGAGGAAAGAGCCACATGTGCAAAAGCATAAAAACATGCAAAAACCTGGGTTAGACATTAAGAAGCTTCTCGATTATAATGAGGGACGTGATGCTGCCCCAAGCTTCATTATCTCAGGAGGCTGTTGAACACTCTAGAGGCTTTTAATAATAGGATTGTTTGGTCTGTCTGGACTGCTTAGATATAACAGTACTTAAGTGACCTAGTTGCATTACACGGCAGAAGATTTCCTTTTTTATTTATTTATTTTTTTGATTAAGTAAGAAATTTTGGACTTAAAAATCTGTATTTAAGACTGTCAGAATTCTTTATTGGCTTTCAGTGAATCTATAACATTTGCATCCAAAGTTGACCTTTCAGTAAG
>NW_006443119.1:625845-630181 GCF_000325575.1 Pteropus alecto | reverse complement strand
AAACTGGTGATCTCTCAAATCCCTCCCACCCTTTCACCTCTATCTGCATGGATGTCCTCTACCCCATTTCCTGTCTTTTGTGCCCATACTGCTACTTATCAAAATTATGTGCAGATTTCTTTGGATAACAGGAACATTTTTTTGTCTGGGCTTGTCTAATAACCAATTTACAAGAGAGTTCGTCATTTTTGTGACTGGTGCTTGGAATGTGTCAGAGAATTCATTTCATGATTAAAGGGGTTTTTTGGGTTGTGAAATGAACACTTACAAAAAGGGGGTGTGCATGTTAAACAGGATGGCAGCCCGTGCTTGCCAAAACATACAAAGCAAACACAACTGCATGTGGGCTTTTTCAGTTTGTTGCCTCCACAGGCATTGCCATGTGCTTCCCTTCAAAAGCAGCAAAGTAGCACATCCTGGAAACTCTCTTCTTTTGAAAAGGTGGGACGAGGTCCCTTGCTGTGGCTTTGACTCCTAGGTGGAGTGCTTAGCGATCCAGAGAGCTGCTAGGAAAACCTCCCGACCACGCTCAGCTGTCATCAGATTCATCTGCCCAGATGACTTCAGTTGGAAATTTGAAGCATGAGCTGCAAAAGTCAGTCATTTGCAGGAGTCCCAGGAAAATAATCATGGAATCTTAAAGTTCGAAGTGATTTTTAAATATCATCTAACCTTCTCATTTGAAAAAATTAAAAAATAAAATACATCCAGAGGAACTCGACGAGAGCTGAAACTAGAATCTCGTTGCCTGGTCTTGAGTCACAGTCTTCTTCTCTCCATCCTTCTGAAGAGGTTGAGGTGACTGGAAGGCACAGACACAGCTCAGCACCTTTCTCCTCTTCTTTGCCCTAAATGAGGAGACGTATCCTCATCTACTTGGCTTTGCATCACTTGTCTTCTGTAACACAATCCAGCAATGTCTACTTTTTTACCTATTGCCTTTTTTTCAGTGATGGTTAAAAAATAGATTTGTTTTTAAATGCAAAAATTTCAAAAGATCATACAGAAGAAACTCAAGCTTTTATACATCCCTGGCCCCGACCCTCCGTCCCCTCTGCAAAGTGATTAAAACCTGTTTCTTCTGTGTTCTTCGAGAGATATCTTATGCATGGACCACCACCGACATACCCTTCAGTACAATAGCATTACATTAGAAATGTAATGAAATAAAATACATAGAAATACAAATAGAAGTATACCACTCATACTGTTCTTCAATATTATTATTATTATTTTAATGCCTACAGCACTTGGTATTCTCATCCAAGTACTAATCAGGCCCAACTTTGCTTAGCTTCTAAGATCAGATGAGATCGGGCATGTTCAGGGTGGCATGGCCATAGTGTTCTTCACTATTCGTTTTTTACTTAATTTACTATTATTTTTATATTAGTCCAAAAAGACCTGTCTCTTTTTTTAATGGCTCTGCAGAATTCCATTGTGTGGATAGATGCACCATCCCTTCTTTAACCAGTTCCCTGCTTATGGGCAGTAATGCTCACTGGTTAGTCAAGGATTGTCACAGCCTCGTAACGCTGGCATTTCTTTTAAGTACTTCTTTATTTGGAGGTTGGAATCTGGGGTTCTTGTATGGGGGATGGAATGGAAAAGGGATTAAGGATTACAGCTGATAAAATAAATAAAGCTAGACGGCCTGAATCTTGGGGACAGATTTGAGTAAGGTAATGGTTAGGAGAGGAGATGGTGCCTTGGCCATTGGACAGTGCTCTAGTCCCTTGGACGTGGACTTGGTGGTCTGAGATCTTTTTTATCTTGATATTCTCCTATAGTCCCTTGGTAAATGTGTGCTAAGCAGATACAAATGAATGAATGCCCCTGCCTTGTTCATTAAAGGGGGGAGATGTGCTCTTATTAAAGGTTTGCTCTATTATATTCTGTCTGACAGCTGTCTCCTGCTTTAAAAATTCACAAGAGGAGGGAAAATGTTACTGTGCCTGGATGGTAGGGAAGCAGCCACTGTGGTGACATCTGTGTATCTCTGTGTATGGTGCAGGCTGGGCATAGTTCACTCCTCTCACCCACCCCACCCGCTTGCAGCAATGAATACTGGCCCTGCCCTGGCTTCACACAGATTAAATCCGAGGCATAAGCAAGGTCCATGAGTTTCATAGTTCCATAGTAAGAGTGTATTTAAAAGGGAGGGGTATTTTAAAATTAAATTTGGAGAGCATTCTTGTGCCTCTTACTATTTTTTCAATGATCAGAAACCTGCTTTGATTTAGCTTTCTTATGTATTAGCACAAAGCAAAGAAGTCGAGGGAAGGACTGTTTTTAGGTTAATTGAGCAGGTGATTCAGGTATAAGGAACACTTTTGCATACCTGCTAGCTGCTGGACTCTGTGCTAATAATCAGAGTCATGCTTCTTATCCTCTTTCGTCGTCAACAACCTTATGAAAATAGATATCATTACCCCTAGTTTTTAGATGGAGAAACTAGGACTCTGGGGTTTAAGCAACTTGCTCAAGGTTAAAAGAGTTAGTAAATGGTGGGATTAGAACATTTCAACTCAGGTTTTTCCATTTTACTGCAACCAAGATGTCAGGGAGGGAGGGCTCAGAAAGAAAAATTACTACATTGATACTTTTCAATAAATAAAACTCATTGCTGATGGTTAATAACCAATTAGGAATCTATTAAGAAATAAATCGAGATCATAAAAACTACATTGAAGGTTCACAATGGCAAAACACCAAAACCACCCAGTAGACTCTTTTCCTCCATTCCTACTTTTTGAAGAAATTCTCAGTTTTTAACATATTGAGTGTAAAATTAGGTGGATAGGGCATGGCACTGGTCAGACTGCGTTTAGGAATTTGATTTTATTTTGGTGTTCTAGACTAGAAACTGCCCTTTTTTTCTCTTCCACTGAGGAAAACCCCAGGTCATCACTTTATGGTTCGATGTCTGTTGAGGGGAGCAGGGTGCAGGGTGTGGAATGAAAGAAAATTAATTACTGAATATTGGTACATGCTTTAAGTAAGGAAAGTGACTTTATTGCCCAAGGAAGGGATTTTGAGATTACACAAAAATAATTCCTTTCCTAGCCCCCTGGTCTCCAGACATCGTTGAAAAGCCACACCTTCCTCCCTTACCTGCAGCTATCTCAGCTCATTTCTCTAAGTGTCTGGTCAGCAGCCTTTGACTCAACTCCACCAGTAAATGCGAGGCCATTTCTCCATCTTGTCTCATACAGATGAGTGCTGACTGTGGGCAGGACAGGAAAGTGATAAATAACATACCTGTGAACTCTAGGTTGCTTTTACCTTCCCATACCTGGCTTACCTAGATGGAAAACTTCCAACCATTGTTCCCTGTCTTAGGGATGCAGGTCATACCTTGACACAATTTTGATCCTTCAAGATTTAATGGAACCCAAAAAGGTAATCCATCATACCTCTTTATCAGATTGTTATTTATTTTAACGGTTCACCAAGCAACGGCCAAAGTTAACTAGTGAACTGTGAACATGAATGAAAAAAAAAAACAACTTCTGGAATCACAAGTAGAAACATGAGGGAGAGGAAGGAATTTGCATCCATTGCCTTTCAGAAGTTTGGCTTGTCTGAGCAGTCTGATCTTGTTTTAAGGGTTACAGTTTCTCAGTGGGTTTTTCCTCATTAGGAAACTTTGAGAGTCTCCAGGGATGACCTTCCAAAGAGGGGCCTTTGAGGCTTCAGGTGTTAGTAGTGGATATTTCCCTGCAGGCTTTTCACCTCTGAGCCCTGAACTACTGTCCCAAAGCTCACAATTAGGCATTGGTGGGGGATTAGGATGTCACCCAGGGAAGACTGACAGCAGGTGAGCTGGCAGCTGGAGCAGATGGAAAGGGGAAGTTACAGAGGGGCCTATTTTCATGCGGATGTTCTCATGCAAAAGCACAAAGGAGTGAAGGGATCAGGTTCTGAGTAAAACAACAGAAATGATTTGGTATAGGGTTTGTTTTTTGTTTGTTTTATAGTTAATTTAGAGAAAAGGGGCACGCTTGGAGGTTTGGTTTGTGACTGCTGCCGATGGTTCTCTCCAGATGAGAGTAAGACTGCATTTATTTACTTATTCTTTGAGCATTTATTGAGTGTCTACTATCTGCTGAGCATGAAACTGAGATGCCAAGAATAGTGAATGCCATGGTCTCTGACCATAGAGAGGAGGCATCCTGGAGGGAAAGATACATGAGTAATAAACCCTCCATGACAGGGTTGTATGAGAAGTGCTGTCATGGAGATTAGCAAAGTAGGTGGAGGAGCATCTGGGTGAGCTGGGAAGGCCAAGGAGAGTCTCTCAGAGGAAGCAGGGTTTTTTTCTTTGTTTTTACAT
>NW_006443119.1:623051-625694 GCF_000325575.1 Pteropus alecto | reverse complement strand
GGGAAAGAGAGAGAGAAACAAGCAATACCCATTCCTGGTTAAAAATTCATACTGTACAGAAAGGTACAAAATAAAAATAGCTGATAGTTCTTTTCACCTTTCTGCCGTCATCCTAAGTGGTAATAGCCGTAAAATCAAAGTCTTGATGTATAATGATACTTTTTACTTAATACATTAAAAGAAAGAACGATTACAATTTAAAATGTTTTATCTACTTAGCTTCTCAAGTATTTTACCTATCACCAGTGATTCACAGATCACACTTGGGGAAACACTGCCACGTTGCCTCTGGGTTTAGACATGGCCAGGTGACCTCTGACAGCCGATGAAGCATTTCAACAGGGGACCACCGAGGCAAACGAAGGCCCCTGTGAATGGCTGTGGGGTAGAGTGGGAGAGACACCGTGCTAAGTCCAAAGGCCCAGGATCCAGGCCTGGTACTATTACTGCCTGGCCTGCAGTGGTCAGCGATTCACTTAACACTCCTTCCCCAAGATCATCTTCTCATCTGTAATAAGAAAATAATGATGTCTTCCCTAACATGCTGTGCAGTTATTGTGAGAATAAAATAAGAAAATATGTTCTAACGTGCTCAAAAAACTCTTAAATTGCTACATATATACAAAGAATTAATACTGCACAGTTTTGTTCTGCTTCTCTCCTGCTCAGCACCGTAACAGGAGCATGTTAGCATCCTGGTTAAGAACACACACTGTATTGTCAAACTGCGTATGTCTGGATACTGGCTCTACCTCTCATTCACTGTTTGACCTTGAGCAATTTATTTAATCTCTTCAAATCTCAGTGCCCTCATTCATAAAATGGGGATGATGATAATAATAGCCTATGGGGTTGTTTTGAAAATTTGATGAATTGTCCAGGGAAATTTCTCACTGGGCAGACAAGGGTTTAAGAGAGCTCAAACTAGAAAATGCAGCACAGCAATCATATTTTGACTGTTAGAGTGGAGGGCATTGCATTTCCATAACCTCATCTTGTGTTTGGAGCTGCCAGTGTGTGTAGATGCAAGTGGGGGGTGGCAGCCCCTGCCTCCAAGCGCTCAGAAACCCCAGGCTTTCTACAAAGACTCCGTGCAGAATAGTGGAGGAGGCTGATTAAGATAGGCTCAAAGATAGTACACGCATGCAATGCTTGCAGCCGGGCAGGTGCTGAGCCTGCCCTTGGCAATGTTCCTGGTGTGATGGAATGCGCCCTTTGAGGGGCTGGGACAGGGCTGGATGTCAGTGGAGGTGACCTGTGGCAGGTGTGTATCCTCACACCAAGACCAGGGCTCAGTAAGTCCCTCCACCCTGCCTGCTGTTCTTCAGTGGAACTGAAAGAGATGAATGAGGGGCCCTAGGAGGCAGTTTCTTATACTGGCAACATGGAGCTCCCAGGAAAGCACAGAACAGGATACTAATACACATGAAAATCAGCAGCTGTCCAGATGCTCAGGGCTGTAAAGAAATAAAAAATGGAATTGGTAGAAATTGGGTCAGAAACCAAATGCCCTCCTAAAAAGGGAATTGTACAGCTGTACATCTGTGATTTTTTTTTTCTTTTGTCTTTAGAAATCTGATTGCTCTTTTTTCTCCTCCTTCCTTACAGAAAATGAAAGAGTACCTGGAGGGCAGGAACCTCATCACCAAGCTACAAGCCAAGCACGACCTTCTCCAGAAAACCCTGGGAGAAAGTGAGTGTGGGAGCTCTGCTGGAGGTTTGACATTGACAGAAAGGCTGAGCCCTGGGTTTTTGGCTGAGCCGTCACCCTACGCCAAGTGGGCCCGACCTGGTTATGTGAATGCGTTTTTTTTCCTAGCCTGTGTGATGTGAAAGCACACAGCCCAGACGACTGTTTGAGTAATGGGGAAAGGCCAGTGCTTAATGAAGCACTAATGTGCATCATCTGTTTGTTTAAACGGAGCGTGCGTACTCTCTACCCAGTCCCCCTCCTGCGCCCTCTCTGCCACGCCTGGGGTAAAGGGGCCGATGGCTTTTTCCTCTCCAGACACTTTGTGAAAACTCTAAGCTCCACTGTGGCAGAACTGAGGGCTGGAGCAAGAAGCTAGGGAGCTGGGAGATGAGATACCCAGCTGCTCTGAAGAGAGGAGAGGATTCTTAAAGGCAGGGGTGATAGGCAGACTGCTGCTTTCTGTAGCTTCACAGTAGAGCTTCGGTTTCCTTCTGTTTCGAGCGGTCCTGATGCTACGAGGCAGCCATCACTCCGCCTTGGCCATGCCAAAGGCAAGGTGCGGAATCCACTGTCTCATCTCGTAGGGTGATTTTAACCAGACTCTGAGAAGTAGCAAGGCAGAGAACAGGACTGGCACTCTGGACTTTCTCTCCTCAGCTGTCAAACAGAAGGTGAAGGTTGAAAGAGAAGCTTCCCTGGGGTTCTTGGCACCCTGCCCAGGTCTCTCAGCATCCTGTGATTAATGGGATTCCCAGGTTGGGGATGCCTCTGAATGCCTGGCCCCTCCTCCCTGCTCCACTAATCTCTTCACATAAAGATGAGAAATAGGAGGCTACAGGGCATATGTAGTAACACCAGGGAAGGGCAAACCTGCACTTCCACAGAGGTCCAACATTGTAAAATAAAAGCTTAGGCACTCTCAGACACACAGCAGAGTATACGAAAGTGTA
>NW_006443119.1:621268-623003 GCF_000325575.1 Pteropus alecto | reverse complement strand
CCCCCCCACCCCCCTCTGCCCGCTGCTTTGGATTGTTCCCCGAGATGATTAATTCTCTAATGTCTTTGATCTTGTGATATTTTCGGGCATTTTCTTTTATGTGAAGAAAGCCTGTTAGGTAACTTCTGTTCTCTTTCCTCTCCACCACCCAAGGGATTCGAGCTGAACAGGTTTGGGCATTGAGCTCCTCACTTTGCTTGTTGAAAATCTTCACTCTTGGGTTATCAGATTGCTCTATGGGGAATCAGAGGAAAGAAAGCTCAGAACTACTTGATGCAAGTTATAACCATGATTTATTTTTGCCAAGATAATCAAAACATAACCCAGAAATGAGATAAGGAACAGGACCTTGGGGTGTGAGAGTGTGTGTGTGTGTGTGTGTGTGTGTGTGTGTGTGTAAGAGAATGAATGAGTTTGCGCACACACATACATGCACCAACGTGCTACCATGGAGGGGCAAAGGTTGGTGACCATTCATTAGTGCTGCAAATTGCCTTCATCTAAAGATGACAAGTTTTAGCAATAAGGAAAAAATAGCTGCAGATCCTCCTGTGTGCAAGTCATCATGTCCCTGCCTTCTGTATGTATTTGTCACCATAACGCCAAAGCTCCTTGTTCTTGCCACAGAGAGATAATTGATGTGTATGAATATTCCAGAATGGAAATGGGACAGATGTTGAAAATAATGGCTCAGAATATTTTTGCAGATGAGAGCTGAGCCTTTAGTAATGAGAGGCTGTTAGGGGTGGGGGAGTGTGTTGCTCAAGATGAGCTGAACTGTAATCAACAATTAGCAACCTTTAAAGGCAAGAAAAAGACCCGCCCTCCCCCAGCTCTTGGAGTTGGGGATGAGGAGTCGTGGGAGCTGCTGTCTCTTCCCCAGCTCAGTGCCTGCTTGGGTTTTCCCTGGTTTATCTGATATAGGTCCAATCTGGACCAAGCTTCGTTAACTGGACCCAAAGAAAGCAACCAAGATTACATTATGCCCGTGTACACATGCATACGTATTTCTTAAAAATATAAGAATACTTCTTACAATTGTAACAATTTTCAATTTCATTTTCTAAAGTTGGCTGTGACCCAGTAAAATTAATATTAGGGTCCACTATTGGACTGAGAACCACGGTTTGATAGCAATATCAGCATTAAATCTCATTTTCCTTTGCTACCCCAACCCAACCTAATAGGAGAATTTAGTATGAATTTAAAACTAGAACTTCCATATCTTCACTTGTTCCAGCATCCTTACCACACACACACACACACACACACACACACACACACACACACACACACACAGCATACACAGAAGAGAAGCCGAATTTCATCTACAGGAAGGTTCTAATAATTTGTTCTCCGATGTATGATCTGCCTTGCTATTTTTCTCTACATCTACCCCACTGGGAAGCAGAGTTGGCACCCCTAAGGTTTAGGGACATTGATAGCCCTGGGCAGCGAACAAGCATCAGAAACAAGCCTTGCCCAGAGAGGGTCTCTGGGAGCTTCACTTCTTTTTTGCCTGGAAGGCTGGTCACCCTGTGACACTAGTGGCTTTCTAGGGGAGAGACGGGCAGACGTGGTGCTTCCTAGAAGAAGGTATCCCTCTTTCACCCTGTCTGCTTCAACCTGTGCATTTTGTTTTTGTCTTTCTAACAGGTCAGCGGACAGATTGCAGTCTGGCCAGGTAGGTGTGGCCTGGGACAGCCCTGTGAAAGGATGAAGAGAGGCCTGTGGG
>NW_006443119.1:603246-621240 GCF_000325575.1 Pteropus alecto | reverse complement strand
TAAAGCAGTTGGGTTACAAAGGCAATGGATGGCTTTGCAAAGAAGTGGCCTAGGGTGGGTGTTGCTTCTTCGCTTTGCCTTGCTGACCCCATCTGGCCCCAAATGGAAGTGGGGTTTGAGATGACTTCTGGAAAGAGCTGAGAAGAACTGAGTGAAGGGATTTATCATTTGCTGAAATAGTCCCAGGGACTCCCCAAAAAGAAATGTTCAACTCTGGAAGGAGGGTCCTGGTAACCTAACCTTAGCTGCTAGACATAACCGTGTGGGTTTCAGTCAGTCTCTGACCCGGAGAAGATAGATTGGAGATAGTATTTGACCTGAGGTTTTTTTCATGCATAGAAAAGATGACAGCCCCTAATTAGTGACTGTTACTAGATAATGAAATATATTGCATTGGCTTGCCAAACAGCATTGGTAGAAATCCTGGCCTGATATACAAGTATGTAACCCTCCCAATCTTTCCCCACCTTCCCCTTCCTTCCCCACCCCAGCCAAATATTTTCCTTCCCAGTCATGGAGCTGCTGTGAGAAAACTTGTGAGCTGGTGGAAAGCAAGGCATTCATTCAGCCAGCAGTTCTCCGATGCCTAAAAATGTGCTGATTTAACTGGAGAAAGAGCTTTGATGGGCTGGATTCCTTAGAGACCCTGGTTTAGCCCATTATATCAACCACTTATATCTGCCAACACACACAATAATCATGAGGCCATTTACAATTATAGGCTCGTTATTTAGAAATAGCTTCATTTGGCTTTCATCGTTTTGTCATTGTGGATGACAATAAAGATGCCATTAATCTTGACGACTGGAGGGACCCGGAATAATAGAATTCTGTGGAATATATCTTCTTGGTGCTATGGTCCTACTATAAGTTCACCCATCTACAGGAGTGAAAAGAGTTGAGTTGAATTCTCTTATGCTGTGTTATTTCACTGCGTAACCTTTGGGCCGCTCTTTTACCTTCTCTGAACTCGTTTTCTCATCTGTGACACAAGAAGGAGCATTCCACTGGATCTGAGGAGCTCTGGGCTTCCAAAGAAGTTCCTCAGGAGCCGCCTGGTGGAAGGGGCAGAGGGAGCCTGGCAGCCAGGCGCCGCCCCTACCTTCACTCTAGACAGCAGTGCTGCTCTCCTTGCTTGGGGCGTTGTGCCTCTGAATCAGAATAACTTGGAGAAAAGCCTTCTGAGGCTGAACACAGCTTAAAAAGCATTGACCGAGAGCAGTGGTCCCCAACCCTTTTGGCACCAGGGACCAGTGCTCCTATGAGAATCTAATGCCTGATGCTCTGAGGTGGAGCTGAGGCGGTGATGCTGGCGCTGGGGAGCGGCTGCAAATACAGATGAAGCTTCACTCGCTTGCCCACCGCTCACCTCCTGCTGTATAGCCCGGTTTCTAACAGGCCACAGACCAGTACCGGCCCGTGCGGCCCAGGGACCCTTGACATAGAGGATTGCCAAAGTTCTTTCCAGTCCGGATTCTCTACCCTCAAAATTCCAGAAAAATCACTCCGTCTCTTTTCCCTAAGGATTCCCAAGAGGGAAAACTGTGGCTTCCTTTGGTGTTTACTAGTGTCTCCTTTCAAGCAAAGAGATCTTATTGTCAACCCAAATATATTTTACTGCAAATTGAACCGATTCATTCCTGTCCTGATTTTCAGTAGTGGCAGACATTGAGAGCAAGAGACCTTGTGCTTTTGTGAAAAAAACTTTATTGGGCTTTATTTGAAAAGTAATTTATTGAAGCTGCTTGCCATGTCTGGGTCTGAGCTGAGTAATGTGACTTGTTTCGTTAACCACGGCACAGCTTGTTTTTAATCCCATTTTCTTTTTCTTTCCCCTTGCTGTATCGGTTCTCTCTGATTCCGGGGTCAATCACAGGCGTAGCTCAACCGTGAGAAAGCAGGTAAGGGGCCAGCGAGAGCCAGCACCGTCTGGTGTGAAAATGATGACATCCCACACACTCAACTGGGGGGCAGGAACCCCCCATGGAACCCCACCCGGAGCAGAGCAGACACTTTTCTGACTTCATGCCTGCATTTAGAGTATATCATTTTATCATAGTATGTTTAATGTTATGGCAATTCCTTGATTTAGCTTGTTTAGCTGGAGTGGGCTTGGTCTTTCTGATTTGTTCCTCTCCTCTGTAGTCATTTACCCTCTTCTATACTAGAGATTTGGGCTAACTGTGACAGATTGTGCCAGAACTGCCCTTGGCATCCCTCCTTCAGAAGATCACAAAAGAGGCCTCACACTTCATACGTGTGTACCAATATGGCAGAAACTCACAGCAGCCAATCACCTAGACCGGGCACTCTTGCTTTAAGTTTGCAGATTTGGGGGTTTTTTTTCCAGTGTTATGATCATCCTAGATACATTTCTAAGCATGCTAAAAATGCAAAAGATAAGTCTGGTTTAGGGGTGATAGCAAGAGTGTTGAACTCTGTGATTTTGTGATTCAGTGTTGGATTAAAATCTGACACTGGGCAGCTAGCTCTAATTACCCATATTAAGGAGGAATCTTAGAGAGCAGTGGATAGATAATCCACATCAAAGGATAATCTAAACAGCACTTATGCTTGTTTAATAAAAATAATTGAAGTATTTTTTGCAGTAGCAAATTTGACTTTCTAATTATACTTTATGGCAAATACTTAAAATGATTTTGTATCCCCTAAGCCCATACCAACTATGCAGTAGGCAATTCGTAGGGAGGCGGTGGGGAAAGCTCAGAAATATCTTTGTGTCTACTCAGGGGAAAGCTGATCCAGGCTTTAAAAATCATTTGGGGTAATTTATCGTGGCGGTGGCCACAGGGAGATAATCAGATGCAGAGGGCACCTGGTTTCTGTGGTGTTGGCAGCCCCGGCAGGGTCTTCAGCTGATCCGATGGCTCCAGCTGGCTGGGCAGTCCAGCTGGGGGACTTGGATGACATAGCCCTCGCTTGTCTTAACTTCGCCGTCACTATTTTTTTTTTCTCTTTTCTACTTTGGATCTCATTTTAATGAGAACACAATCGGATCCAATTACACATTTTAAATTATAAAAATTTTTAAATTATAAAAATTACCTTGCAACTCTCTTTCCTCTTGTTCTTCTAATTTCTTTCTTCTTCTTTCTCCCATAGTTTCGTTTAAAACTAGAGAGGAATGGAGTTACTCCAGGGATAACAGTGCATTTACAATTAATAGGTGGATCTCTTAAAGAGAAAGCAAGCCTTTTTTCCCTCTAACACTCAGAACAGGATTGGACTTGCAGTTTGTCCCGTTCAGTTCCTGGACTGAAACTGGGCCTCCTACTCACAGATGGAGCACTCGTCCAGGGGCTTCACAGCCTGCTCTGCGGCTGCAGGAGTGCCGAGACCACTGTTTGGCAGGTGGTCTGCACCGCTGGCTGGACCCACTGTCAGAGGGGAGCAGCGCCCGTCTGGATTGCATTCTGTTGTGCCTAAGCAATTGCAGGTCCAGTGTATTTGCCTAGTGCTAGTTTTGCATAAGAGTTCCAGGTTACACCAAAAACCCTGAGACTTTGTTTTCATTCTGCTGCCCCATTTTCTCTCCAGCAGCTCAACTCTAATGGTGGATTAGTAAAGCGTTTTTCTAAGATAATCAGGAGGGTAAACAGTAATTTGGAAGGTGAGTCATATAAATAGCTAGAAAATAAATATTAGTTTGTTTATGGCAAATCAGTCAAACAAGAGGAAGAATCTGGTAGCCTTTGTTTTTGAGGGTCCCTAGTGGCTTTTAGTCATTTTTGACCCCAGCTAAGACTAGATTCAAACTATTCCAGATTTTTCCTTCAAAAAAAGATGCCTCAGTTGCTGTTTCCAGACTTTCCCTGCCCCCTTCAGCCCAGCATTTCCTCTTTCCTGTTACCTCTGTATCTTTGCTGGCCCGTCTTTCTCCAGTCCTCTAAATTCAAGCATCTCCCCAAGGCTTGGCCCTCTTATGGCTTCTCTCCATATTCTTTCCCTGGTCACTTTTGTTTCCTTAGATGAATCTTTTTCTCCTTTCCTTGATATCCACGTGTTCTATGATGCTGTCAGTCTTAGTCTTGGATGTAACTCCTAACTGATAGCTGGACATTGCTGCTTGAGAGTTGAGACGGCACCTCCTGGCCTCTGCATCAGTCTCCTGACCTTCCCCACTACATTTTTACTTTCTTAGCACCTCCCCTAACTTCTCTATTCCTCTTAACGAGGATCCTCCATTCTTCACAGCCCCCAAAGCCCCAAATCTTACCTTAGTGAAAATGGAAATCTAACAAATATAATAGAGATCAGTACTTGGCAAAAATTCTAACTCTGTCACTCATGAGAAAGTATGCCAAACAATGGTATTTTTAGACATTAACTGGCTATTTGTTTTTGCCTGCAAATCACTGAACTTCTGCTTTACTATCGTTTCTAGTTATGCCTGCTTCTTTTTTCTCTCTACTTTTGGTTAAGATTAAGATCTGACTGAATGGAGATTTGGCCCAATTGCCCTTAAAGACCCCTTCCAACCCTGGGATTAAATTATCAAAAATATTGTAAACAATTAAACAGACATGGATTCTAATGTTAGAGGAAGGAAGGAAAGAAGGAAGAAAGGGAGAGACAGATGCTTAATAAGAGCTCAGAGACACTGCTCAGTCCACTGTATGCAAACTCCATGGTGAAATGAGGGTCTTGGAGGCCCTTGGGGAGGGTCTGGAGCCTTCATGACTTTGTCTAGTGTTTGCTCCAACCGGATTCTGTCTTAGGCCCCTTTGGAGCAGTGTGGACTAGGAGAATGCTCTTCCACAATGGGACGGGTTGTCTCTGACCCACTCTTGTCTGCCATATATTATCCCTCTGGGCTACTTTTACATACTACTTTTAACTATGGACACGCAGGTTAACATCCTTGATCCTTGCTTTCTGCAACTCTTCATGCTTCCACTTAACTGCCATAGCTATTCCATTTCCTGCAAGTCTAGGCAGAATTTTGTACTCACATAGCTTGTTAAAGCCAGTAGCCTGTGAGTGTGCCAGCCTCCCTCCCTCTGGGTCCTTATTTGTAAATCCAGGACTAGAAAAACTTTACAAACCCTCATATCACTATCTTCATTACCACCGCTACTGCTATTTGTAAATAAAAAAATATAACATTTGTAAACATAAAAAGATGTAAACAAAAAGACATAAACATAAACAGAAAATGGGATTTGGGGGTTCTTTTTCAATAGTGGAATTCAGTTTCTTCACTATGGAAGAGCTGATGAGGATTCTTCCTCTAAGGTCACCCCGGGCTGACTAGAAGTAGTCAGTGATAGCAACAAGAGAGCAGACACTTGCTTCTGTAGCTGGAAAACCGAAGGAAGCAGATGAGTCGGGGGGTCGTGAAGCTGAGCATTTGGTCGCTGAGACCTTCCTGGTTGCAACTCCACCTTGGCCCACACAGTACTCCTCATGGCAGCACTCTGGGTTCTCAGTAAGCTGGGGAGCTAGAGTCTCAGCCTGACTTTTTCATGAGGCCTAACTCCTTCCCTGAAGTGCCCAAACCCCATGGCTACGGTTGGAAATTTGGAGCCAGGGGAAGGGCACAGGTCAACCTGTGAAATGGGCAGAAGCCACAGGACTCATTTGAGAGTACAGTCTCTGTTCAAACCATCTATAGCCCATTCGAACTAGGTTTAGGGCCCTCTGCCTGATCTTTCTTCCCTATAGCTGAATCACTGTGTATTTGGCTGCATTGTAAAACCTTCCTGGACATTAGCAATATTTGTTAAGCGTACTGGCAATGTTTGCCAAGCTTCTAGGATGCAGTATGGGCGGTAGTGAGATATTCAGTCTCAGAGGGAGACTGCCCAGGTTTGAATCCTGGCTCCGCCACTCCCCTGCTTTATCACCATAAGCAGCTGTTTCACCTTGCTAAGCCTGTATTTCCTCATTTGTCAAATGAGGATAATTGCAATGTGCACCCCATGGGGTTGTTACCAGGACCAGTCCATCTAAAGCACTTAGTACATGGCCCAACACGTCTGTCATTTCCTCTGTAAATGGTAAGCACTAATATTCATGTGCCAATAGGAAATATTACTCTCCTCACCACCAATCCCTTCCCCAGGGTGGAGATACCAAATTGAGGCCCAAAGAAGTTACATACATAGCAGGGTTCTATAGCAAAATGACAAAGCAAAGACTGACATCTGGGAGGCCTCTTTCTTTGCTTAGTACCAGTTAGTCTTTACTATTTCCAAGAGTTGAGTTTTTTCTTTCTTACCTTTTATGCCAAACAGACTCCCATTCTGATGCTCTCATTGGTTCATTCTTCTACCCTCAAATGATATTAATTGAGCACCTAATATGGCCAGCACAGGACACCCAAGAGTTGACATAGGATCTGCCCTGTGGAACTTGAATATAGTGGTGACAAATGCAAACAAATAGTCATACCCACACAATTAAGTCACAATCAGCATGTGAGGGTCAAATTCAAGGTGCTGAGACCCTGTAGGCAGGGCCTTGATATCATCTGGGGAGTTTGAAAAAACATCCTTGAAGAAGTGTGGTACTTGCACCAAGACTCTAAGGGATAGGGACCTGGGGTGAGGGGAGCAGTCCAGCCACAGGAGCAGCTCATGCAAAGCCATAGGACTTATCTCAGGGACAGAAAGAAGGCCAGTGTGGCTTAAATAGAGAGACTGGGGGGAAGAGCAGGACGTGAAACTTGAGGCCAAAGCAGGACCCTAACATGCAAGGCTGTGTAAAGAAAGTAACGAGTCTTTGAAAGAGTTTAGCCTAGAGAGTAAACGATCGGATGTGTACCTTTAAAGACCACCTAACTGCCATGTAAAGGAAGAACATTGGAGAACAACAAGGGTGGGAATTGAGATATTGATGGATTGGACTGGGTAAGTGGCAGTAGTGATGGAGAGAAGTAAATGGATTTGAGAGATATCTAGGAGGCAAACTTGACAGAATATATTGATTGATTGATTGATTGATTGGATAGATGGCTGGGGGTAGGGAATTTGTGTGGGATAAAAGATGATCAGTTTCATGCAGGACATGCTGGACTTAAGGCATCAATGGGTTGTGTTCCAAGGAGATGGTTGTGTTTGTGCTCTGGAAATTGGAGGACAGGTCGGGTGCTTCTCTGTGGACCAGCCACTGATCCAGCTAAACAAGTTCTGCACACTTTGGCCCATTTTTTTCCGACCGTGGGCTACCCCTGCTTAGATTCTAATGTTGTTTTTCTCTTTGGCTTTTCAGGATTCCAGCCAGGCAATTCCTCTGGTTGTAGAAAGCTGTATCCGATTTATCAGCAGACATGGTAAGCGAGATTTTAACCTTGCCCGTATTTGTGCAAAGTCGGGAAGAACTTCCAGGAATTCTTTGTACAGTAAGCATAGAGATTGACTTCCCATCCTGACATTCTCAGAAAAGAAATAAAATCTTATTTGTTCACATAACGTTTGCTACCTCAGAATGGCCACACCTAGACATTGAGAGAAAGACATTATATGTTTTGACCCAAAATGCCTCAGCCACTTACCACACTTCCTTTTCACTCTAGAGAGTGAGTTTTAAATTACAGCTGTTATGTGAATAAGTACAGCTGGTATGATGTGTGACGGTAGTTTCGCCATTACTCACCGTCTTTGCACGTGTCAGTATCTCCCAGTGCACAGCCTTGGCCATTACATCACATTGGCTTTCTGTATCAAACTAATTTGAAAACAACTCTTTTTGTAATGTTGCATTGATTCCTAACATTCAGTTTTTATTCTCGTTTGGTCTCACTGGCTGCAACATCGCCAAGAGCTCAGTTAGTATCTGGTCTTAAAAATTGTAGCCAACATTTGAGAGTCAATGAGGACTGGCTCCTTCTCAACCTAAGTCAAATCATGCTGTCATCTGCTTGGACAAGCTGAGTCTCAGAAACTCCATTCCTTCCTTACTAGCTCCTAGGCTTCTTGGACAGAATTTAGGGGTAGAGATGAATTGCCAGCAAATCAATCTTCCAAGTGTATTATTATTTAGAGAGCACAGATATCTTAGCTAACACCATGAAGATTTCTAGGAACTAGGCATCAGAAATTGTTTTTAGCTGCTGTCCTTTCTATTTATGGAAAAAGGGACAGAATGACCTTCTCGGAGCTAAGGAGGTGTGGAGATGATTTCTGGTCTCAATTCAGGATAGCCATTCTGTCTCCCTTCCTCTCCTACCTCTCTCTCGATAAACTTGGATGTTGCTTGCGTTTATTTTTTGGAATAGTAATTATTTTAGCATGCCTATGACTTATCTCATTCTGATCACCTACGGTTTTTTCATTGTATCTCCATTCACTTGAAGTAACAGCATTTTATATTACTATTGAACAGTCAACAAATATTTATCAAGCCCTTGATCAATGCTGGGCAGCATGCATTGCCAAATAGGAAAATAAAAACAAGGATAATAACACTGTTGCTGTCTTTACCTGGTTTTATGATGCAGTTCAGAGAAAATAAATGAGCAAGTGAAACGTTTAAAAGAGATAAGCTATAGTAATTCGGAATAGCAGTTTAAGAAATTTCACAAGATAATGATGATTAATGGTCAAGCAGTTGGTAAAGATAAGTCCAAAGTTAAGTTCAGGGGAGAATTACTTGCAATTCAAGGACAATAGGAAAAAGATAGTCTGAACTCCTATTCTTTCCTCCATTATGACATCCATTCACTTATTCAACAAATATATACACTGATTGCTCATCGTGTGCCAAGAAAAAGTTCCTGTCTTCATGAACTTTGCATTCTACTGAAGGACACATAAATAGATGATCACAGGTGCAGTCGATAAATAAGCAAATTAATATACAATATGCCAGGTATGGGTGAGTCATGAAGAAAAGTAAAGCAAGGTAAGGAGATGGAGAGTAGAGGAGGGACACTGCCCTAGGCAGGTTCACGGTAAAGACCTTACATCACCTAAAGTGACATTTGAGCAGAGTCCTGAAGGAAGTGAGAGAGTGAGCCACGTGGGTATCTGGGGAAGAGTGCTTTGAGGACAGGGAGCATCAAATGCAAAGATCCTTGGAATATGCAGGGACCGGCACACAGGAGGCCAGTGTGGCTGGAGCAGAGTGAGTGGGGAGGAGAGTGGCCAGACTCTTAGGGCTCCGTTGGCTAAGGTAGGGGTTTAGATTTTATTCTGAGTGAGTTGAGAAAGCTATTGGAAAATTTCAAGCACGGAGTGATCTTTTTAAAAGAGTGCCGGGCGACCGTAATAGGATGCGACTGTAGGAGGAAACAGGAGGCTACTGCAGTAGCCCAGGGAAGACATGACTGTGGCCTGGCCCAGGATGTGAGCTGTGGAGGAGCTGAGAAGTGGATGAGTTTGGATATTGTTTTGAATGTTCCTGTTCCTGCCCCTGTACAAGCACAGTGCATGAGGAGACAAAAAAACTTAGCACGTTTTTGTGGTGTGGCTCTGGGAAACAGGTATGCACACATATTGCTGATGGCAATGGAAATCAGTGCAGCCCTTTTGGAGGGGAATTTGGCAATATCTAGCAAAACCGCACATGTACTTATCTTCTGATCCAGCAGTCCTTGTAGGGGTTTCCCCTGAAGATATACCCCAAACAAAAATACAAATGAACAGGGTTACTTGTTGCAACATCATTTGCAATTGCAAAATATTAGAAACAACTTAAATGCCTTTACATAGAAAAGTGCTTGAATAAACTGTGGTATATCCACACCGTGGAATACTATGCAGCTACAAAAAAAGAATGAGGAAAATCCCCAGGAAATGACCTGGAGAGATTTCCAGGATATATTATCAAGTGAAAATAAGCAAAGTGCTAAAGAGTATCTAAAGCATGCTACCTTTCATGTAAACAAGAAGCGGGTATAAGAATATACGTGTGTCTTCTCACTTCTGCAAGAAGAAATCCAGAAACTAATATTCGATTGGCCATCTACACAGGTGGTAAAAAGAGTAAAAGAATGGGGGAATGGGAAATAGGGAGTGACATTTCTCTGAGTGTTCCTTTTTTGTGTAAATTCGACTTTTAAAACTGCATTAGTTTTCCTCATACTCGAAAGATAAACAGGTGAATAAAACAAAGATGGTATTAAAACCCCAAATGATTCGAATACAGACAGTAACAAATAAACCTAACTCTATTACAAATAAACAGCAGAAGCGCTCTGAGGAGATGATGAAGAAAATAACGAGGTAACTTTGGAAAACGGTATTTTGATTATACACTGTAAGTCTAAAGACGAAAAGAGCTATACAGTAGCTGGCCGTTGTTTATATCATGAAGTTATGGGCTAGCAATTTTGAAGCCATTTTATGTGCATTCTAGGATTGAACAAATAGATAAACGTATTGTTTATTTAAAGAAAAAAAACAGTGCATAATACCTGTTGAAAAAAAATTTGCTCAGCTAAATTGAACTTTTTCCCCCAATAGAGATTCAAGGTATTCCTAAACTCCCTAAAAATTATGGTTAAAATTTTTGTGTTTGTACATTTAATGAGGATAGGGTTCATAACTTTGGTCAGTCTCAAAGTGTCTGCAGCCCACTAATTCTTGGAATTTGCATGCTCTTGCTATTTTTCTGTCCCCTAGGAGGTAGATCTTATAGTCCGCATTCTATAGATGAGAAAGCTGAGGCTCATCTGAAAATGGTGGGTCAGGGCGCTCCAGGAAGACTTAAAGAAGAAGGGATGTGAGGATCGACAGAGTCAGGGCGGAAAACCCCCACTATTTTCAGTGTGAGCAGGAAGTAGTGTTGTAGCGATCATGTCAAGAATCCTCTGGGAGAGCAACTCTGACAACAGCTGGATCGAGCCCAAAATGGAAGGTTTTATGCCATTTCCAAATAACAGATTGGTTTTATATTTTTACGTTAGTACACACTAAGAAAAAATGAAAATGGTCGTGGATGTGTCAGGCTGGTTATGTGAGGCCTTACCTGCCAACTGCTTTTCTCCTTTACTTTCTGGAAACCGACCATTTATTAATGTTGCTGCTTTCAGAATCATTACATTAGACACTAAAGATTCCGTCCGTTAAGCGAGAACGTGGAGCATTCCTTCTAAAGCCTAGGTTCTCAAGGGGAAACAGAAGCCAGACGGAAAGGAGCTGTCATCGTGTCTCAGTCCTGCTGCCCAATTTCCAATAAGTTCCCCTCGGATTTCTTCCTGTCCTGGGCCCATGGTCCAAAGCAGCTTTTCCTTGATGGTCTAACCTGCCGAAAAGCACCAAGGTGATCCTCTCTTAGCAAGTCATTGGCTTCATCAGCTATAACACGCTGAGTATCCTGGTCCCTGAGATGACATTTTCTTATAATCTACTGTGGTTTTGTCAACTCACTGGGTATGTGACTGTCAGAACACTTGCTGTTTATAGTCTGTGTTTAAACAATATTATATGGCTGTTACATCCCATTGGTAATTAATATGGTAATAGGACATTGGTACTTATGGGGTTTTAACATGGTTGCTATTCTGTGAAGAATATTCTGGAGATTCCCTTAAAGGAGCAGACAACTCAAGTCCTATTACAAGCCAGGTAATTAAATCCCTCTGCTTACCTTTTAATATTGTTTCACTTGGATTCAGGAGTTCAGCCCTGGCCTGTGTGGTTTACTTTCAAAGGTTTGGCTGATGGAATACTGTCACCCCTCACCGAGAGGGTAGCCCTACAACAGTGGGCAAATGTAGCATTATCCTATTTTGTTTTCCTAAAAAGAAATTTGTTTGAGATTTCTCTGATGGCAGAATTTTCAAGGGATCATGCCATAAGAGAGGGACTTTGACAAAATGCCCAAGATTCAGACCCAGGGCTCCTGAGAAAGGCTGGGCAAGCCCGATGTGCTAAAGGCTCAGTACTAATGACATGCTTTCTGGATCCCTTACCAGTTCTGCAGTTGCGTGTGTGGTTCTCTCTAGAAGCATATTGATGTTCAGACTAATAAATGGGTTCCCACCCTCCCTGCACATTCACTCTAATAGGCCCCACAAGCCTCGCGTTCAGGAATGAGCACACAGTTGCAGCTAGAAGGCCTGAGTTTGTGTCCTGTCTCTAGTTCTTATCACCTAAGCAACCGAAGCCTGGTCATCACTCATCAGTCCCCTCACCTAGAAAATGGGCTTGCTGGTACTCCCACCTTACATGGCTATTGTGAGGAGCACTTGATTTATTTATATGAAACCATTGCTTAGCAGCAGTCACCACATAGGCATTATTTTTTATGATTATTTCTACTCTAACAAACCTAAGAAGACCTAGTTTTCATGCACATTATCATAGTATTATATTCATGCATCCTTGTCTTTAAAGTTGTAGTCAAGAACCAATGTAGCACGGTGCCTGGCAATTCTGTCCATTGACTCATCATTTAACTTTTCATGTCCTCTCTTTTTCATAAGTAATCAAAGCATTGTGCCCTAGAACAGCTGAACAGTGTCAGAACAGCTAAAGCAATAATGATAATCTCAGACCTTATGAAATTCTTCTGATGGTATCTAATGACTTGCCTGCCCTGCCCATGGCTCCCGTTCCTGATCCTGGGTAATAAGAAGGTACCAGGGGTCACTTCCCCACTTTGCAAATGGGAACAGGGAGGCAAAGGCTGGGGAAGGAACTCGCCTGTGGCCTCCCTAGGAGTCAGAAATGGAGCTGGGAATAGACATTTCTTTCCTTAAGTCTCTGACTTGGTGCGTACTTTAGTAATGCTTCACATCCATTCCAGTGACTTTTCGAACATCCTTGCACCTGTTTTCTCCTTTGGCCTGAAGACAGAAAGGCTACTTAGATACACACTGGCTGGCAGTGATAGAGATTCATCTAAGCTTGGAGCTGTGGTTGTGAATTTGCCTTTTCTTCTCCTTGATCACTTTTCCCTGACTTCCTAGGACTACAGCATGAAGGAATTTTTCGTGTGTCAGGATCCCAGGTGGAAGTGAATGACATAAAAAACGCCTTTGAGAGAGGTGAGGAAACAGCCTGGAAGATAAGACCGAATGTCTGCCCTTCCCCTGTGATATTGGCTCCACCCTTTCTCCCCTGAGAGGTACCAAGAGGTTATGAAGCCAGTTTGCCTTTCTCTTCAGCCCGGCACCTGCTCTCTTATAGACATTTCCCCCTAGATGCGGGGGGAATGCCAACACCCACCCTAGCTGCTTCCTCCTCAGCCCCACCCATCCTGCCTCTCTCCTGTGGGTGATGTGCTGAAACCCAAGAAGTTAACCGTGGTATCTGGGTGGTTTATGGCTTCATCCGGAACCCTTGGTGGCAGTTAATATCAAGGCTAATGTGCCTGTTCATCGTAGCCCATTTATTATCTTGTGGGCTATTAAGGTAATGGGCAAGCTTTGGCAATTTCCGTCGCTGTAATGGATATATATAGTTTCAATTTGAGGTTGGTCCTATCATTAAATCTAATTACATCTGATATGAAATTTTCCATGGGGAACTCCAGCATGATTGTTCTCCTGTAAGTAGGTGTCCTTTGTTGCAGACCAGGAGGAGTGGGAGCTAGGCAGAGGGGCTGGCCTCTCTGGCCTCATTTTTCTCCCCTAGGAGTTCAGTCCCAGCCTGGTTTCATGATTCTTATGAGAGAGTCCGTTGTCCTATCCCCAGCCCATAGGAAATGTCCCTGAGCTAGTCTGGCACAAGCAAATTTATGCTAATGGACTCTGTGCCCTCCCCTGGCCCTGGGGCCCCTGAGCCTAAACAGCCTTTGCTTCATCTAGTCCATGGTCCGCCCTTTTCATGGCCACCATGCTGGGCAGAGAGCTGATGGACTGGGAGGAGGACTTGAATAGGTCCCTCCTTCCCCACCACCTCTGCTTCATCCTACATGTTTTACCTCTCTCACCCTCTCTTTCCTTTTGGGGGGATGCTTGTCCTCAGGGGAGGACCCCCTGGCTGGGGACCAGAACGACCATGACATGGATTCCATAGCTGGCGTCCTGAAGCTTTACTTCCGGGGGCTGGAACACCCTCTCTTCCCCAAGGACATCTTCCATGACCTGATGGCCTGCGTCAGTAAGTACATTCCTGGCCTCGGACCGGCTCCTGGGCCAGAGCATCTTGTAGCAACAGATAAGAATTTCCACCGGGTTGTTATTTTTTTTTCTCAGAAGCTTTTAGGTAATGTTTTCCTTTTTTCTTTTTCTTGAGTGAATTTTCTCCTCCTCACCCTCATTCCTTCATCCCCAGGTTGGGGAGGAAGAAGAACATTTCAGTAAGCGTCTAGGATCACAAGTCAGAATGCCTGGCTTTTTTCTCTCTGTTTCTCCTTAAATGCCTTTGCTTTGCTGGGCTTTATCTTTCTTCAGTAAAATACATTTATATTTTTTAAAAAATACATTTATATTTATGTACAAGACGTAGTCCTTTTCAGTTACTGTAAGCTTATACATCAGTGCTTGTGCTTTTCATGATACAAGAGGAGAAAGCATAGGCATTGTAAATATTTCCTGCAAGTTGCTTTAAACATGGCATGGCTTACCTGCTAGATGTGTTAATATGTGCTCTAGGAATAAAAGTACTCTGCACATTTAAAAGTAGCAATATGATATTTTCTCAGGGAGAGAGAGAGTTTCCATCCCCTTTAGAGGTTCTCTGCCTCTTACTTCAAAATTTGGGACTTAAAAAGCTACTCCTGATCATTTACTTTAAATCATTATACTGGAACATCCTCTCATTTATTCTCCATGGAAAACAATCCATGGGGACTTGGATTAATACCAGGTCATCCTAGAAACAGACTCCATTGGAATGCTGGCTCCAGAGGGTAGAGAAAGCAGTACCTTTGAAATGGAGAAAAGATCCTTCTTCCCAGATTGACGAAGATCTTCATGGCCCCTGAGTTTCCAGTCTGACTCAGTATATGCTCTGAGCACTGTCTCTCTCTCTTACTCTGAGAGAGAAAGGCCCTGAGCATTCAGGAAGCTCTCTTGTTTTATTTGTCGACCTATTATTTGTGGGGGTCTAGTGGAAATGAGTTCTGTGGGTAATTAAATATATGCATCCCTCACGTCTTCGTGTCTTTTTCTAAGACTCGGCCTATGTAGAAGATCTCAAGTGGACTGGGGCTACCGACGCAGTATGAAATACCTTGGCTGCCCAATTCTCCCCTTGAGATGTGCTCGTCATATACTGCTTCCCATTTCTTTTTTACATAAAGTCACTCATAATATCTATGTGGCACACTGGCCATGATGGAGGCCACCAGCCTAGGGCAACACCTGTAATTAATCTGTTCATAGCACAGGAGTCAGGAAACTTCTCTGATCTTCTCCCAGACATCACATCACCACTTACACAGGGACAGTCATTGTCTCCAGCACGTTCTCCTTATCTGTACTGCAAGGGAGAGGGGAAGATAAGCCAGACTTGTGCAGAGGATGAGGCGATAGACGTGTAGAGCGGGCAAGACAGGACCTGCCCAGCTCTCTCCCTCCTCACACGTAGGTCCTGTAAGGCTGGGTGTTGAGCAGTCATAGCAGGTTTATGGACAGTTCCTTGTCTGGTTCTTAGTAAGAGGGTGGTAGATGCTTGGGGAACATCGGCAACCCCTTCTGTGCCTGAGAAGCACGTAGCTTAAGTCCTGCATGGGTAAGTGGAGCCTGGCACGTGCCCCACCCTAAGGAGCCACAGGGATGAAATGCCTGACGTAGTTCACCAGTGCTCTGTGTGTGGACTTGACCTGGCCGCGCTCTGCGTTGCACCTGCTGATAGTAAGGGCCTTTTTACCATTACTTCCTGGGACCTCAGTCATAGTGGAGGATAACGCATGGCTTTCTTCTTTCAGCAATGGACAACCTGCAGGAGAGAGCTCTGCACATCCGGAAAGTCCTCCTTGTCCAGCCCAAAACCACTCTGATTATCATGAGATACCTCTTTGCCTTCCTCAACCAGTGAGTAGACGTTCCAGTGAGCACACTGGATCAGGTGTTGGCTTTGGCCCCTGGAAGTTTAGATACGGGCCTATGTCAACTCATCACCTACTATGTGCTGAACACAGATGTAGGCTGTATGAATACATTGTGAAATAAGAGACGAAAGCCGTGATATCATTTAGCTCATATTTGAGGGGAGGGGTGTAAGAGACAGACAATAACAGGTATGTCAAGTAGCAGTAGGTGCTTAGAAGAAAAATAAAGAGTAAGTTAAGGGATCGAGTGCAGGGCCTGAATGGGGCAGGAGCGAAAGGGAGCGCCCCTGCAGAGGGATGGTCAGGAAGGCCTCTCCGAGGAGGCGAGGTATGAGCAGCAGCCTAAGGAAGCTGAAGGAGGGAGCCACCAGGAAAGCCCCGACAGTCATGGTCATGATGGGTTTGAATTTGAGAAGCTATCAGAAGGTTTTAAGCAGGAGCACTGTGATCTGATCTATGTTTTTTAAAAACCTGCCAACTACTTTGTGGAGAAGTTACTATAAGAGGGAGAATCTTGAAGGGAAGCAGGGAGACTCTTCAGAGGTTATTGCAGGGGCTCGGCTGGATTGGTGGTGGCTTAGACTGGACAGGTGATGATGGAGGGTGGCAAGGAGGGCTCCGATTTGAGATCTATTCTGAACATGGCATTGACAGGACTTCCTGATAGGTAGGGTGTAGAATATGAGGCAAGAGAGGAATTCTAAATTTTTAGCATGAGCAACAGAGAAGTAGTGATGCCATTTATGGAGTCAGGGAGGACCGGATGTGGAGGAAGGAATCAAGACAAGGTGCCAATGTGGGCATGTTAAATTGAAGTACATGTTAGACTTCCAAGGGGGCGATTCTAAGTAGGCAGGCAAACGTAAGAATTTGACGCTCGTGGGAGAAACCTAGAGTGGAGGTGTCATCATGGAGTCATTACTTCATGGTGGCATCTATCTGATCACCCAGGGAGACGGTGTAGCTAGAAGAGAAATCTGAGCAGGCCTTGGGCTTGGGCAGAGCATTCCATCCAAGCAATGTGTTCTTGCCCAGGGCGGGCACTAGGGCCGCATGTGCCAGCAAAGGCAACCAAGGGTATGTGCTGCTTCTCCTCTTAGGCTGCCTGTCTTTTCATGTTGCTTTCACTGCAGCATCCTCTCAACTACCTAGATCAGAAGTTATACATGGGCAACCGGAGGGCCAGGTAAGCCCATAGATGTGTTTCCTTTCAGTCCACTGTGTCTTGAAAACATTGGAACATTTAAATATCAGGGGGGTTACTGAAAAATGCCTAGATTTCTAGCTTCTCTCAAAAACATTATTAGATCTGGCAGTACTGAATCTGCACTCTCCTGTGGCCGCAGTTCCCTGTGGTGCAGAGTAAGGATTGCTCTACAGATGAGACAGGCACTCCCCAGTTCACTGCCATCTCCAGTTCTCCCCAACAAGCCCCAATACTGAGGGTTTTTTGTATATAGCAGAGAAACGTTTCTCTAGATTCACGAATCTATCAAAAGATAGAAAACAAAAATTAGACCAAAGGCCTTGGGGTTTTTATAGCACATACTTCTTTGTGAAAATAAAGAGTCTTCCTAGTTGGTTGGTCTCTGCTTCTAAAGAATATATGTTTAGAGACCATCTCATGAGCCGTGGCTCACTTGCAAGTTCATGGTCAGCCTGCCTCTCTAAGCATCTGGGTTAGTGGCCCCAGCCCGAGACCTTTCTGGGGCCCCCACACCACCCTGTTGCTGGCATTGCAGAATGACAGAGGGTCCTGGCTCTGCAGCCTGCCTCCTCCGTGTAGCTGTGTCTGCTCCATTCATTAGCCAAGCCCTGACTCAGCACCACCACCTGGCTTTGAGTTGAGAACCCCCCATGACTCACACGGGGTGTTCACATACTGCCTGGTTTAGGCTGACGGGATGGAAAGTCTGGTAATGACTTAGTCAGTCAGTCCCGGGGGGCCACCATGCTTGTCTCCCCGTACTGACTGGTACCTGCCCTCAAAGTGAGCCTAGTCTGCCCCCCAGAGCAAGGAGCAGGCAGGGAGCAGGCAGGTTCTGGGGTGACTGTGTACGTGAGCACAATGGCCTCATTTTCTTCCCC
>NW_006443119.1:588937-603222 GCF_000325575.1 Pteropus alecto | reverse complement strand
GAGATGATGCGGGGGAGCTTGCAGGAGGGGAGACACAACAGAGCACTGGAATGGCGGCCACTTTTGAAGGAAACGTGGGAATTGCATTGATTCAAATGATTACTTTTATTTTTTTTTTTACTGTTTCTTCTGATTTAAAAAAAGATTTTCTCCTGGAAGTATTTCATTGAAAAGACGCAGCATAGATAATCACAGTGTTTTCTAAAATAAGTGGAATGTAGGACACGGGTAGAAGAGAAGACCACTCTAGGAAGAAGACAGATGATGAGTGTGCATTTATCAACGGGTGTGGAGAGTTGGCAAATGTCTCCTGCCCCAGACCTTCGAGACCATTCTTCTTTGCTGCTCTGGATCCTGGGCAGGGCAGCGGGGGCGTGCGTACTTTATTTCAGGCTATAATCATTTTGGGGGAGTTGTTTGCATCCTCAATCTCAAGGATCCAAATCAATGAATATTTAACCTTGGGTGCATGTCTCTCCAATGGACCTCGTTAATTATCCTTCCCTAACATCTGCATTAATTATCCGTTGCTGTGTAAAAAATTACCCTAAAACTTAGCAACTTAAAGCCATAAGCATTTATTGTTAGGTCACGGTTTTTGTAGATCAAGAATTTTAGGTGTAGCTTAGCCAGAAGTTCTTGGCTCTAGGTCTCACGAGGGTGCGTTGAGGGTGTTGGGGGCTGTGGTCCGACTAGGGGAGGATCCGCTTCCAGGCTCACTTTGTGGAATTGGCAGGATTCAGTTCCTCACTGAAGGACTATTGGACTGAGGACCTCCATTCCTGGCTGGCTGTTGGCCAGAGGCCTCCCTCAGTTCACCACCGTAGAACTGCTCCCAACATGGCAGCTGGCTTCCCAGAGCATGCGAGTGAGAGAGCACCATGACAGAAGCCACAGTCTTTTATAACCTAATCTCAGAAGTGACATACAATCCCTTCTGCCACATTGCATTCACTAGAAGTGAATCACTAAATTTAGCCCACATTCAAAGGGAGAGAACTACACAAGGATGTAAATAGCAGTATGCAGGGACCACAGGCTTCATTTTACAAGCTGCCTACCACAGCGTCTGTACTACCCAGCAAGTTTTAGCTCCCCAGCAAAGTGTAGGTAGTTCCTTCTCACTCCAGCTGACTGCACTGCATGCCTTTTGAAACCTGCTTTCTTCTGATGTTAAACAGTATCATCTTCAAGTCTCTTAATAATCAAGTGGAGTCCACAGACCAGTAGCATCAGCATCATTTGAGAGAATCTTAGAAATGCAGGATCTCAGCCCCTTCCCCACCAAGACCTATGAATCAGAATTTGTATTTTAACAAGGTGCCCTGGTGAGTCATATGCACGTGAAAGTCTTAGAAACAGAGGCTCTAGGTCCTGAAACATTGCTCTGCAATCTGAAAGGGTGAATCACTGGTACTTTTTTATGGTTAAGGCTGCCCCAACTGCTCTCCAAAACAACTGAGTCTTCCTCTAAACCTGACCATCTCAAGTGCCTCCTGGTTTGGAAAGAGTCTGTCTGGGCTAGTCTTCTGACTTTCACAATGAGTATTTTGGCTTCTATGTGAGATGGGCAAGTAGAATTGTGGCTGGATCATCTCAGAGATACTCATGTATTTATTCACTTACTTATTTAACATATATTTATTAAGCATCTATTGGGTGCCAGGCCCTGTTTTAGTTGCTGGCTATCTAAGAGCGCCACATAGTCAAGGTCTCTGCCCTCATGGAGCTTAGGTTCTATTGGAGGAAGACAGACAAAACTAATAAGTACACATATCATATGTCACAGGATAAGGGCTGTGGAGAAAAAATAATGCAGGTAAGGGGCCTGGAGAGTGCTAGGGGTCAGGGTGAAGGTTTGCTCTTTAATATTCTGCTCAGGGAATACCTCACTGAGCAGACGATAGTGGGCAATGACGCAGGAGGAGAACTGGGAGACAATAGTGTCCCAGAAGCTACAAAGAAAAAGTATTTCAAGGAGGATGTGATAACTGAGTTAAATGCACTGACAGGTCAACTAAGAAAAGGGCTGAAAACTGAGTTAGCAGCGTGGATATCTCTGGTGACCCCAATGAGTGTTGTCTTGGTGAGGTAGAAGGGGCCAAATCCTGATGGCATCAGTTCGAGAGAGAAGGGGTGCTCATGCCGGATAAACAAAATGCGGTAGGTCCGCACACTTGAGTGGTATGCAGCCATCAAAAAAAACGAGGTGCTGACACATTACAACATGGATGAACCTTGAAAACATCATGCTGAGTGAAAGAAGCTAGACTCAAAGGCCACATATTGTATGATTCCATTTATATGAAATGTCCAGAATAGGCAAATCTGACGGGAGGCTGATTCAGGTAGCCAGGGGCCGGGGAAGGGACAGTGGGAAATGACTGCTTAATGGGTACAGGGCTTCCTCTGGGATGACGAAACTGTTCTGGAACCAGACCGTGGAGATGGTTGCACAGCATTGTGTATATGCTAAATGCCACTGAGTCGTGCACTTTGAAACAGTTAAGATGGTCAATTTTATGTATTTATATACCACAATAAAGAGAGGGAGGGGGAAAGGGAGAAGATATATGAGTCCTTTAACAAAATACCACAGACTAGGGGGCTTAAATACTAGAAATTTATTTTCTCACAGTTCTAGAGTCCAAGATCAAGGTTCCAGCAGGGCTGGTTTCTGGTGAGACCCCTCTTGTTGGCCTGTAGATGGCCATTTTCTCTCTATGTCATCACATGCCCTTCCCCGTGTGCACACGCTGAGAGGGAGAGCTCGGGCATCTCTTTTCCTCTTCTTATAAGGACACCAGTCCTATTGGATTTGGGTCCCATCCTTATGGCCTCCTTTAACCTTAATCATCTTAAAGGTCCTATCTCCAAATACAGTTATAGTGCAGGTTAGGGCTTCAACATATGAATTGTGGGAGGTACAATGCAGTCTATAGAAAAAAGGGTGGAGAAGAGTCAGAGAATCAGAGACAGCTGGTGCAGATGGCTCTCAAAGAATTTTACTAGAGAGGAGGAGAGAAATGGAACAGTAACTTGCTAGTAATTCGAGTTAAGAAAGAATTGTTTTGTAAGATGGGTGTTAAGACTGCATGTTTGTATGCTCCTGGGAATGACCTAGTAGGGAAGAAAAACTGATGATAAAATAGGGAGCAAGGACAATTGCTGCAGTGGTATTCTTGAGCATACAAGATATGCTCAAAATATCTGTGCAGAGAAGTACATGGTATTCTTGAGGTGAGAGAGGATGGAATCCACTGCATAGGAAGGAAGACAGAATATTAGGGAACAGAGGCAAGTTGGCTAATAGATTGGGGAGCACAGAGGATGGAGAAAGGTGGTGTTATCGTCCAGGGGAATGAGGGAGTGCCTCTGAAGGACCTTCAGAAAGAATCAGCCAGGATCACCTTTCACTTCTTGTCTCATAGGGAACCTTTGGGAAAGTCTGGGGAAGGCTGTTTAAATCGTAGATTTATAGAGGGAAGTTGTGGTGTCTCTGATAGCGGAAGCTTTTAAAGGCCTGATGGATTCTCAGCCCCATATTTTGCTTGGGGCCATGGCAAATAATACGATTTCTCTTCATTCCTTGAAACCTAAAATCAAACCTGATGCATAATATCTTACCCATAGTCTGTTGGTTGTTGCCAAATCAGACCCCTGAGGCCTGCGAAGTTTAAGGTTTTTAAATGAAATGTCATGTATTTAAAACAGTCTGTCCAAAGCGTAGTGGTCTCCCTGATGATTTAAGGTTTGGATTTGGGGATCTAGAGCCCTCAACTTGTTAGATAATACCTGTCAGGAGAAGAACATAGACTCCTGTAAAGCCACTACTGCCAGATGTCGGCAGCCCTGCTTTCTGTTTCCTGACTAGAATCAAAGGTCCTTTATCAAGAAGCAATCAGGATATTATAATTACAGAAAATATCTATTGAATACCACCAATGTGTCAGCCATATTGCTTCATGCTTTGCACATATCACCTCATTTAATCTGTACAACAGCTCCATAGAAGGGGCACGAAATGGCCTTCATTTTACAATGAAAAAACTAGGGAACTAGACAAAGTCATGGAACTGGCAAGCAACAGAGCTAAGACTCAATACTAGGTCCATATGACTCTAAAGTTCTTGGGATATTTTATTTTTCTTTTTAAATTTAATCAAAGAGGTAAATGTGCATCATTAAAGAGTAAAAAGTCCAGAGAAGAACATGATAAAAAAAACAAGTTTCCACACCAAGTCTGATTTTCTCATTCCCCTCAGAAAGCCTACATTCCCAGCCATGATGCTGAACCTTTTTAAGATGCACGAAAAAGGATGATTTCAAATCAATCAGGAGGATTCACTGTTATAGACTGAAACTATAGAAATATAGTACAACTCTTAGATGAGATGGCATGTCTGTAAGTTGACACCAAAAAAAAATTTTTTTAAGAGAGAACTAATATCAGTGTTACCCATTTTAGGTATTTCCTTAAAAATAAAAACTCAGTGGTCTTATATTGAGTATAGCCTTCAGTATCTTCAAGGATTATTAGCATCATTATATATGAAATTGTGTGTGTGTTGTATGTGAACTTTTCTGGGGAGAGAATCCCTAGTTTTTGTCAAATTCTTGGAGGAGTCTGTGTTCCCCAGAGTTAAGAACCATGGCTTTAGCTCCTAAACCTACGTGTTTTCGTTGTAGATTGGAAAAGAGAAAAGGATCTTAGTCTGTATTTTAATGGGAGTGAGAAATGGACCTGGACCTATGAGACCACAGTCCACAAAGGTGGAATCCCCTCGAGCTCCTGGTCACTGCAGCCACCTATGACTTGAACAGTCCTGCCTTAGAAGACTCGGCAAGATTTCTTGTCTCACGGAGCTTTGACTGGGACTCTGTGAGGGCAGGAATGTGCCAGAATCTTCAGGGCTAGAGTTTGTTTCCCTCTGACCACCAGACTTTCCCAGAAACTACCGGTTTCCTTCCATGTTACCAAAACGTTGTCAGGTCACACTGCTGAAACAGGGCCTTCCTCTGCCTTGTTCACCCACGACACCAGGAACCGGCCAGCCTGGGATTAGCTCCAACTGTAGCCTGGTGGTGCCTTATGCCTCAATTGTTTCTGCCGAGGTTACCGAGGTAATTCCCAGTCTCTCTCCAGTTTTTATTTGGCCACGAAGTAGACTTGGAAACTTTTCCCAGCCTTTTCTGAATCTCCGCTCTGTTTTAACTCAGGAGCCAGGAAAGGATTGTAAAATTAAATTTTTATGACCTCCTATGAAGCAGTCCAGCCGCTGAGATCTATAACCTCACCCATCGCCAGGCTCCCTGCATTTGACTAGTTCCTAGAGAACAGTGATTCTGAGTCATGATGGTTGTTCTCCCCGTGACGGTCGTTCATATCCACTGAACCATTTCACATGTTTTCAGGGATTCGCTAAGCGAGAAGCGGGTAACTTATCAGAATCTTAAGTAGAGGAGAGAACCATTGAGTTAGTGAGAGGCCAGCCTGGTAACTTGAGCCTGGATGTGAGATACACTAGAAAAAACTGCCCGATGCTGAAGAACAGCTACTCACATGAAGACAGCTGAGTCTCAGGCCTCTGGTTCAGCATCAGAGGGTTTTGGTATCTTCTCAGGCTCCAGGAGAATCAGGTGCTGGACTTCCTGCTGTTTTTTGCTGATGCCCCGGGGGAGGCAGAACTCCTTCACAGAGCTCACAGTTCTGCAGACCAGGGTGGGGGTGGGGGTTTATCCAGAGCTGGCCCAACGTTCAGTGCCTAGGCAGATAGAGACCAGTGGGGACTCATCAGGTGCAGTGACTCACTGACGGCCACGGTTGGAGGTATGGCTGGAGCAGCTGCTGGGGAAAAGAGGGAGTACCCAGAATAAATAAATACCTGCTAATGAAGTCAGACCTCATCCAGAGGAAGCCCGAGCAGAAGTTGAACAGTATGCTGACCTTTTCCGGAATAAATCCTGAATGTAATAATAGAGGAGGATATTATGAAAATGGAAAATAATTGATTAGCTGTTCCACAGAGAAATTCACCAACTTGATAGCTAATCGGTTGCCTATTTTAATATGTCTAGAGCTTAGAATGGAATATCCTTAATAATTTAATTATTTTGCTATGTAAGAAGGTACACAATGCACAATGCCTGTGTCTTCTAACCGTATTACCTGGGCAGCCTGAGGGTCTCCGTCTGCTCTGTCGACTTAGAGGGTTGTTCTGTGGGAGCTGTGTCCAGCTCTACAGAGGGGGTGTTCTCAAGGCAGGGAGGATTTGATGGACAAGGTCTGGGGCGGGGCTGGTAGTAGAGTGGGAAGCAGGATTTGAAAGGGGAGCTAGAGAGAAAGGAGTGGGTGAGAGCTGCAAGGAGGCGCTTCCACTTTGCCTTTCCTTGGCTCCCAAATGACCGTCCTGGTGGTCATTCTATTCTCCCTCTGCCAACTTTCTAGAAGGGCTCCGATGCCCAGAAAAGCAGGTGGCAGTTTATGGATCTTTTGTTCTTGCTCTTGGCTGTGTCTCCTGTGATTGTGTTTTTTGAGCATTCATGCGTGTGCTTTCCAGCTTACCCACTTTCCCTTCTCCTCCAGTTTATCACAGTTCAGTGAAGAGAACATGATGGACCCCTACAACCTCGCCATCTGCTTCGGGCCCTCGCTGATGTCGGTGCCTGAGGGCCATGACCAGGTGTCCTGCCAAGCCCATGTGAATGAGCTGATCAAAACCATCATCATCCAACATGAGAACATCTTCCCAAACCCCAGGGAGCTGGAGGGCCCGGTCTACAGCAGAGGAGGAAGCACGGAGGATTACTGGTAGGGGGCGCAGGCCTGGAGGAAGGGAGGGCGTCACCAGCACACACTGGCCTGGGGGCCAGATGGCCAAGCGAGCCCAAAGGGGGACACCCAGATCCTCCCAGCCTCCCATTCCCTGGCTCTTCAAGCTTCCAGGACCTGGGGAAGGGGTAGGCAGTACCCCACCTTGACCCGATCTATGGAGTCAGTGCCACTTCTCACCACCTCCCTTTCTTTAGGAGTTCTGAGTGGTGAGGGAACATTCCGAAAGATAATGACAATAATAGTAATATTAGTAATCTCCAGGAAAGGAGATTTTATAGAGCTGTACATTAGAACTTCTGTTATCAGTCACCAGTGTCTCCCAGGCCCCTGCTCTGTGCTGTGTGTTGTGAGGGAAACAGTCCTAGTCCCTGGGGAATTTCTTACTGGGAAGAGGTTAGCTACGAGGCATCATTTCCTGACTGAGGGTTCATAAAATAATCATTTAGAATGATTTCAGGGATTCGTGAAGGGCAAGAGGGGTAAGCTTCATTTTCGGCAGGTCGGCACGGTTCCACCTTGAACTGGGATTAAGTTCTGTGGTGTGAGGGTTTTCATGACCTAGCCTGGGAGTGGAGATATGACAGGATCCCAAGGCACACAGACCCTTCTTCAGACAAACACACATCACTATTTCCACTTTACAGATAAGGTCACTGCAACACAAAGCATGGCCAGTGATAATCTTTCAGGCCACCCCAGTGGTGGGGATTCCAATCCTGATCTCTTGTCACTTAGTACAGGGCACGGTTGGCTACCCAGCACCGCCCCAGGATGCCACTGACAGTGTCATTTTTCCACTAAAGACAAGACCACTGCCTCTCTCTGTTACTCCCTAACATCCCTTACCTGGTCCTCCTCCTCGCCCTCCCTGCTTCCCCTAAGTAGTATTTCAGCCTGGGCTGAAAGCTTAAGCCAGCTCAAATCGGATTCCGTTTGAATTCAACATCTGGAACCAATTCAGCCAGCCCCATTGCTATCGGCTGAGGTAGGGAGGACAGGGGAGGTTGTTTACTTAATTAAAGGCCAATTAGTCCACGCGTCTTCCTGATCCCCACAGAAGGAGCCTCCTGCCCAAGGAGTGAAGAAAGTGATATTCATGTGTCTGTGAACATAAAAATATCACCGACATCTGTGGGTTCAGGCTTCTCTCCTGTCCTGTAAATCTCAGCATCTGGGTCTAAGCTGGAGGAACCTGGTTTTGCCAGCTCAGAGAGAAAGCTTTTGTCACTGACAGATGGTTGGTGGGGACTGGGGAAGTTGTTCAGGTCTCAGCTCCAGGGAGCTCTCTTTGCACATGGTGACTTGGAGAAATTGGGAATAGTGTCCCCAATTTCTGCTTTACCTTCCTTCTAAAGTCTGCCTTCACTTCTCAAATATCAAACCGCTACAGGCTCTGGACCAATCCCAGAACACAGAGCTCCCCCGACCCCGCAGCCCTGCTCCCCTGTCCCAGCCCACCGGAGCAGACAGAGCCCCAGAGGGGGTGAGCAGGGTGGCTCCAGGAGCCTGGACAGCAGGGCACCTTCCTCCATTTCTCTCCAAGGTGTTCTCCTTAGCCCCTGCTGTTTGTTGTGCATCCGACATTTATTAGCAGCCTCTGAAAAAACCACAAGATTAGTCAGGGAACGTTACCACCACAGACTGGGTGGGAGGGTCCGGGCCTCAGGCCAGAAGCACCCGAGAATTAAGAGTAAATGACTGGGACCGTCTGACCTCTGGATTCACACCCACTGAGAAGGCTTCCGGAGAGGGAAGCGCAGTGAGCTAGGATCGATGAAGGAGGTGAGGAAAGGGTGACGAAAGGGGTGCTAGAGCCCCAGAACCCTGGAGAATGGCCAGGAGACCAGAACAGCTAGGGAGAGGGAGCACTGGGCCTCGGGCTCCCCATGGCGGTGCAGGGGAGAGGCCCGTCCCATTTCACCACGCTTACTGGCCCCGAGACTGGAACCCGTTTTCTAGGATTGCCTGCCATGTGGCGTGCTGGGCTTCTTCTGAGACCACAAGTGTCAGTGGGCCTGGGGGTGTTGCTGGGTGTGGGTGTGGAACAAGAGAAGCATAGGATTTTAGGGCTAGAAGGGACCTTTAAAAGGCATCATTTCCCCTTTACCTTAGAGCACTGGTTTTCAAGGTGGGGTCCCCAGACCAGCAGCAGCATGGGCATCACATGGGACTGGTTAGAAATGCAAACAGACCTAGTGAATCAAGAACTCTGAGGGCAGCAGCAGGGGAGGCAATCTGTTTTTAACAAGCTCACCTGGACTCCCTGAGGTTTGAGACCTGCCCCTTAGTGGACAGCCACATAGATGGACTGGGGAACAGTGAGCCTTTGCCCTGTGCACCCCCAGGGCACTAAGGGTTTCCAGAATGTCATGGGTTTTATGGACCAGAAAACAGTGAGAAATCGTGCCCACAATTTTTGACAAAGAGGAATCCCTGTTAAGTTCTCCCGGAATTTTCTCTGGAGTCTGAGAACCTCCTTGGAACCAACTTACTTCACACGGAATGGGTCCTGAACTGGTCCCCTGGTCTCTGAGGGACTTTCTAGGAGTGAAGGATCCATCCTAAGAGGAAGGACAGACAGGCTGTCGGCTCGAAGGTAGAAACGAGGCCGGGTGGTGGTGTTCCCACAGAACCACCTGGAAAGGCTCATTTGTTACTACCAACTGCCAGAGGAAGAACCTTTAGAAACGAACAGGGTGTTTTTCTACCTTTCAGGAAGTAAGAACTTCCTGGCGCCCATCCCCATGCATTTTGAAGTCCACAAGCCAGGAGATTAGCATGGAAACCCCCTTCCTAGTAATTTCCCTGGCCGTTCTCAAGTCTAAACCCTGGATGATTTTAGACTCCACGAATTTTTTCAAGAACTTGACCTAGCTTCCATCCCCTGCCCTCTTGCAGAGTCCAGCCCCCAGCAGACTCTTCTTCCCCTGCTGTTATTTCCCACCCATTTCTATGACTCAACTCCCGCTTTCTCACCAGTACAGACTAAAACACAAAGACACCTAGAGTCATCAAGCAAAATAAGGAAGGGAAGTACCACTTATTAATCACCTCCTCTTATTTCATTGAATCCTCACACCGCTCTGTAAGGCATACAGACCATCATCCTCAATTTATGGGTTAGGTAGCGTCAGCTGGTTTTTGGATCCAGTTGTATCTGATACTTGAGCCTAGCGTGTTTCTTCCGTCATGCTCCCTCCAGGAACTAATTCACCTAGGAGAAACAGCCCTTGAGGAGTTGAGTTCTGTATTTTCGAAAAGATTTATATAAGTTCAAAAGGGGTTCCCTTTGTCTCAAGATATTCTAAGTAATCTCTAGTAGTTGTCGTAGCAGAAGCTGGACTACAGAACTTGGGAGCCTTATATTTCATCATTAGCATTCGTCTGTAGTGTGCAATCAGGATATAGAGAGCGTAAGATAGATTCCATGCTCTTGCTCTGAGAAGGTTGTATGAAGATGAGAATTTTGTAAACCAGTGCTGAGATCTCGGTTACTCTTGCTTCTGTTGCAGTGACAGCCCTCACGGAGAGACTACCTCGGCCGAAGACTCCACCCAGGATGTGACCGCAGAGCACCACACAAGTGATGATGGTACGAGGTCCCGCTTGGGGTCAGCGGGGCCACCAGGGTGAAGGCCATCCTGTGCTCCTGATGAGCCTCCCTGCCCAGCAGTCCCCTGAAGACAGGCAGGGAGGCCTCCTTTCATCCCTTCCCTTTCTAGAAGAGGCGTCCCACCTTCTTTAATAGAATGGTCTCTGTATTAGACCAGAGGTGAAAAGCTAGACCTTTCATAGCCCTTCAACCTTCTTGCCCTCAAACCCTGCCCCGGCTTACCTCCCAGCTCCTTGCCTCCCCAGCACGATGTCAGTCCCTCTCACAGCCCAGACTCCTACCAGGTAGCTAGAGACCAAAGTGAAGGAGAGCTCATTTGAAAAGCAGTAAGCCTGGGGCTAGAGAAGCTGGGTGCCAAGAACCCAACAGCAGCAAGCCAGAGGGGAGTGGGAATCAGGGCACAGAAACCACACGCTTTCACGCCTGCCAACTGGAAAAATCGACCCTTTCCCGAGCAGAGACATGCAAGTGCTGCGTGGCCTGGTGGTTGTCCATCGAGAGGTGGAATGCGCAGCTGTCATCTGCAGGCCCCTCGGCAGTGCCCGTGATTTATTAGGGCCTGTCCAGCCAGCATATTCCTCCCTCCTTCCAGCAGTTCCGCACCCCATTTCTGGGTCACTTGGGCTCTGGAAGTCTCAACAGCTGACAAGGGGGCCTCAGAAATTTTTGGGCATGAGAGCAAAATGGCACAGTCTGTGGAGCTTTCCCGGCTCCCTGCCTTGCTGTGAATTCTACGATCTCTGGCCAGCTTTTAAAGTTAAAAAAAAAAAAAAATTAGGGCTGTTTATTTGGATCCTGATGTCGGATCATAATGATAGCGTGCCACATTACGGGAGGGGAGTAGGTAAACTAGGGAAATTCATATTTGGTTAGAATCTACCGTGTGCCCAGCACTGCTAGAGCCTTTATATGTCTTATCTTCTAATCCCTGGTGAAATAGATAGAGGTGCTATTTTATCATTGAGAAAACTGAGGTCAGAGAGATAGAGTACCGTCCCTGAGGCTGTACAGAGCTGAGGTTGGGATAGGTAGCCAGGCTTCTGCGGTCTGCCTCCTGCAGTGGAATCCCGGCCCTGCCCATTCAGCCGGGCGCCTAGGCATGATCGTGTTTGCCGGCATCTTTTCTCTTCACTACTCAGAATATCTGACTGAAACCTCAGGCTCCAGGTTTCCCGGGGCCTTCTTTTTGCTCTCTGACCTCTATCTGCAGCTGAGAACAGATAACGATAATAGTGACAATAAGAAGAATGGCTAACACATGTAGCATTCACGATGGGCCAGGCGCTGTTCTGAGCACTTCTACAAATTTTTATTATTCTGAACTAGCAAAACAAACAAAAAAAACCAAAGTCATAGATATGGACAACGGAATGGTGGTTACCAGGGGGAAAGGGTGTGGGAGGAGGACAAAGAGGGTAAAGGGGGTCAAATATATGGTGACGGAAGGAGACTAAACTTCCGGTGGTGAACACACAATAGAGAATACTGATGTCACATTATAAAGTTATACACCTGAAATTTATATAATGTTATTAACCAATGTTACCCTAATAAATTTAACTTAAAAAATTATTGTTAATCAGCTCCTTGTAATTTCATGAAAAAAGCACTATTGTTATCCTCGTTTTATAGATGAAAAAACAGAAGCTCACACAAAAGTAAAAATGCATTGCGTTTGCAACTCCCTTTTAATTTTTCAAATCACTTCTATGCACATTTTTTCATATAGTGTTCACAAAATACATTTCCCTATTTTGCTCCTTGGAAAGTTGATCGGGAAAGTTATTTTCTCTTTATAGAGACTAAAGCTTGTGTTCTACTAGGGGGAATGGATAACATAAACTATTTAAAATACAATATGATAAATGTTCTATAATTAATGAAGTTATTTAAGAATCAGAAACATAATGCTTACAAGTGACTATGGCAAATCCAATGATAGGTGTTGGCCTAAAAAGCTATGGAAATACCAAAGAAGTTACTATGGGAGCTTGTGATATTTGAGTTGTGACTTCATGTGTTTCATCAGGCAGATGAGAGAGATAGGGATTCCTGGGAACAGTGTGAGCAAAGGCAAGGAAGGGTAGACAAGTGTTTTCAGGATGAAGTATAGTCTACCTGGTAATTACTGGCTTCACACATTATCCGTGGCTTATTTTTCTCATAAGGTTATCTTCCTACCACTGTAAGTTCAGCTGATTGGCCTTTTACTCAGTTTCCCGAGTCTGTGAGTACCCAACATGTGTTTCCTTCTTTTATACCCCTCTCAGAGTGTGAGCCCATCGAGGCCATTGCCAAGTTTGACTACGTGGGCCGGACAGCCCGAGAGCTGTCCTTCAAGAAGGGGGCATCCCTGCTGCTTTACCAGCGGGCTTCCGACGACTGGTGGGAAGGCCGGCACAATGGCATCGACGGACTCATCCCCCATCAGTACATCGTGGTCCAAGACACGTACGTTGGGCCCCCTGCACCTTCGGGGGCCCCTGGCTCCACTGTGGGAATGAGGCTTTATTTCTGGAGCCATAGGAGGATGAGGGAGACTAACCCCCAGGGGGAACCAACACGGTCCTGAGGTCACACAGTTCCTAGAAGGATCCCCAGACTCGATGGAAAATTGTTTTTCAATCTCTTCATACTCCTTTTCCCTGCACATCACGCCTCCACGGCCGTCCCACACCCACCCCGAACCCTTCCCACTCCCCCATCCACCGTCATTAGAAACTAGCCAGCCAGCACCCATCCACACTTATGCCTGATGAGTGATAATGAAACGTGATTATTTGACCACTCACATTTCCTTATTAGAAAGATCAGGTTGGGAAAACATTTTTACTTCTCTTCCTTCCTTTTAAACAACTATGTTCACTTCAACCTATTGGGCCACTGATGGCGTTTTGCCACTTAAATGAAAACGATGAGTTCCTTTTCTCAGAGAAATCTAACTTTAAGCAGCCTGCGGAAATGACCCAGTTCTTTTAACCCAGATGAGGTAGATTTGGGGAAAGACAGGGGAGGGGAGGGGAAAGGATGTCAGGGAACAAAGGGAATGTGAACTGGTCCCAGGAGACTTCATCAGGTGGGCTGCCAGTTGGCTCCCGCTCTTTGAGGCAATGGCTCCCGGAGGAGGCTTTTCCCCGTGGCCCGTGACGCCAGCCCCCCTGTCCCTTTGCCCTGCGTCTGCCCCCGACTCCCTCCCCTTGGATACGATGCTGTCAGTGTTTTTAGTCCTTCCCTTAATATTATTTTTTAAAGGTTGATATCCTGAATGAGTCTGCACCCTCCCAGCCTCTCCCCAGCTTGTTCTGCGGGGAAATCCTCCCTGTTGATAACATCGCAAAGCCGGTGGCCATCTGAGCGTGGACAGGACCCTCCCAAACTTAGCATTATGACTTCACTACAGGACTGAGAGAAGATGAATGTGGGGGAGAAGGGGCCCTTTGTCATCAGTAGCCAGAGGGGCCAGGAGAGCAGTGGAGAGACCTGGGACCGGCCGGGATGCTCTAAGCGGGGCTGGATGCGCTACGACAGAGTGTGGCGGGGTCCTGCCTCAACGCCGGCATCTCCAGAGCCACCGCAGAGCGGACTGTCCGTACCTGGCAGTGCTCAGGACCTCAGCAGATAAACCGCAACCTGGACTGGCCGCCTCTTTCTCCAGGAGGTGGCCCCAGCACAGCTGCCCCAGGAAAGCAGTGTGGGGTAGCAGGCAGATGCCTCGAATCCAGGTGTCCCCTAGCCCAGCTTTCCGGAGGAGCTGGGGATCCTGCAGAACTCAGCGGGATTATTTATTTTTATTTAAACAACCCTCCAAAGGCCCTTAGGTTTCCTTGTCTGCTTACA
>NW_006443119.1:583533-588889 GCF_000325575.1 Pteropus alecto | reverse complement strand
CCTGCTGCCTCAGAGCCATTGCGGGGTCGCGTGTGTGTGTTGGGGGGCCATCTTGCCGATTTAACACTGCTTTTTGTGTTGTTGTTGTTTTCCCTGCCTGCCTGCCCTTTCTTCCCCAGCGAGGACGGTGTCGTGGAGAGGTCCAGCCCCAAGTCTGAGATTGAGGTCATTTCTGAGCCACCTGAAGAAAAGGTGACAGCCAGAGCGGGGGCCAGCTGTCCCAGTGGGGGTCATGTAGCCGATATTTATCTTGCAAACATCAACAAGTAAGCTCTGCTTTTCATTTTCTGCTCCTCTGAATGACTTGCCACACCCAGCCTCACCCTCTCGCCTAACCCCCTCCATCCCTGTGCTGCAGGGAGGGCTCCCAGCTCTCCCAGGCCTAACAGTTTGCATGTGCTCATTGCTGCTACAGGGCATACAGGGCTGAGGAAGCGTCCACAGGCCTTCTGGGCAGGTTCAGGTCTCCAGCTAGCTGTCCTCCCACTGTGGAAGGGTGCTCCGCTCTGTGCTCCCACCGCGTCTGTCGGGGCAGACCTTCCTGGCCAGCTGACTGCTAAAACTTTGGCCAAAGCTTTGCTTTGGTTACTTTAGGCAACTTGGTTTTGTACTGTTTCTCAGAGGTGCCTTCTCTTTTCCAATTCTTACTCAAATAATCGTCTGTGATGTCTTCCTTGGCCCTTGTCTGCCCGATGATCCGAAGTCTCGTGTGTCCTCTGCTAGGCTCATGTTACCCCAGATGGGTTTATTTCGATGTCATGTGTGTTTTTCCCCCGTCCTGTATTCGCTCCTGTGGAGGAAAGGAGACCACTGTGCCCCCAAAGAAAGCTTTATCCTAAGCGCTGTATTCATTTGTCTAACCCCTAGCTCCCTTTCTTCCTGCCTTTTCACACCAGTAAAATAATATCCCATTTTTTCCCTATTGCTTTAGCCCTGTGTATTATCCTTCCCTATTAGTCCCTTTGCAGATTCCCACTCCTGTCCAGCAGGCTCTTAACTCTGCCCCCAGCTTTCATTGTGGCTGTTAGCAACATCTTGGGGTTTTAACTCCACCCACACCCGATCTGGCTGCCTAGAGGGATCCCACGCCTGCGAGCTGCTGCCTCCCCTCGAGACATTCAGGTTATTGGAGAACTAATCTCATCTCAAGGGGCCAGACACCAAGTCCCAAAGCCTACAGACCTCTTTCCGCCAGACCCTGAAACTTGGCCCAGTGCCAGCAGGATGACAAGCCCCAGGGCGCTCCTGATGAATATGGATTGGAAATGATGTACAGTTTTTATTCCCCTCTGGCTTTGGAGGAATGAAACGATTTGCACATTGAAAACCTGTTCACCGTAGCCTCTGGACACTGAAACTGGAAGGAGAATAAAAGATGCTTGTTGTTTTTAAACTGCACCAGGTCGCCCAGATCTCTTGGCTTTTTTCCAACCAGACGGTAGCAGGGGGCGTGGTTGGGGCACGTGGCTCTTCTCTATCTCTCTCGCCCTCGAGTTGTTAGTAATGTAGCTTATTCAGCTCACTTAGTGTAGTTATAATAGAAGTCAGACCAGTAAAAATGATTGAGGATTTTATTTCCCTCCAGCATAGTGCCCTACTGGGGAGCGCATGCTAGTAAAAAGTAACTGTGGGCTAAACGCATTTTTTTTTTATTTACAAGTCTATGTTAATTATAAACCTATAATCATAAGGTCATAAGCCTGTAATCAACCCAGAAACTAAGGCAAGGTTGGTGGAGGGAGAGTTAGGTAATTAGTTAGGCACATATTTTTAAGCCATCACATATTTAATGCCTTTTGTACAAAGTAGTTGTAGAGAGTCGTAGCCGAAAGAGTCAAAAGATGAACATCTGGCAGAAAGTCGAGGCGGTTCTCTTAAGTTCCTTCCTTGGTCACCAGTGTCAGGATGGGGTGTTTGGAGGACATGGTCTGCCTGACACCGGCTGGTCAATGGGGAGCAGTCACCCTTACGAGTGACTCTGCCTTCCAGCCTCAACTCCTGCCCAACACATCACTCTTCCCAAGGCCCCTCATTTTCCTGAGTGCCCCAGGTTCTCTCTCACCCCTGGACCTTCACACCTGCTGTCTCCTCACCTGGTTACAGCCTTCTCTCCCTTCAAGATTTAGTCTGAGATTTACGTCTTTGGGGAAGGCTTTTTGACACTCCCAGGCTCCTCGGGGCCGAGGTAGATGCCCGTATTCTGTATTCCGAAAGCCGCTGGAGGGTATCTCAGGACTCCTGCTCCGTTTAGATCTTCCACTGGGCTGAGCTGTCTGAAGCCAGGAACTCTGTCTTCCTCTGTTTACATCCCCGGGGCCTGGCCCAAGACCTGAAACACGTCAGCCACTCTACAAATCTTAGCAGCTTTCGCCTCGTGAGTCAGCCATCCTCAAGTAGAAAAAGGAAATCAGCAGAGTTATTGGGGTGTGGCATTTCAATTAATTCCACACATTTATTGAGCACCTACTGCTATGCCAAGCATCGATGCTAGTTATTCAGTGAAGAATAAGATGGTCCCTGGCCTCAGAACTTGTCTGGCAGGGTAAATGCTATATAGGCAGGTAACTAAAAAACAATGTCACGGATGCGCCAAAGGAACAGAAGAGGGAGTGATTGATTCTGCCTGCCGTTGGAGTTGGGGTGCAGGGAGGACTTGGCAGAGGAAGACTCATTTCAACTGGGCCCCATAAGACGTTGAGAACATCCTTTTTCCACTCAAGAATGGCTGGCACCCGCAGCTAACTGTTCATGGAGTAGCTGCTATGTGCCCGGTCCTGAATCAGGCTCTGGGGATAAACGGTGAGGAAGACCTAACCGGTGAAGAGCAGAACTGACTTGGAATGCTGGCCGTGCCTTGTAGACCAGCTCCTTACCTTCAGGCCCTACCCCTCCCATTCTTCCATCCTCAGCCCCCGCCTCAGCCCCAGTCGCTCTTTATAGATTCAAGATCAGAGCTGCTCAGCTCTTATCCCAAACCAGACGTTTCATTGCTTCTTGTATTAGGTCCTTTCGAATCCGATTCCAAAAGAAAATGAAATTACTCAGCAGTAGGCAACACCCCTATAACTAGGACTCTGCCAAACAATTATGTATGCGCCTTCGTGGTCTGAAACAAACTGACTCAGAGCCAGGGTTCAACCCAGTGCTGGGTGACTTAGGGTCATGTAGATATATTTTCACCCCCCAAGAAAATGCACAAACTTGGCCCTAACTCTGCAACATTGCAACCTCTTGAAAACTGTTTCACATCTGTTTAAAAAAAAAACAACGGCCTCTTGCCAAAGCCCAAAATGATTACTGCCTTATAGTTGGACTGAGAAACAGACTTAAGATTTGGAAAAGTCAACTCTCCTCTTAGCAGCCATTCCCCACCTCCTTGGTGATGGTGAGAGTTTTTCTCCTACCTGGGGCCTACTTTCTGTTCAAAGCAGGTAATAGGGGGAGCCTTTCCATGAATCTCTCTCCCGTTAGAAACTTTCACTTAATCAGACGTTTTTCCTGACAGCACCTTACATCTTGAGAACTCAAAGCCCAAGACTATCAAGTAAGTATCCACTTCTCTACCCAAGTGGGGGTGGCAGGGGAACAGAGATGGAGAAAGCAAGGGAGAGAGCCTGCTCTGTGTCCCTACCCTTCCACAAGTCCCTGGGTGCCAGCGTCGGCCCCCCTCTCACTCATCCTAGCTTCCACAGAGCAAGGGCTCCCTGGTCACACTGCCCTCTCTGTTTGTGATTGAAGGCAAAGGAAACGGCCAGAATCTGGGAGCATCCGGAAAACATTTCGGAGCGACAGCCATGGGCTGAGCAGTTCCCTGACTGACCCCACCTCCCCGGGGGTGGGGGCTGGCTGCCGCCCATCTTCCCAGCCCATCATGAGCCAGAGTCTTCCCAAGGAAGGGCCTGATAAGTGCTCCATCAGTGGGCACGGGAGCCTCAACTCCATCAGCCGCCACTCATCCCTGAAGAATCGGCTGGACAGTCCGCAGATCCGGAAGACCGTGACAGCCGGAAGGTCAAAAAGCTTCAATAACCACCGGCCCGTTGATCCTGAAGTCATTGCACAGGTAACTGAGGGCTCCTCGACAAACAGCTGGCATGAGTCTACACATGTCACTACTGCCTAGTGCAGCCCATGCTAATTATGACAGAACTTGAAACAACCGTGCTGGGTACATTACATACCGAGTTCAGGGACTGTCGGATATCTGGACCTGATGAGATGGCTTTCCAAGAAGTCTGATGATCCCTCTCTCTCCAGGAAGAACTTAAAGAGAAAATAAAAGGATTTAGGCTTCTTGCTCATATATGGGCTATGTGCAAGGCTGTTGTAATTTTCAAAGCCAGTAGTTACAGATAGAGTATTTTGATAGAGTCCATTCAGCGCAAGTTTGGAGTCCTGAGACCCTGGTAGATCAACTTTGGGAAACTGCCCAAGTGTTGAGGCTCAGGTATAGTTCTGGCCTCATTTTTATATCACTCTGCCCATCCCCATCATTCCATTTCCTGAGGCTAATATCTGGTCCCTAGTGGTAGGTAGATAGATACTCAGTCAACAATCTGCTCCTGGTCTTGAAAGCCCCAAAATACTCTGCCCCCAGTGGCTCAGGTACCAGAAGAGCTTCCAGTCCAAGCCTCCAGGTGCAGTGGAAATGAGCTTCCTGGTTACAGGAATCTGTCCATGTATACCCCACACTGACAAGTCTCTGTTTTCCATGAAATATTAGAAACGCAGCACCACCTCTAAAAATCCGACTACCAGGCCCACTACAAGCAGCTCATTCAGACGTCTCTCCCAACTCTATAATTTTCATTAGACCAGGTAGGAACGAAGGGCTCACTGTTGCCCTTTTCTGCTTCAACGGAGTTGAGATTCTCCTTAGCCCATCTTCCAGGGGGCAATAGAGGCTGGGCGTGCTCTTCGTTGGCTTAATTGTGGTGCTCTGCTTAGGGAAGGTGTACCTGGCAAGCTCAGTGTTAAGCTCCGGGCCTGAGATGTCTCGCTTTGCTAGCCTTCTATTTCTGTGCCTCTACTTAAGCTCTTGGCTGCAGTCTGCCTTGCACCGGGGGAATCCTCCCAGCTCTCTCTTTGGCCAGGTGTTAGTAGGAATGTCAGAATAGGAACATGGCTGGGATAGACTCTAGCTGCAGAGCAGGACTCTGGCAGGAGATGGAGTTCTGAGCATTTTTAAGGTTTGAGAACATCACAAGGATGAGTGAAATTGAATCACTGTCAACAGAACTCATAGATCACCCTGTAGGACAAAGATACCTTAACCAAGGAGCTTTGCTTGGAAGACTCAATCTTTCAATTCCAAGGGAAGGAGCCCTGTGGTGGTTTGAGGGTGCCATATATATGT
>NW_006443119.1:581676-583479 GCF_000325575.1 Pteropus alecto | reverse complement strand
TGGGGGGTCTCCCTGGGAGGCAGTTGGCTGCATCGGAAGGGTCTCTGGTTCTGCCTTGAGCCCCTGAGATAGGACTGCAATTTCCTAAAATCTGGAGTGTTCCCCTGTGACTTGCAGGCACTTCACCTATGTGGGCTCTGGCGCCCCCTCCTGGTCACTCTTTGGTCCCCTCTCTTGGTGATGGGTAGAAGGAAAATGCTTCATCAAGCTGGGTGGGATGGGTAGGGCATCTTCCCGGCCAGGGCACGTGACCCTTTCCTCAGCCCTTGCCCAGGGGCTTGACGTCCACGAGAACGAAGATCACACTTCATCTCTACCACTTGACAAACAAATGTTTATTATGTACAATTTCAAACATATGCAAAAACAGAGAGAATAAGATAATGAATCCCATATACTCCTGGCCAAACTCCTGGCCACTCTTAGTTCAACCACCTTTTCCCTCCTCACTGGATTATATAAATACTCTGTCCAAAAATATTTCAGGGTACATCTCTCAAATGCGAGGACTCTATTTAAAAAACATCTCAGCCACTCTTTCTAAAGGAAAAAAATCTCATGGCAATGGAAATCCCTCTGTCCCCCTTCCCCCACATTCTGAACATTCATATGTTCAAGGATTTTGGCCAAGTAAAATAGTCTGGACATCTCATTGCCGTTGGTTTCTCCACAATTTAGCCCGTGGTGTTGAAATAGGATCCTCGGGGGCTTCTCCCTACATTTGCCTCACCTCCTCCTTTTTCCTGTTTTGCAGGATATTGAGGCAACTATGAACTCTGCCCTGAATGAGCTGCGGGAGCTGGAGCGGCAGAGCAGCGTCAAGCACACCCCCGACGTAGTCCTGGACACCCTGGAGCCCCTCAAGACCTCCCCAGTGGTGGCCCCCACATCGGAGCCCTCCAGCCCCCTGCACACCCAGCTCCTCAAGGACCCCGAGCCCGCTTTCCAGCGCAGTGCCAGTACTGCTGGGGACATAGCCTGCGCCTTTAGGCCTGTCAAGTCCGTCAAGATGGCTGCCCCCGTCAAGCCGCCAGCCACACGACCCAAGCCCACCGTCTTCCCCAAAACAAATGCCACTAGCCCTGGTGTCAACTCATCAGCTTCCCCACAGTCCACTGACAAGTCTTGTACTGTCTGAGAGATATAATTTAATTGTTCTAGACAAGGGGACTAGAAGGACTGACTGTTATTAAAACCTTCCTATTTAACTAGCTTGGGACTTCAGTGGAAAATTAGATTCTAAGTTGTTCTTACAGGAATTAGCCTTCCCATCACCCAAAACCTTGAGAATGAAGCCCTCGTTATCGCCCTGCCCTGCCCTTCCTGCTGCCCTCTGCTTTCCCCCGTTGTCGTAATCCAGCCAGATGCAGTGCACACTGTCCTTAGGTTAGCCAGAGGTAGATTTTCTCATTATCAGGTCACTGTGAAATCTGGCCAGGCAAGTCACGTGGACATGGGCTCAAGTCTCAGTCCCCTCAGACGCAGGGGATGCCTGACCACATGGTAAGCTACTGACATCTAGCTCTCAGTGGCATCTTGTTTTGGGTACTGATTATAGAGAATCATATATAGTCCATTTAGTCCATTCTTTGTTTTATACACACACACGCGCGCACACACACACACACTCACACACTTTTCTAGTCTCTGGCATGTGTAGCCTCTCCTGGTCCTATACCAGTCTCTAAGTTATTGTGGCAGTTCACACAGGAGCCACCAGGGGTCTCTGTTTCCGTTACAAATCTTGTTCTGTCTAGGCCAGAGAACCTACCTAGCCTTTGAAATCTCTCCATCATAGAATTC
>NW_006443119.1:577295-581646 GCF_000325575.1 Pteropus alecto | reverse complement strand
TCAATCCTGTAATTTGGGGGTTGGGGGCTTTCTCTCTGTCTTCTTTCTATTGGTGTGAATTGGTCATTGGTGTTTGCTTTTGCTCCCCTCCATCCTCTAGAACTACTACAGCCCAATCTTGTGAAACTTCTCAAGTTTTTCTGAATGTATAGACATTTCTCGGGTTCTTATCTTTGTCTGATGGACCGTTTTCCATCTAAGACATTTTCCTATATAAGACAGTTTTAGAGCTGGTTCCTTGTAGGGTAAAGAGTCTTAAGAGAGTTTTATTGTGTTTATGGCAGGTTTGGAAAAGATAAGAAATAGGTCCTTCTTCCTCCCACCTGTTTGGCCACTTGAGACATAAAATTCATTACCCTATTAAAAAATTAAATTCAGCTTTGCTAACCCCAAAGTTATTCCCTAATGAAAGCTTATCTGAAGTTCACCCCGCTAGTTTGGTTATTCTATGAGGTCTCCCCTCCTTTCAGGGACCAACAGGGGCTTGGGAGAGCCCGAGTTAGATTAAAGAGAGACATTTCCCTTTAAAACCTGTTTTCTGTTATCCAAATAAAGACAACTAAGAACCTTGGCCCCACAGGCTCTAATGTCTTCCCAAGGCTGGAATCTAGGAAAATTAAAATTTGGATGCTGAATATTTTGGCCTTTCTTTGGCCTTTTTCCTAGTTCCCCTCCAAAAAGCAAAAATGATGCCCTTGTCTGCTTTAATTCAGTCTCCAAACCTGGTGCCCATGGTCCCTGCTCCCTTAGCATCAATCACACTGTCCCAGGAGGACCAGAGCTGAGGACAGTCACACCCCAGGCTCATGAGTCTCAGATACCTACTTGAGCTAACGCTGAAACTCATTCCTCTTGTCCGTTTTCTGGTTTTAAAGCTGCACTTTTAGCCTTATTATTTTCTGTAGTTCAGGAGAGATGGGTTGCCCTTCAGATAGGAAACGGAATTTTCTTATCTTTAGCCTGGAGATGCTTTTTGGACCAACATTTCAGGTTGGTAGTTGGCTCTGTGGAAGTGGTAGGATTTTCCTCATTCTGTGTTACGTAAAAGGGCAGTTGATGGGAAATCGCTAATTCAGAGGATAACCTGCAACACTAGGAAAACCATCCCAAGGGATGAAAGGGAGAAAAGAAGAGCCTTCAGGGAAGTGAGTCAGCCTGTGAGAGGCAACCCTCGGTCCTCTGGATTCTTGGCTTTCGTTGCTCTGTTTAGTGGCCTGTCCTTGTCTATCACCTGGACTGACACAGGTTTCGAGCCATCAGTCTTTTATACCCGAGGATCTGTTTCCTTGCTGAAAATGGTACCCCACCCTTCACTTTACATTCCTTTTGATCCACTTGATCCAAATTGGTACCCATACCTGCCCTTTTCCCCTCCCCCCAGCACACTCCTCTCTAAGAAAGTCAAAAGCAAAGCTTTCTTAATAACACTTCGGACCTATTCTGTTGTTCCTGCCTTACTTCTCTTTCAGCCCTGTACGTGACTGTGTTCACGATCCCCTTGGGTCAGTGTCCACCTGCTGATTTGCATCATGAACTGGACAGTGTGTGAATGGTCACCTACTTCCCCAGCTCTGGGAGCCAAGTTGTCTTCCTCTCTCTGGTGCTCCTGACACTTGTGAGATGGTCCTGTCAAGAGGACTAGGAACCCATAGGAGGAGAATCCTTCTCAGCAGAGCTCATTGCGGTCAACTGGAATTAAGGTTGCACACTGTGATTTTTACACCGAAAAGCTAAAAGGAGCTGGCCACCTGGGCCTAAGGAGACCAGCCTTCCTCGGATATGCTTGCCTAAACCAGCATGATGCTTCAAAGAGCCCTGCTCTGGCCCCTCAGGCATGGATCCTTTTCCTGGTGTGGACCCTGATGTCTGGGGAACAGAAGTGGGGTGGGGCTACCAGCATACCCATTTGGAAAAAGAGAGGAGTTTGCAGCCAGCAGCCTGGAAACTGGAAACACTGGTCTCAGCCAACCTCCTCAGGGCACCCTGGTTTCTCCCCAAGGAGATGAGAGATGACGCCAGCCACAGGATGAACAGACCACTGGAAGGGCTGGTGTGGATATACTTCACGTTCAGAAGAGAAGTTTGATCTTCCAGGGAATTGCAATGTTGTGGCGTCTGACTTGTATGTCACGTTTGTGTACAATGGTATATTCTTTAAATAGTGTTGATAACTGGAATATCGTATGTATGCTTGGAGATGCTTTGTGTGAACCTAAGACTGTCGCGCAACAGATGTCGGATTGGGGAAAATCCAAAGCACAACTTCGAAATAAAATACGTTTTTAGGTTTCGATGCTGCAGTTCGTATCTCTTCTCTACTGCCTGAAATCTCCAATCCAGGAGTCCAGCTATCCAGGAGGGATTTTGATTCGTCTGTGGTAACAGAGCCCTGCCTGGCAACAGAACAATAAATTAGGTGCTGCTGGGAGCCAGCCACCTCTCCCTCCCCCGCCCAGGCACGGCACATGGACGGTTAGAAGGTGGATTTTTCCCCCCCTAGCATTTCTGTTTAGACCATGTGTGGAACCGGAGAGGTTGTGTAGAAAGTCTTCCAGCTCTCCATTGGGCAGTCTGTTGCCATGAGAACCGTTTCCTCCACAGAATCCTCCTCCTCTGTTTTCAATGAGGACTGTTCTCATTTCTATCCCCAGTCAGATTTCCCTGCTTGGAAGAGTGGGGCCTGTGAATTTGCTTGGAAGTTTTGCCAGCAACAACCAAGGGTGACTGAAGGTTTTAGTTCTTCTACGACCAAAGCCCTGAGTCTTTGTGCCCTTGGCAGCCCCCTGCCTCTGGGAGAAGAGCTGACCCATATGCTTGTGCTGTCAGGGGTAGGAGGGGGTGGTGCATACAGAAATGCTTTCTTTCCTTTAGATATTGATTCCAGCAGATCATAATTTCAAAGGTGAGGTTTTTCAAAGATAACGAATGCATCCTCAAGCTCCTAGGGCCCACAATTAGGTTTAGTGGGCTTATTCTAATACCAGAAGCCCCTGCGGATGGATGAAATCTCTAGTGTCCGAGGGAGTGCCCAGTGTTCAACAGTAATACAAGGAGTTCTACCCTAGACTAGACACGTTGCAGGTCTAAGGTTTATCCTATGAGGTTATTTATAGCTTTTATTCAGCTCTCTCATGGACTTCCAATCTGCCACCTTTCCCTCACGCTCACTTGCATGGTAGAGCTACATCTTGAGCTTCTCTTGCTAGTCCCTTGATCTTAACTGTCCTACTACCCTGTGCTATGGATGAGTTTCCACTCCTGAGTATAGGTGGTGAGCTGTGAGGTGGAGCTAGTTCTTAAGCTGTGAGCAAAGGACCAAAGAGTTTTTTCAGAGTCCTAAGGCAAGGGTGGACTATTCTTTTAGGATCCTCAATTCATTTCACATGTTCCGATGGGAGCTTGATGGAAACTTGTGACAATAAACACAGTCGAAACACAGATCTATTCCATCCAGATAAAAACCAAAAAAGGAGACCAGTGGGGTATGAATTAGGAAATGGTCTTTGTGATGAGCTCATCGAAATGTTTATGGCCATAGGCATATGAAGCTTCCTTTTATCCAAGAGTCAGCAACACTGGTATATTACATATGCCAAAGACTTGTTCATTAGTCAGTTAACAAACTTTAAGCTTCACGGTGTGCCAAACACTGTCACGCAAAATTGAACAGGAGAAATAGATAATGGAGCTCTCTAGTTTCAAGAGAGAACAGATAAATAAGCAAAATAAGTGTTACTGTAAAAATGAAACAATATGGTCAAGAACGGCCATGGTGCAGGGAAGTAGTACAGTTAATCAAGAATTCTGTCTGACCTGGTAAAGTAGAGATGACTATTTCTCATCCAAGTGGAAATAGCAAATAGACTCTTATGAATACGAAGTTTTAGGGACAGATCATACCCAAAAACAAATTTAGGAGGTATTACGTTATAGATGTATTCGAACTACGAGATTTCCAGGAATAATATATAAATAGAAAAAAGAGAAGGTATCAGTAATTAGAAATCCTGCAGAGAAGGAGCCAGAAAAGAAGATAGAGTGGGTGAGAGGTAGGTGGCTGGGAGAGCAGCAGCAGAAACCAGGAGAGGTGTTTCCACAAGGAGGGAGGGACCAGCTGTCAAAAGCTGGTGGGGTAAAATGAGGCCTTAGAAAGGTAATCATTGGTGACTTGGACAAGAGCACTTCAGTAGAGAGGAAAATGAGTCCGATTGGAGTGGGTTAGGCAGCAAATGGAAAAAGAAGCAGGAGTCAGGAACTCTTGGCAGCTCATTCAAAGGTGTTGCTTTGAATGGGAAGCATCAGAAGGGGTCAAGGGCCCAGGTTTTTGTTTTTGAAATGGACGATGTGGATT
>NW_006443119.1:569473-577236 GCF_000325575.1 Pteropus alecto | reverse complement strand
AGAGCCCAGATGGAAGGGTTGGCCAGGGCCAGAGAAGAGATCCTCTGTCTCTGGGAGGGGAGGCAGGTGTGGGGGAGGGGAGGCAGGTGTGGTGCAGGGCAGGCAGTGGATGTGGGGGTGGGAAGATGAGGGAGTTGCCTGCTGAGTGCTGCTTTAATTTCAGTGAAGTTTAAGGCAAAGGCTGTAGCTGAGGGAGTGGGAAGGAATGGTGAGTAGGAAGTTTGAAGAGTTAAGAGATATAGAAACAGGGCCCAGTTTCCTTCAGCTCCCACAGCCCCTTTCGCCACTGCTTGGGAGAGTAGTGCCAGGTCTGGCTGCAGTGTTTGTCCCTCTTTCCCCACCCAAAGCTCCTGGCCAGAGCTCACTGGAGACAAGGAGCGGGGCTCTGAGACCTCGTCCTTCGGCCCTTCATAAGTGACTGAGCATGGTGAGTACACTCGGCCCACCTCTTCCACACCCACCTGCCCTATTCCTTTTCCCTCTCCTTTTAGGTGCTAGACAGGTGAGGCAGCTGTGACAAACAGGCTCAAGCCATGTAGTGGCGTAAAAGGCAACTAGTATTTATTCAGGGCCACCAGGTAGAGGCGCTTCATCCTGTTTTGTTTCCCACAAGCCCCATGGTCATGCAGAGCCAGCGGTAGAGTCAGGGCTCAATCCTCTCTGATGACAAGCCTCCACCCTGTCCTTTCCACTGTCCGCTTAGCCTCCCTTGGTGGAAGGCAGACGTGACCTCTTTCCCAGAGAGTCAAAGACCCCCTTCTTCCAGCCTCTAGTCCTTGTCCTACCTCTGAATTGCCACTTCTATTTCTATGACTCCTCAGAGCCACTTGAGAACACATGCTGAGGCCTCTTACAGACTTCCTCTTCCTTCAGGAGCCGCCAGGCCCCTGTGCCAACCCAGCTGAAAAACAATAGCCATGCTGCCCAGCTGGGGCCAGCAGCTCAAAACCACAGGCAAGACATTCATTTGTTGTGTCCACGCAGAGGATGCGACCTCACAGAGGATGCCTGCAATACTGTCGCCACACAGCTCTCCAGCCCACCTCCCACCTCTCCTGTGACCACACCCCTTCTCATACTTTTGTGCCTCTTCGAGTGCTCCCACTGCCTGCAATTCCTTATCTTTGACCCCCAACTGTCTGCCTAACTCCCCTTTCTCCAAAGTCTGCTGGAGCATCCTTTCTCTTGGCAAGCCCTTCTTGACCACCTGCTGAAGTACATATCTCAGAGCATTAGCCCTGCTGTCCCCGAACCCCAACTCCTGCAGGGTACCTAGGTCTCGCCTTTGTGACCTCAGCATGCAGTGCTTGCTTCCTAGTAGGTGCTAGACACACACATTCATTGCTTTTGAAGGTACTTAAGACACTAGGAAAGAGAGATTGGGCTTGCTGGAGAGATGAGTAGGAGTCCTGGTGAGGACTAAGCAGGTTTATCGGTGGAAAATAGGTGGACTTTTAGGGATAGACTAGATTATGTTGCAAACCTCAACGACTTAAAACAAAGGTTGATTTCTCACCAAAGCTACACGGCCCTTGTGGGCCAGCAGGGGGCTCTGCTCATGACGGTCACTCCGGCCCTCAGCCCGCAGTAGCAGCAGCTACCACGTCTGGTAGAGCCACACTGTATGGCGGGAGCAGGTCTTGCATCAGCAATTAAGTACTTTGGCTGGGAAATCACATGGCCCCACCCAATCGCAGGGTGCCAAGGACGTGCAGGTCTACTGTGTGCCAGCAGGTGGGGAGCTGGGACTCCTGGGTGGAGAGGAGGAGGATCTCAGGGACATTCCTCCGGGTTCTGCTGTGACAAGCAGCAGGCAGCACCTTTGGGAGGGCCCAGCGGCAGCACCCCTGGTTATCAGCAGGAGGTACTTTTCGACTGGGCTCCTGTTCTGGTGTCGCGGTGCTAGGGGGAGGGGCTGCCAGAGGAAACCACCAGGTGTGGCCATGGGAAAGTCCCTCCAACATTCTATAGAAACATGGAATTTCCTGCTTTTAACCATTTCTTATCCGACTGCCATCTCGGAGCTGACCAGAGCAGGACAGACATTGGCAGCTCCCTAGGAAATTTCATCTGGGGCATTGAGTTCTGGCTGGGAAGCTGGCATGTCTGGGGCTCGATGCCCTCAATGCCAGTCTGTAAAGTGCTCTCCAGTCTCCCAAGCATTTCCAAATACATTGTTCCATGTCATCCACAAAACCAACAGTAAATGTTACTGTCCTCATGCCTCGGATGAGAAAACTGTCTAGGAGGGGTTGTGTGCTGTGTTCAAGGTCACGCTGGAGGGCACTACGTTGGCCTCAGTGCTTGCTTGCTCTTTGGGTGCTGCAGGCTCACTGGGAAGATGAGTCAGACCCACCTTCTCCGAGGAGGGGCTAGGCACAGGTTCTGGACCTCCCTGGGGCTTCTGGGTGTGGGAACTCGGTCTTCCCAGGCAGTTCCCCACTTGGTTAACTTGCCCAACCTGCTCTATTGAGCGTGGGCCCAGCCCTAAACTTCCCTGCTCCTGTGAACTGCAGGAGATGCCCAAACAGCACCCGGGGGCCTGCCACAGCTGCCCAGCGTCACTCCCTGGCCTCTTTGTGGCTCAGACTCCTTTGTCCTATCGCTTCCACTTGGGAACTCAGAGCATCTTCTTTCTTCTTCCTGCCAAAGTGGCAGCAGTGGCTCAGCTGCCTGTCTCTTTAAGAGAGAGAAAGAACGAAATCAGGAAGTGTGAGAGAGCTGCTAGCCGCTGGGAGGCAGCTGAGTGTTCACAGGGAGGCAGGGGGGCAACCCTTAGCTCTCAGCTCTCCTAGCTTCTCAGGTGGCACTCAGTCACTTCCACTGGTCCAGTCTTTGGGTCCTCGGGGCCCGTAACCACGAGCATGTTATGGGCACTGACCATGGATGACAGCGAGCCCTGAAGGCTCTGGGGGTGCCACCCAATCCCACAAGCCTGCATGCCCCGCAGCCGAGATGGGGTGAGTGTGCAGGGTCCCTGGGGGAGGGCGTATAGGGGAGCCCAAGGAGGGTGGGGCAGCTGCAGGGTGGCACTCGACAGAGTGCACGGTGCTGGTGTGTGGGCAGTGGCTCTCCCGGCCCTATGTCCCCTCTCTGTGTCTGTCTCCCACTGCTGGGGGCCCTGGCAGTGCTCCATCGCTGGCGGTCACTGTTTGCAAAGGACTGCTTGGAGGCCAGTGAGAGGAAGGGAGGACTGTGGCACAGAGGAGAGATGCCATCTGCCTACAACGCTCCCTTCCCGGCTCCGCTTCTCAACACCCTGAAGCCAAGTTCAGCTCTGTCTCCACACTTTTCTCCTGCCTGGTTTCTGGTGCCTGCCCTCACCTCTCCTGGGGGCCTTCTCCCTAGCCCAGTCCTGGGATGGAAGTGCCCAGGAAAGCCTCCTGGAGCAGCTGGGGAATAGGGCTGGAAACCCCCAGCCCTGTGGGGGAGGGTGACAAACAGGAAAGGGTTAAAGGGCTGGGGCCAGTGGCCTTTGATGGAGGCTGAGAATCAAGCAGCACTGAGGGGTGCCTCTCATCCGCCCTCTTCTTTCCGGTGTAGCTCAACTCCTGGACTTGCTACAGACAGAAAACATAACACACACTTGACAGAGAGAGTCTCTGCCTGATCCAGGGCTGCTCCAAGCACAGGGTAAGTGCATTTGGAGCCCCGAGGAGGAGAAGGAAGGAGGGGAGGTGGTAGGTGGGGCAGCTGGCTCCCAAGCTTCACCACCCACCCGTCTGCATCCAACCACCACTAAAAGAGAGGGAGCTCTGCCATGTACCAGGCGCTGTGGCAGGGCCACAGTCCATGCGCGGGTGACTGGAAGTCCTGCCAATCAGCTCCTAGGCACATCTCTGCAGGGCCATGAGCAGAACTCAGGGCCTACAGCCAGCTAGGCCTCTGAAACCTTGATTTCAGTGTGCTCTGCCCACTTCATGCCCCCAGACCCCTAGCTGATTCTTCCTCAGCCTGGTGGGGATGGGGGGGTGGGGTGAGGTGGGGTAGGGACCTGACCAGCTCATTCAAGCTGAGCTATTGCATTGTCTTCAGAGAGCCCAAGACACCGCAGTTGCTTCTGCAAAACGATGCAAACATTTATGCATTTTATGAAACTAGGAAATGATCACTGAAGTGGACTCTGGCTCAAGGAATTGACATTACTGAGAGAGGCATCGAGTCTAGCTTCTGAGGCTCCACTCTGGAGCCAATTGCTTTAGAGGAACTGGCTTTTGGAGAGAAGAGGATAGAGGCAAAGATAGGGAACAAAGTTATGGAGGGTTTCAGATCCCTCCCAGGACTCCTAAGCCCTTGTATTTGATGGTCTCCTGCATTCCCCACCCCCTACACACACGCATGCGCTCTGCAGCCGCGCCGGTTCCTCTGCACGCTGCCCTAGCCATGCCGCCGTCTGGCACAGCTGGCAGCTCACAGCAGCAGGAAGTGGTGGACCCAGGCGAGTGGGTGGGGAGGGGCTCCAGGCTCGTGTTGCAATCCTGGAGATTTGTAGTGGTGTGGTTGACGCCGCCTGACTCGGGCCCCTTCCTTCGAGTACATTTCTGCTTCCTGGGACTATCCCAGGCCTGGATGCCAAAACCCAGAATTCTCAGTGCCTAGGAGAGGCAACAGAGGAAGGGGTTCGTTTGGAAAAGGGTTGGAGGGGACCTGGGGAGTAGGGACAAAGTAGGATGTCCTGTGGTGGGATAGGCACAGGCTGTGAGCTGAAGGCCTGGTGGCGGTGCCTCCTTTTGCAGAAGTTACTTAAACTTTCTTTGTGTCATGCTTCCCCTGCCCTCTTGCCTCTAGAATGGCCACTTGGAGCCCTTCATGGGATGGTCTTGGGCATAGCTACTGGTCAGGCCACCAAGATCCATCCCAGGCCAGTGATGGAATCCTGGACCCCAATATGTTCTTCTAGGCAGAAGGTGGCTGGCCAGCCAAAGGCAGGAGATGCAGAGCACCGTCAATTATCTGTGGCACACGGACGACCTGCTGGGGCAGGGAGCCACTGCCAGTGTGTACAAGGCTCGGAACAAGGTAGGGTGCGGCCCTGGCCGGGCTCCGCCCAGCGCACCACAACCCCCTTACACCCGGAAAGTTCTTAGCCTGGGTCAGTCCCCAGTGGGCATCCAGGGTTGTGTGTGGCTAGGCAGAGGCCTCTGGTCTTTGCTCTGTACACTGTGGGGTAGGAGGACACGGGGTTTGAGCAGAGGTATGGGGGGCTGAAAAGGGCTCCACAGGATGGTGCTTCTGTCAGGCATGGTTGAGGACTGGAGAGAAGGAGACGAAGACACCAAGCCAACATCTAGGGAGGTGGCCGCGAATCTAGGAACAGCAGAGGTGGGAAGCAGACCTTGTCTGGGTTTTCCTGCCTTCGTGGCGGAGCTGTGCTGAATACGTGGAACACACCGAGCTATCTCGTCTGGAGAGCGAAGCCAGGGAGATCAGGCTCCCGGCCCAGCTCCGCTGCTCACACCAGGGAGTGTTGGCTGCTGTTGTCATTACTGTCAACAGTAATAGTAACACCAAAGCATCCCCTGCAAGGTATCACGGGTGACAAGCCTTCGTCATCTTTCAGTGCTGGATGGACTGTTTGCCCTTGGTGCAGGGGAAGGAGCTCAGGGTGACAAGGAGCCCACATTCCTATGCAGGCTCTTTGCTCATTTCTGATGTTAGGCTGGCAGGAGAGGCTGGATGGAGGCCTGGGGGTGGTGCACCCCAGCTCAGGGTGAGACTTCTATTCTCCCCACGGCAGAAATCTGGGGAGCTGGTTGCTGTGAAGGTCTTCAACACCGCCAGCTACTTGCGACCCCGGGAGGTGCAGGTGAGGGAGTTTGAGGTGCTGCGGAAGCTGAACCACCAGAACATCGTCAAGCTCTTCGCTGTGGAGGAGACGGTGGGTCCAGTGCTTGGTCAGAGGATGGTCTTGTCCTTCACCCTCACGGGCTGGGGAGAGTCCGGTCACATACTAATAGAGACTTGGTCACATGCTGATCAGCAGGGCAGCCAGAGCAGCAACCCATAGAATGAAGAACGCCAGGGCTTGGGCCAGTGTGGGAAAGTAAAAATGGGAAGTAGGGCCTAATCGAAGAGGACTTCCTGGAAAAGGCGACCTCGGTCTCAGGTGTATGAGATCAGCGTGAGGCCAAGGAGCGATGGCCAGGTCAGAAGCTAGGACCCAGAGAGGGCTTTTGGCTTTAGGCTGAGCCACCTCCTCGTGAGAAGGGGAGGAGACACACCTTCCTCCCTGTGCCGCCCTCTGTCCCACCCGCAGGGGGCCAGCCGGCAGAAGGTGCTGGTGATGGAGTACTGCTCCAGTGGGAGCCTGCTGAGTGTGCTCGAGAGCCCCGAGAACGCCTTCGGGCTGCCGGAGGAGGAGTTCCTGGTGGTGTTGCGCTGTGTGGGTGAGTTTCTCCCCAACCCATTGGGGGGACCTCTCCCTGCCGGTGCTTCTGACCAGCCACAGGCCTGGCCCTCAGGCGGAGGCAAAGCCCCAGAGGGGTGTGGTGCTTCTGAAACAAGTATCCAAACACAGGAGACCATTCTGAACCCAAGAGGCTCTCCATTCAGACCTGGGACAGACAATGATGAATGGACAGAACCCAATGTCTGACTTCTGCTGACTGGCAGTTTAAAACTACAACTTAAAAATACAATTTAAAACAGGTCGTACACCAGTATTCACAGCAGCATCATTCACAATAGGTGAAAACAACCCAGACATCACAGATGAATAATACAGAAACAAAATGCGGTCTGTACAGACACTGGAATACTATTCAGCCCTAAAGAGGAATGGAATTGTGACTCACACTGAGATGTGGATGAGCCTGGAAGATATGAAGCAAAGGGAAATAAACCAGACACACAGACACCGCATGATTTCACTTCTGGGAGGGGCCTAGAGTAGTCAAGGCCATAGAAACAGAAAGTAGAAGTAGGGTTGCCAGGGGCTGGGGGAGGGGGAATGGAAAGCGATCGTTTAATAGGTGGACTTTCTGTTTGGGAGGCTGACGAAGTTCTGGAGATGGATCCAGGTGATGGTTGTGTGACAGCGTTAATGTTTTTGATGCCACCGAACTGTACACTTAAAATAGTTAAAATGGCAAACTTTATGTTAGGTATACTTTCAAAATTTAAAAAGTAAAAAATAATAAAATAGACAGGGAGGGAGTGTCATCTTCGGGGAGCCAGAGCCACCATTTCTCTGTTCCTCAGAGGCTCCCCATGGACCCTCCACACCCATGCCCTCAGGACTCCTCCGTCACCCCTTGCCCGCCTCCGTTCTGCTTTTCCTGTGGCCCTGTCAGCCCGTGGGGACTCTCTCTGAACCCAAGCTGGAGCCACCAACAGCCCTCCCTCACTCCGCAGTGGCTGGCATGAACCACCTGAGGGAGAATGGCATCGTCCACCGGGACATCAAGCCAGGGAACATCATGCGCCTCCTGGGGGAGGAGGGGCAGAGCATCTACAAGCTGACGGACTTCGGGGCCGCCCGGGAGCTGGATGACGATGAGAAGTTCATCTCAGTCTACGGGACTGAGGAGTACCTGGTGAGTGGCATGGTGGGGACCTGCTGCCCCAGGCAGAGTGCCTCTCCTGCATGCCGCTGGTTGCCCCTCCCCTTTTGAAAGCCTCGGTCCCATCCCTCTGCATCTGGCAGGGTTAGATCTCACCCTCTACACACCAACCAGAAGAGTTCGTTCTGTCCTCTAAGATGAAAAAGGCAATGCTGCAGCCTGCCCCGGCCTCCCCGTCCCACCTGCCCCGGCCTCCCCGTC
>NW_006443119.1:559752-569380 GCF_000325575.1 Pteropus alecto | reverse complement strand
CCCCGTCCCACCTGCCCCGGCTTCCCCGTCCCACCTGCCCCCACCTCCCTGCCCGCGCTGCCTTAGCACGGCTAACTCCTTGCTCTGATTCTCACGGAGAATGGGACACCACTGGTCACCACCTTCCCCAGGGCAGGTGGACAGATGAAAATGCTGTGCATAGGCCAACTCTATGCCAGTGTTTGATGACAAGGGAGATGGATTCTGATGGTTCTGTTGTCACCAGAAGGCAATGGAAGGGGGCCTGCGCGGGCTGGGGGCGGGGTCCCGGTGCAGCTGCGCCGTGTGCGCTCAGGCCCTTACACGCCCTCCCCGTCACGGCCGCTCTCCGGTTCTCTCTGGCAGCACCCGGACATGTATGAGCGGGCAGTGCTTCGGAAGCCCCAGCAGAAGGCATTCGGGGTGACTGTGGATCTTTGGAGCATTGGGGTGACCCTATACCATGCAGCTACCGGCAGCCTTCCTTTCGTGCCCTTTGGTGGGCCCCGGCGCAACAAGGAGATCATGTACGGCGGGCCGTGGCGGGAAACAAGGGCTCTGGGGCTCCCTCCTGGCCCTGCTGTGTCTCCTCTTCCTCGGAATCTGTGGTCCCCCTCCGGCCCAGCCCGCCCAGGCTCCTCTTAGATTCTTGGTGATCAGCACATGGCTGATGGGAGACCGACCGGAACCCCTTATCTGAATTTAGTCCTCCCCATCGGCCCTCCCCTCATCGGGGGCTCACCTCATCTCAAGCGAGGCTCCAGTGGCACAGCCAGGGGCGGAGGTGGGGCAAGACCCAGCATCCAGATCCCAGGTCCAGGGGCCTTCCAGGTTTCCTGCTGCCTGATACAGAAGTAGCCAGAGGTAGCAGCTGCTCCCACTTGAGTGTGCCACCCAGAGCAGATTCGAGGCAGATTCGCAGGAAGTTCGAAGCACCCACTCTCAGCTCAGGGGTCAGCCATGTGGAAGCTGCATGAGGTCAGGGAATGAGGAAGGAGACTGATGTGGGCGGGGCCGTCAGTGGGGGCTGGACCTTGAGAGGAAGAGAGGATTAGAATAGTGAAGTGGAGGGAAAGAATTTGCAGGCCAGGCACAGCGCGGGCGAAGGTATGGAGGCCCTGCTGTAGATGTGCCATAACGTGATAAAGGAAATGGACAGTGAGAAGGAGCAGAGTTTGACTGGGGAGCACCAAGTCAAGGTGACCTTGTCGGCTGAGAGCCAGGACTCTCAAAGTCCATTTTCAGGCTGCTTCAGAGTGACTAGGTGACTTGAACCAGTACTCTGAGCCCTCCATGCTGTTTGCCATTCCTTGAGGTGTGATGGTCTCGGGGTCCCCCTGACCTGGTTCTGCCTCACTCACCCCAGGTACCGGATCACCACAGAGAAGCCAGCTGGGGCCATCGCAGGCACACAGAGGTGGGAGAACGGGCCCCTGGAGTGGAGTTACGCCCTTCCTATCACCTGCCAGCTGTCGACGTGAGCGGGACTCCGCGGGGGGCAGACACCCGAGCCTGGGCTGGGTATCCCTCTCACTGCTGAGGCCTGTCTCAGTGTCCACGCTGGGAAATCTCTACAGCTCTTCCTCTCCTTCCCGCCCCGCCCCACCCCACCACCTCGGTCCTAGCTCTTCGGGACATTCTTATGGAACACCCACCCCTATTACCTACTCAAGGAGGACAAGTCTGGGCTCCGGCCCCTGACAGTCTCCATGTCCTGCGAGTAGGGGGCTGCAGAGCCAGCTGGTGCCCATCCTGGCCAACGTCCTGGAGGTGGAGCAGGCCAAGTGCTGGGGCTTCGATCAGTTCTTTGCGGAAACCAGCGACATCCTGCAGCGCGCTGTCGTGCACGTCTTCTCCCTGCCGCAGGCCGCCCTGCACCATGTCTACATCCACGCCCACAACACGTAAGCCGGCGCCCGCGCCCGACGCTCAGGACCTTCTCTGCCAGGGCAGGCCGTGTCCTACGCAGTGTTCTGGGGGGGCGTTTACATATGGAAGCTTCTGGATCCAACTTTAGTGTACGACTTCTACAACGTTGGGAAATGGGCTTCCTTGCTGCTAGACTCCAGAGACTGAGCAAACTTTACAATGCTAATTTGCATTATAAATCCCCTGAGGGGTGTGTGCATGTGTTGCTGATGTGTTTCCCAAAGTTATTGCTCATGGAACCCCTTATTCCTGGGACATTTTATGGGACTAGGTGGATTTTAACGGAGTGTGGCAGGAAAGGGTGCTGAGGCAGAGTCTGGACAGTGGGGCTCCTGAGTTCTGTCCCCACTTGGTCTCCATCCGCTGTAAGATACAGGAGCTCTGCCCTCTGCCTCCACCCTTGATGAGGGAGAAAATCACCCGGTCCCTCCCTCTGAAAAGCTGAGCCCCGTGCATGCATGAAGTCCTAGCTGGGGTTTGGGTTGCCTGGACCCCATATCTTGCCTGCTAACATTTCCTCTCCCCTCAACCCCGCCCCGTCCTCCCTCTGCCTCTGGTTTGTCTAGGGTAGCCATCTTCCTGGAGGCTGTATATAAGCAGACCAACGTGGCCCCCCAGCACCAAGAGTACCTCTTCGAGGGTCACCTCTGTGTCCTTGAACCCAACCTTTCAGCACAGCACATTGCCCACACGACAGCAAGCAGCCCCCTGACGCTGTTCAGCATGGCCAGCGAGACCCCCAAAGGGCTGGCCTTCAGGGACCGTGAGTAGGGCCACGCAGGCCAGATCTTATCTCCTCTTCACATTCTTCTCCAAGAGGCAGGGATTTACGATCCAGGATATTGATTTATTTCCTTTGTGAGCATTTCTTTAGACCCACAGGGTACCCCAAATTCTGGGTTCTAACTCTGCATATGCCTCTGAAATGCCATGTGACTCAGGCTAGTGGTTTGACATCTCCTAGCTTCACGGTGTCCAAAGAGATGTGAAACTTCAACTGAAACAGGGAGATCTGGATTTAATGTGCTTTGCACAATCTCTGCAATTGGTGGGGAAGCCTCGCATGGTTTGGGTCGGGGGAGGCAGGAGCCTAAGGTACTGGAGAGAAGGGAAGGTGGTCAGGGGTCCAGAGTTTTATACTCTAAGTGCTAGCAAAAATATCATTCCTTACAATTTAATAATGCCGATTTCATCCTCCTGCTCAGGTTTTTAAGGCTAGGAAGAGGAATTAACCTTGTAACTTCTGGGCATGAGGGTGGCTTTGGCTCATTTCCTGGCTTTTGAGAAAGGGCCTTAGGCCTGAAGCTGTAGTTCTCCAAAGTGGACACAAGGGGGCAATGGAGGACTGCAATTGAGAAGAAGCACATTAAAGTACATTTAAGGCTTGGCGGTGAGGGCTCCAGGAGTTGGGAAGTTTGAGGTGGAAGCTAGGTGGTGAGGGGTGAGTGTGAGCCAGGGATAAGGAATGATGAGCTCAGAGCTCATCCAGGGCCGTATAGGCAGCCCCTTAGACAGGGTCTTTGTTTACAGCTGCTCTGGACATCCCCAAGTTCGTGCCCAAAGTGGACCTGCAGGCAGATTACAACACTGCCAAGGTTAGGGGTGGCCCCCCGGTGGCAGGAAGGGGGGTTTGTTCAGGGGTAGAGGGTGTGGAACCTGACCCTGCCCACCTGTGTTTTCAGGGTGCGATGGGTGCCGGCTACCAGGCCCTGCGGCTGGCACGGGCCCTGCTGGCCGGGCAGGAGCTGATGCTTCGGGGGCTGCACTGGTTTGTGTGAGTGCCTCTGGGTCCTGGGTGGCTGTGGGCATGGCGCCCTCACTCCCCTGGGAGAAGGCAGCACTGATTCTGGCTTCCCTCGGCAGGGAGATGCTCCAGGCCACTTGCAGGCGGACACTGGAGGTCACACGGACATCACTCCTCTTCCTCAGCAGCAGCCTGGGACCCGAGAGGTAGGTTTCCTGCCCACAGTAGGGCCGCGGCAGGCTTGAAGCCAGCGGAGACCTTTCGGCCCCTCTTTCTTTCTGTTCCTTCCCCCCAGTATTTCCAGCAATGCCCCACCCTGCCAAGTGGCTGCACATACCTCCCCCACCACCCAGGGCCTCACCTGAGGGAGAAAGAGCCCATGGGGCATCGCTACTCCAGGTGCCCAGGCAGCCTCCCTGCCCCAGGAAGGGGCATCTGTCCACCCAGACCCCTTCGGAATATTTAGACCGGGCCCCGGAGCAGGCATCCAGGAGAAGCACTCACACCCGAGCACTGGCCACAGGTCCTGACAGGTTCGGGATTCAGGAGGTCTCATCTCCACACTCCTTCTGCTTTCTCTGTGTCTTAAACTGTCATTACCTTCTTAGGACTCCCTGCCCCAATCCTCAGGACTCCATGCCCTCCACACCTCTGACTGGGCCATTTCGGGGTAATGGGTAGAGAAAGGGAGAGAGGAGGAAGAAACCAAGCTAGAGGGTCTAGAGATGAGAAGCGGAGAGACTCCGAAGGCCAGAGCACCACTGAGAAGTGGGCACAGCCCCTAAATCTTGAAAGGCACGGAGCTGCGGTGCAGACGAGACAGGGAGCCTCTGCAGCCCGGGGAAGCGATGGTGGCTGGAGCCTCTCCCACTGAGAGGAGCCGTGTGGTGACGGAGGAGCAGATTGTGCCAAACATGCCCAATGTCCCTCCCCACCCTGCGTGTTCCCCGGCCCTTGTTCTCAGGAAGGTCCTGGGAGTTTCCCAGAGTTGACTCATGGCAGCCTTGCCTTCCTCCTGGGGCTTGGCAGCGACAAGGCCGACGATGGAGCAGATGCGGTGAGGGCGGTGCAGGAGGAGGAAGTGTTTCCACGTGGTAGGAATGGTCTCCGGCATGGCCGGGCCCCCGTCAAACAGTTACAGAGACGAGGTGCTGCAGGGTCGGCGACATTGCTCCTCTGAGCGGAGCTCTGGCCGGGGCACAGAAAGGGGTTCCTGGGACAGATGTGGTGCCACGTAGAGGGGCTCATGCTCTTCTAGAGGAGATAGCCCTTCCTGGCATGTGAGGGGGACGAGATGGTTGGGTCACGGGAGACTGGAGTTGGGTAGGGACAACCACAGAGATCTTCCTGGGAGAGGTGAGGCTTTTCAGGCCGTAAGGAGAGAAAATACTTCGGATTGGAAGGTCCTGTGCAGAGACAGAGAAGGGGGCTGTCATTGGGGGCTCATAGGGGTTTGCAGTGTGTGTGTGGGGAGGGCGGGGTGCTGGTGAGGTTATGACGCGGAGTAGGGCGCAGGGGTAGGAAGGGAGGAGAGAATGTGTAGAGGTCCTGGAGAGTCCGATTGGCAGATTAAACTGCAATAAAATGACTTATCAGTCTATTGTAGGTTCTTGAACAGGAGAGAAATGTCTGCCCCTTGCCCTGGACCAGGAGTGTGGGGGAGTGGCTGGAGCCAGGTGTCTGCAGACTTGGCCAGTGTTTTTCCCATTTTTGTCTCCAAGGGCCCCTCAGAGGCATGATGTGTCTAGAGAGCTCAAGGTCAGGGGAGTGCCTGCTCCAAACATGTTGTCCCCGCCCCCAAGGAGGAGCGTGGAGAGCCCAGACACAGGCCAGGAGTCCGAAGACCAGGTCCAAACTCTTCATTAACCCGCTGTTGACCTCAGGCCATCGTCCTCTTTCCCAGCCTGGGCCTCTATTCACTCTTTTTCAGAATGAGAGGATTGGACGATCTCTGAGGCCTCTCAGCTCCAGCACTTTGCAATCCCATCCTTTCTGAACATCCTCAGACCTGTAGCTGCTTCTAAGATCTGAAGCCTCAGATTCACAGTGGAATCTGAGATATTTTAATGAGCTGAATCTCATGTTTAAAGGAGCCCAAGTATGTGACACAAAGTGGCCGCCATTGCCCGGCCTGGCTGCTCACCTTTTTCACAGTGCATTCCTCCTGCATCAGGCTCCACAAGACAGACTTCCCTGGCAGGGTGTCCTTGCCTTGTCCGGAAGCTTCATGGTCCTCCTTGGCAGCTGCTGCCATCTGGAGGCGCTGTTCAGGCAGCCAGGGCCCGCCTGGGGACTCCCAGAGATGCCCCAGCCCCACCACCAAAAAAGCGTGTGTTCATGCCTTCTAGTCAAGCCCTTTACTTTGGGGGTCCCATCTGATCTCCACGACACCCTGTTAGGTAGCAGGAAGGAGATTTACGTCTCCATGATGTAGATGAAGAACCTGAGGCTTCTATTACTAAGGTCAGTAACCAGGGATCCTGCAGATGGCAGGTGTGATGCTAGGACCAGGACTCAAACCCATGTCCCTGACTCCCTGCCCAGTCGGATTGGGTCGGTCTCATCTTCTGCCATCAAGTGTTCCATGCCCCCGAATGCATTCAGACACTCAGTAATTCATTCGACAATCACGTATTGAGTTACCACTGTGAGCTAAACACTGCTCGACGCAGGAGACAGAAGCGGGCAAAGCGGGCCGCGGCCCAGCCTGCACTGCCTCCCTACTTCTCCCCGTCCCCTCCATTCCCAAGCCAGAAACTCAGGATTCTTTCTCCTAATTGTCATTGTTGTAAAAACAGTCTATATGACCATTGTAGAAAGCTGGAAAGCACAGATAAGCAGAAACGAAATTGAAATGCCTTCTCCTACCACCCAGAGATGGATCGTCACACCCTAGCGTACATATCCTTCTAGACAGTGCATAAGTATGTTAATCAGCATGAGAGTGTCCAGTACTTACTGTTGTACAACCTGCTTTTCTCAGCGAATGAGCCCTCCCCCTCCATGTCATACATTTTCATCTCATCCAGCACCCATTCATATTCAAATTTCCCTAACGATCCCACAAATTTTCTTTTCTAGCTGGTTTCATCTAAACCAGGATTTACTCTTAAGAGCCCACTTTGAATCTGGTTGCTGTATTCCGTAAATCTGTTTCAATCTAGACAGACTGCGTCCTCCCTGCTCTGCACCCCCCGCCCCACCCCGCACCGCCGCCCCCATTACACAGGCTTGTTAGAGGGACAAGACTCACTTCCCATCTTCTGGATTCATCTGCGCTTCCTCTGGATGTCATCTGTCTTGTTCTTCTTTCCCGGCATTTCCTAGAAACAGACTTTTAAAGGCTGAATGGATTCAATTTAAATTTTAGGCTAAATATATCATAGATGATGCTGGGACACTTCATATTTACCCACCATCGGGTGGTGACAGCCTGATTCCTCTACTGTATATTATAGAGTTGTATTTTCCCTGTGGAAGAATCGGTGTGGCGTCACTTTGGCACCACACAGATCTCCATGCCTTAATCATGTATCGTGGATGTTAACACCACGCCCAAGTGAGTAATTTCACTGGGACAGAACGATGCTGATATTCCAAGTCCTGGCACATTATTGGCTAGTGTTCTATAAAATACAGCTTTTCCCTTATCCATAAGCTATTGGTTATCATGAAATACAGTTCCTTTCTACTAGAAAGGAACTTTATTCTTTTCCTTTAGTTACAAATTTTTCTTGTCTGGAGTTCATCGACAGCCGCCTTGCATTGAATATTCATAGGTTCGAGTTCTGATCTCTTCGGTCTTTGCTCACTGCAATGCCCAACGGCGTCACAACTGGATGAAGAGGGGCTTCTTCCAATTCACTCTTCTCTCCCAACCATGAAACTCTCTAGACGTCCCACAAGCCAGCAAAGCTGTCCTAACGGCACCATGCTCAATTTGCAGTCATGGAGCTCTTGGCCTCCTAATGCCCCAAATGTGTCATTTCTCTGTCCTTCTTTGAGGCTCAGCAACATGGCTAGGATGCCCGAGATCGAAGAACTGAAGAGGGCCACAGAGCTGAGGTCCACGCTGCGGGCTGTGAGTAAGCCTGGGGCAGGGGGCGCTTTTGGGGCGGAGCTGGGCGGCAGTGGTTCGGCCAGGCTGCCGCAGAGCCCCGACCTGAACACCCCACTGAGCTCTGCCTTTTTGCCCTATAGTTGGCCGAGGTCCTCTCCAGATTTTCCCACAATATGACAGAGACCCAGACGAACCTGAGTAGCCTGAGCTCAGAGCTGGGGAAGAACCGGGATCAGGTACATGAGGACAGAAGGTCTGTGGGATTTACCTTCTTGGTGGGGCAGGGGTGGGGGCAGGGTGTACAGCTCGAAAGGTCCAGAAGCCTTTTTAGGCATCAGCCTACTTTCTCCCTTTTCTTGGCAATGGCTCTGGGGCAGGGGATGGTGATGGGGAATCTGGGAATGCACGAGACCCTCTCCTGAGACTGGCCAGAAGGGAAAAGAATCTGGGGTCCTGCCCCGATCTGGGAGTTTAGAGAGTAAACTTGAAATCTTAGCAGGTGCAATAATTCTAAACGAAAAACTCATTCGTTCCCCTTCTCTTCTGAGCCCTTGCTCTTCGTCGGATGTCTTCGGATAGGTCTTCGGATAGGTCTTCGGATAGGTCTTCGGATAGGTCTTCGGATAGGTCTTCCTCCTCATACCATCTCATTTAATCCTCGAGACGCTAACGATACTAATATGGTGCCTCTTGATATAAGAGAAAGGTCACTCAGGGAGGTTAATTTGCCCTGAGTCACAGCCAGTAAGTGACAACCGACAGGTCAGGTCAGGTTTGCCCACCTCCAAAGCCAATGTTCTTGGCCTACACCAAAGATTTTCAGCTTTTAGACCCCATTCTCCCTCTTAAGAAACATAAAATGGCCACCCACCCACCGATGGCCTGAGGGGTGCCCACCCTAAGCAGGGCGTTCTCCTCAGCACCTTCCTGGACCCAAGTCCTCAACTCTGAATTCAAAGAGCCCTGAAAACCACAGGGTTTTTTTCTTAACTGTTTTGGCTGCAAACCTGACCTAAACGGACGCGAGGCTCTCTATGGTCTTTATTGATCTCACTTAGAGCGAATCTTCTTAAGGTTCTCTGAAGCGTATTCGGTGAGAGGGTGCTGCCCAGGCCCTATGAGGCATTCCACAATGTAGTGTATGTATATGGAATCACCGTTCTAAAATCTGAAGACAATTGTGAATTTGGTACCCATCCGGTCCGAGCCTTCTGGATAATGATCTGAGGTCGTGTCCACCCCACGTTCTCAGGGGATGCAGGTGCCCTGGACCCACAAGCCCTGGGAACAAGTTTGGCTCTGCCCAGAGTCCAGCTCCAGAAATAGCCGAGCCTGGTCATTGGAGGAGCTGTGGGGAGGAAGTACATCTAAATAAACCTGAGGGTGAGGAAGAACACCCCTACACACACACACACACACACACACACGCACACTCACACACGCACACACGCACACACGCACACACACCCAACATCTCAACGTGTTTGTATCCAGCCTGAAAATGGGAAGGAAGAGATAATAATGACCTTAAGCCCAGGCCAGAAGGTCCTTGTGAGGTCATCTCCCTCATTCCCCTGCCTCCAGGCAGGGCTGAGGTCCGTTGATTCATTATTGTTTTAAACAAAGATTGCTGATTTAATATTCAGGTTCTTTCTATGTGCCAGGCGTTGGGTATACCAAGAAGGCATGACTTCTACCTTGTCCAGGTGACTAGAAAAAAGATCTCTGCTGCAGTCCCCTCCCGGGCTGTCACTGCCAGACTCTTGTGTTTCCAGGGTCCAAGAGTCCTTCCCAGAGTCTCGTTTCAAACTTCTTGTGTAGCGAAGGCCGCCCCCTCCTGTTGTCTGTCCTGCTTGGCCTTTTGTCAGTCTCATCTTACTAAACACCTCTACACGTGTCTGTGTATGTGTGTGAGT
>NW_006443119.1:543490-559302 GCF_000325575.1 Pteropus alecto | reverse complement strand
CCTTCCTTCCTTCCTTCCTTCCTTCCTTCCTTCCATATTCGGTTATTTGTTTTACTCTACCTGGGGTGGCTGCCGGAGGCTCACCATGTGGATGGTGCCATGTGGAGGCAGGGAGCAGCTGGTCTAAGGCTTACTGGCCACCAGCTGCCTACAGACCAGTGAGGGACATGAGGCCTGTACACCTGTGCCTATTGCCAGGTGGGGGTCTCAGATGACGAGCATGGGGGATGTGGCAGCTGGAGCCTGGGTGGCTCTTGAGAGAGAACCTTCACCTCTGCGGGACACCTTATGGCTCAAGGAGTGTTTTCCTGTCCATTGTGTCTTTAACCCACGAAAATAGTCAGGTTTTCCAGAAAGTGGAGAATCAGAAAAAATACCATTTAGAGTCACTGGGCCGGGCACTTTGCCTGCGTTATCTGCTAAGCCTCACGAGGACCCTCTAGGCTGGGGCAGCGCATTGACAGGCTCAAGGATGGGAAGCTGCTCGCCCAAGGTGACTGCCTTCTTGGAGCAGGGGAGGGTCCAGCCTGGGGGAAAGCAGGGCTTGGGGAGGGCTCGGTTGACTCTTGGGATTGGGGACCTAACATGCCAGGATCCAGCCCTCTTTCTTCCACCCCTGCCCCGAGCATTTCCTAATGTGCAGACTCAAGGTCTTCGGCTTCATTGCCAAGTTCTCTTCCATCTCTAGGATTATCTAAAAAGTGCTGCCTCATACATATAATGCCAGCTATGCGTGTAATTTGAAGTTCTCTAGTAGCCAAAATTCAAAAAGAGGAAAGACACAGGTCATATTTTAATAATATATTTTATTCAACCCAGTGTTTCCGAATTGTCATTTCAACGTGTAATCAATATAAATCCAGTTATTAAAGAGATATTTGACATTCTTTTTTTTGTGCTAAATCTTCACAATCCCATGTGTGTTTTACACTTACAGCTCATCTATCTGGAAGCTAATTTTTTAACGAAGTGAAATGCAGTCTTACTAAGACAATAAAGCTGTGTTTCATGAGAAAAAAAAATATTCTACCCTCCTTCAGTTTTTAAATGTAATTTCATGAATTAAAATAAAAAATTCAGTTCCTCAGTCCAGCTAGCCACCTGTCAAGTGCTCCACAGCCATGTGTGCCGAGTGGCCACCGGATCTAGAAAGTGACCTTCCCTCCTTGAAAACCCAATCCTGCCTCTGGGCCTGGCCCCCGAGGGGGAGGGCGGGGCAGCACAGGAGACAGGACGGCTGCGTCTCTCCTGTTCCTGGAAGCAGCAGGGCCCTGGGCTCCAGTCTGGCCTGACCTCGGGTGGCCTCCTTTGCCATGATGTTAGGAGCACCTCAGAGGCTTTTCTGCCTCCATCACTGGCATTTCATAATCCTATAATCGCAACCCTCCTGAGCACCTCCCGTGTGCTGGGCACCGTTTTTACGTGCCGTGTATGTTCCTGATTTATTTAATGCTCATAAAAGCTCCAGGCACCATTCGCCTCCACATTTTATAGATGAGGAAACCGAGACACACGCAGATTTAAGGAGCCCAAGCAATCTAGGTCCAGCTGCTTTTAACTACAGCATTTTACAGCCTCAAGAAGAGTTTCGTTTCTACTGGTCTTCAAGAGTCCTTTACAAAAATGAAAAATGAACCAGGAGGAATAGCCGTTGGGTGTTGAAAGATGCCATTTTGATAAATGCTCAACAGTGAATAATGAAGCACTCGTTTTCTCCCCTCACGCCTGTCCCGAGTGTTACATAGGACAGACGAGGACACAGACTCGGTGAGGTGAAATCACTTGCGTACAGCCCTCTGCTAATAGGACGCAGGGCTGGGACTTGCACTTTGGACTTCGAAAGTCCAGCAGGCTGAGAGCAGGACCTGGATGAAGAGCCCAGGAAGGAGATTCTGTTAGGGGTGTGAAGAGAGGCCAGCAAGGTGACCTCTGCCTCGTGTCCTTTTGGGAGAGCCGCTGATCCACATGCCCATTTCTTCAAAGCCCATGAGGGGGCAGCACCTCTCCAGTGCAGAGAACATCAGGAAAGCTTCAGCCCTTCCAGCAAATGCGGCTGGGCCTAGAAGGGCAAGTAGAAGGTGGTGGCCTGGCTTATCCAGCTCTGTGCTACAGAGCCCAGCTGGCTCTGCCTGCAGCTAGAATATTTGGGGATGAGGCCAACGAACTGTAGGCATCAGTCACTCTGGAAGGGTTGTTGGCTGAGGGGCTGGCTGACGAAGCATCCCTCAGGGCCCGTCTCGACCACCAATTCTCACCTGAAGCATTCGCCAGCCCCAGGTACGCCCCTCCCTCGTCACGGTGTTTGGTTCACTCCTTCTGTCTTCCCTGCTTCCACTGGGTTGTGAGCTCCCGCAGAGCGGGTTCCAGCCAGGCTGTCTTCGTCTTTGTAGTTGTCCGCCAGCACTTTCGGCACTGTTTTGTTGACTGGTTGAACAGGTAACATCATTTCTGTCTGTTTCCTTCAGGGCTTGGCTACAACGAGGAGCAGATTCACAAACTGGATAAGTGAGTGGCCTGTCCCCCAGCAGGAGGGTGAGCAGGAGGGTGGGTGTCACCAGGGCAGAGCGATTCTCTGTGCCAGACCAGAAGTGGCGAAGGGCCGCGGTCACAGACCGTAGCTGGGCAGGAGGAAGGCTGGGTCACTCTCTGGGGCAGTCGTCTGGAGCCAGGGGAGATCAGTGGCCGAGTCTGGGGGAGGTTCCTCAGAAGCAGTCTTGATGAAACTGGGTTTCCTTCTGAACAAGGATGGTTTTTCCTGATTGTCCTCGCTGACCGACCACTTATGACTGACTTCCGCCTGAGCTCTCCTTTGGGCTTCCGTCTGCTATTCTGTTTCCTATACAGTCTCATCTAGACCCACCCTATACCCATCCCTGACAGTTCACACACACACACACACACACACACAGACACACAGACACACAGACACACAGACACACAGATACCCCTTTCCTTAATCATTTCATCTTCCTTCTGGGGATTGAGCTTGAGAGTGTGTATACACACACACACACAGACACACACACACAGACACACCTTTCCATAATCCATAATCATTTCATCTTCCTTCTGGGGATCGAGCTTGAGAGTGTGTACATGTTTTGAGTCCCCTGTCCCCCTTCATCTCTCTGTTGACATGTGCTGTGTGCCGGCCGCTCTGACTGCCAGGATCCCATGTGTGAGCATCGTCTCCAGCGGAGAGACGGCCCTGCCACAGGCTCAGCGGCTGGGCATTTAGGTGGTGGAGATTCAGAGGTGCTGGGCTTGTGCTCAGGGAGCTCTGACTGCTCGTCTCTGTATCTCTGTTTCCCTGTCTTTTCAGGGTGAATTTTAGTCACTTAGCCAAAAGGCTCCTGCAGGTGTTCCAGGAGGAGTGCGTGCAGAAGTATCAGACATCCCTAGTCACGCATGGCAATCGGATGAGGTACCAATCTGGCCCTTCCTCCTGAGCTCATGGATCCCAGTGCCCTTCTAGGCTCAGACAGCCCTGGCTTTGCAGAGCCCTGACTGAGAGGCAGGTGGGACAAAGTGACACAGGCAAAGAAATGGTAGTTTTGCAGCCTTAGGTGGCCAGGCAGTCTGCTGGGTGATTCTGTACCATAGCCTGTTTAACTCCACTGTATCTTCCCTGTGTAGAAGATACTGTCACCCTATCTCACAGACGAGGAAATTGAGGCTCAGGGAACAGGTCTCCTCCTCGATACCAGACAGCTAGTAAGGAGCAGTCCCAGGACCAGCACATGAGCGGAACTGCCACTGAAATCTTGGTTCTTCCCAAAGTCCCAGCTGGTCGCGTTGGAAAGTCCTGCCTCTCTGGGGAGAACACGAGGTCCCTCTGGGGTGAGGACAACTAGTCACGGAAGCAGGGGCAGGCAGGGGTCCTTAAATAGAACCTCCTCGCGCCCTGTCCGCTGTAGGAGATCGGGTTCTCCCTTCTCACAGGCTCCTGGTCCTTGCCCTACCGGCAGGGATGCTGGTTCCTCCTGGTGAGAGAACGCACTTTCCCAGGAGCTGCCTGTCCGAGGTCCGTGGGACCTGTGGGCTTGTTACAGGGCCGAGACCCAGGCACCCACCCACCCTCACGTTAGAATACAGTGCCCAGCCCCTGCACCCCAACTCACCCCGAATTCCGATTTAATTGCTGTGAAGCTCGCTCGGATATCAGTAGTTTCAACGTGCCTCAGAGGATTCTACTGCATAGCCAGGGTTGAGAACCAGCCACAGGTTGAAGCTGTCCATGGACGTTGTCTCCTTTTGTGCAATGGGGAAAAAGTTCTTGTTCACTCCCTCCACTTAGTGGATTCATAAATGTGCCTTGACCTGGATTTGCTCTGGAAATGAGAGCATGAGCAGTTCCCGTATTAAGCGTGGGCTGTCCTCCCTGGAGCCTGACCTGGCCTCACACTCATCTTAAATGGCCTAGTGACCTGGCCCGGTGACCCGGCCCAGCCACATGCGTGTCTGCAGCTCCCATGGGGCTGTGCTGGGACCCTCACCAGCCTCAGTCAGTACGTGAGCATTCTTACAGTGGGGCAGGTGAGAGGTGAGGAGACACCTAGAAGATAAGAGGCAGTGAGGGAGGCCAGTGCCTGGGACCCACGGGCTCTGGCCTCTGTTGTCTGGAAGCTGAACCACAGCTGGGTGGGCCCCGGCAAGAGCCAGCGAGTCCGGCTCTGACTTTTCATCTGTTCTCTTGAGGTTGGTGCACAAGGCCAGGAACCACCTGCGCCTGGTCGGCTGCTCCGTGGCTGCCTGCAACACAGAAGCCCAGGGGGTCCAGGAGGGCCTCAGCAAGGTGAGAATTTTGCGGGGCACCTGGGGCTGAGGAAAGCCAGGTCAATCCGGTACTCTAAGGGCATTCGGGCCATTCCCCTGCCTCTGTGCAGAGCTGCCCTTGACTGAGTCCAAGCACATTGGTGGGGGTTGGAGGTTTCTGACCCACAGAGGTGCCCTGAGGTGGGGATGGAGAAAGAGTGGAGGGCACTGCCTGGTGATCTCAGACCGAAGGTTCCTGTGAGGGCAGAGCCTCCGTGATGCTGAGACACCTTCCTCGTGCCCCGTGCAGCCTGGGCATCTCCAGGCCACTCCTTAGAGAGGCAATGTGAGCTCTCCTTGACCTTCTGATCTGCCTTGTGTAAAGAGACCAGCTGGAGAAGCCGCCTGCTGTGCCAACAGGAACGGAGCAGGGCTCCTTCTCCCCTCCCGGCACAGGCACAGCAGCAGCCGCGTTCGTCCAGAGCTGGTGCTAGGCCGCCCCCTACACCTCTGCAGCTCCAGCTCCTGCTTCAGAGGAGGTGGAGTAGAAGCAGAGTAGTTGGCAGTCTGGATCGTTAAATCAGTCACAGATGGGTGAAGGTGGCTGTGGCAGCTGCGCTCTCAGGATGGGAAGGAGGCTTGTGGGTTCGGCTCCAGGGTTCGGGTGCTCCAGGGGTACGGGTGCTCCAGGGGTACGGGCTGGGGGCTGTTGTGTTACCCTTTTCTTACCATCCCCCAGCACCTCCCCTTCCTCAAAGGTGATCTGTGTCTTCCCTTCTGACTAAAGTGTGGTTCCCTCCAGATCCTTGACGGGCTATCTCACCAGCTACTTCAGGACAGAACAAAGGGGGCTCAGGCCTCACCACCCCCCGTAGCAACTTATGCCAGTCCTGCCCTAAGGGACCTAGGTGTCCAGTAAGTGTCGGAGAGAGAGGGATGTGTGTGTGTGATGGGGGGCGAGGAGGGGGTCAGGGGCTGGGTGCTGAGGTTAGAGCTGCAGGGTTTTAGCCTCATACCAGGCTTAGAAGTCAAGATAAGAGAGGCTTGGTGGTGGGCCTCCCGGGGAGGGGGTCCGGGCACCAGCTCTGGCCTCAGGCGCAGTGCCTCTCCTGCCTCTGCCTTGGACAGCATGGAAAAGCTCTATGAGGAGATGAAGCTGCTGGCCTTTGACCTCCAGGACAACAACCGCATCATTGAAGGGTAAAGAGTCCCCACTATGCCGGGGAGGGCTGGGTCCTTAAGCCACCCTTGCCTCAGGGGCTCAGGGTCCCTGTACCCAACCATGCAGGTTGGATGACAGCTGTCCATTTTCCATATAGTCACGCTGGCACTTTGGCCTGTCCATGGGTGAGTCGCCATCCTCCCAAGGTGTAGGCTTCCACTATAGTCTTGAGAATATAGTGCAGTCAGAGATGAAAATTTCATTTAATTTTAAGCAATTGCTGTATGTCCAAAAAGAGAATTCATTTGACCTTGATGTAAAACTATTCTCAGTGAGTCAGAGATGAGGGCTCGGGGCATGTGGATTTGTGGCTGAGTGTGGACTCTGCCTGATGCCTCAACCAGCCTGACTTCACACCCATCCTAAGAGTGGTGCTGTTTCATCTCCATGTCATATACTAGGAAACCGAGGCTAATTGCCCAAGGCCCATGTTCCTCTGTCCTTGCTGGGCCCCTGTTCTGTGCAGATGCTCCAGGCACCCCCTCCACCCCCAAGCTGCAGGCCCAGCGTTAGAGACACCACCTGAGGAGATTCCCCTCTTTGGGCACGTGAGGGTACTGGAGAGGGTACGGGGGGAGTCAGCAGGCTCAGATTTTTGGATTCTGTGCACCCGTGAAACTCACAGAAGAAAATTGGAGTAACCAACTTCTCATATAATCAAATAAGCCCATCTGAAGGGGGAAAAAAAACCTGCCACCCAGTATCTCACTTCATAAAGCACATTTTAACACCAAAGAGAAGGAAGGACATCATCTCAAAATCAAGAGGGTCCTTGCCCTGAAGGTCAGTGGGCTTTACTTACACACATACACACTTGCTCAGGCAAGGGTGAGGACACCCTCCCCATCATCCTCATATCTGGCACTTCCCCATTTGAGAACCAGTGGCATGGTGGAAAAATCGGCAGAGATTCCAGCAGGATCTGACTCCTGACTGCTCCTTACCAGCTGCCTGACGCTGGGAGGTTTGTTCAGCTCTGAGCTTTAATTCCCTCCTCTGCTATGTAATGATGCCTCCCTCGTGATGTGATCATGGGATTAAATAGGGTGAGATCTGCAATGTGCTGGGGAGGGAGGAGAGGACATGTAGAGGGAAGGACTCACCAATGGTAAGTGTTCCCCAGAGGCCACACCAATCCGGGATTCTAGGAAGCCAGGGGCAGAGCTGGTGGTTGTGCCCAGAGTTTCAGAGGGTCCGTGGGTTGAGGAGGCATCTCTTCCATGTCCCACTCCAGCAAGGGGAGAATCCATCCCCTTAAATACCCACAAAAAGGCGATTCAACAGCTTCTTGGAAAACCTTTCCAAAACAGCCCTCACGGGCAGGAAGTTCTAATTTTAGTGCCGATATAAATTTTTCTTGCTCCGATATGTAGCCTATTTACAGATAGCTCAAAACTTTATTTTAGTGAATTTTCACTTCCTTATTCACAGCTGTAGCCAGAGAGAGTAAAGAACCCGTTTGAATTCCTTTCCCTCCTCCTCACCCCGGCTGCACTGGATTCACCAGGAGAGGCTTTAAAAGTGCGGATGCCAGGGTCTTGCCCCCAGAGGTTCTGGGTGTGGCCTGGGTGGGGGAGTTTTATAAGCTTCCCAGCTGTGTAGTCAGGGATGAGAACCAGAGTTCTTGTCCAGGGACACGGAGGCTGCCAGAGGACGGCTGAGGACTCAAATGGCTCTGAGCTTCTGAAAGCTGTGTTGGGCCCTGGGGTATGGCCTGCAGGCTCCTCCACCTGGGTAGCAGAAGCTAACTTGCCCCTTTTATTACAGGTTAAGTAGGGTCCAATCGGCTCCTGATGTCTGAGCTCCTTGGCGTGCACGCGGCATCCTGAAGCATTAGAATCATTCGAACACTGTGCTCCTGCCTACACTGTGGGACCCAACACAGGATGATACCTGGTCCCGTCTCATCAGCCTACCTCCCTCCTGGCCAACAGCTGGGAGATGTCACCAGCATTACCTTCCACTGCCTTTCTGCAGGAAGCAGCACACAGGACCTGGGGCACCAGACAGTCTCTGTCAGGACCTACTTACTGCCTGTGCTGAACTTTATATTTTATGTGGGCTCAGGTACGGCTCCTCCAGCACCCTGGCATGCGCAGCTGAACCTGGCCGGGCCATGGGGAGAAGAGGCATCAAGAGCCTCTCACCCACCCCTCTGGTTTACAGGGCTTCGCTCCTCAGGGAACAGACGACAAGACCTCCTGGGGTTTGGATCAAACAACCTAATCTCAGTCTTCCTTCCTCTCAAGGTGTTTCTTGTTGGACATACAGCTCTCTCCCCTCTCCTGTAATTTCTGAGGGTTACCACACTCGGCCACAGCTATCACAGAGCCCAATTCTCCTTCTGCTCTTGGTCTGGCTGAGCCTAAGCTGGAGAGAATGGGTGGCGGAGGCCGGATGCCGCTGTCCAGGGCCCATTCCCTCCTCTCTCCCTCTGAGGCACTGCCAGGTTTTGGGATATGCAGCCAGCTGGGGTCGATAGTAGCCATGCAATTAGCACAGGCCTGAGAGTCAGAGTTTTGAGATAAAAGTCCTGCACCTTGAAGAAATGGAATAAACGTGGGCTTCTTTTTTATTTCCAAGGGGCTCTTACTGGGCCGTATGTGTCGCAGGGGAAGGACCTTGGCTGGGTGTGCTTGGCTTCCCAGCAGGCACAGGGGTGGGACCTGTGAGGAGAAGGATGGGGAAATGGAGATGGGACTGGTCACTTCCTGATTGCTGCCTTTCCCCTAAATGGGCCCTAACTTCAGGGAAAAGCTCAAGAGGGGTGGCCCCCAGCGGGGAGGGCTTGCCTTCCTATTCTGTCTCTTCTCTTGACTCCTGTCATTTGGGAAGCTGTATAATGGGCCTGAAACTTTGGGAAAAAGAAGTTCTTTTTTTATTAACCTCAAATCTACCATCTAAGTGCCTACTCCTTTCCCCCTATCCCCAACACTCTTCAAAACATAGGCTGTGTCCTAAATATTGGGTTTGAGCACTACCATGGGTCATTTGGAGCATTCCTTAATTTTGTCTAGAATCTAGAATCGTACCTGGGTAAGGCATTCAGATTTGTGCAAATTTAGTCTTTCCCCCACAGTACCCACAGGTCCTTTAACTGGAGCTGGACTATACTCTCCTGGCCTAGGGGCATTAGGAGGAGGGGGCATGCGGTAAAGTAGCCCCAACAGGGAAGGGAGACCCGTGAGAAGCTCCACGTTGTGCTTTGCAGCACAAAGTCTATTACGCTTGACCCCAGATAACCCAAGAAATCCTTCCTCCCCAACTTCCCGGAGCCTCCACATCCTCAGAAGCCACTCTGCCTGACGACCCATCGACCCATTGATCCACGGGAGCAGAAGTGAGGAATCCAGTCCCGGCATCTGACATCCTCTGTGCTGCTTCTCCATGGAAACACCAGCGCCCTCTAGAGACCCAAGGGAGGGTTGCTGGGGGTTTGCTTGCATCAGGCCTAAGTGGCTTCGTGTGTGCTGTTTGGGTCTCATGCCCATGGGTCGCTTAAGCCCAGTGGTTTCAGATTCTGGGGCCCTAGGAGCCAGCTGATTCTTCGATGCCCATGGGTGCTGGCCACCCCTGGTAACTTTGCCGGTGTGAGTCATGGCCCTGCAGGGAAGTCACAGTGGGTTTTCCCTGGCTGCTTCTGGACTCCATGTGCTTGGTGGAGCTCAGCAAAAGAGCCAAGGGATCCCTGAAAGCCAATTGCAGATTGTCGGGGGATGATAGGATCCAGGCTTCACGATCTCATGAGCTAAGCCCAGCAGGGGACATACTCAAAGAGTTCAGTTCATTCCTGTGCTTGGCAGAGCCACCAACATGGGTGCCTATACCCATCTAAAGTTCTACAGAGCTTCTTATTCCATCTCAGCAGGGAGTGGAGAACTGGACCAAGGCCCTTAGCCAGAAGAACCTTGTAAGATTCTCAGGTGTCTGAAGATCTCTTAAACTTCCCTCTCTGTTCTCTGTGGTGATCCCTATCACAACACGTAAGGTGAAGAGCCCGTTTAGTCCCTGAGATGTGAAGTGAGCCCCGGAGGTGAGCCAGGTGACTAAGGCGCATTGCCTGCCCCTGTGGCGCTCACCTCGATGGGGACAGGCGTTTCAGTATCGTGACAGCACTGAGATGGGAATGCACAGCTCGAGTGCAATCACCTCACCGTCATCACAGGGCAGGGTGTTTAGTTCAGCCCGGGAAGGTGTCAGGAAAGGACTTGGGGAGCAGGTGACGCCATGTTGGGGCTTGGCAGGTGAGCTGAGTTACCTAGCAAAGAAGGCATGGAAGGCATCCCAGCAGCGGGACCAGCACCAGCCTCGGCACGGAAGGAACGACAGGTATGCGTGTCACTGGAGAGTAAGTGGAAGTGGGAAGTCGGCGTCGATGAAAGGGAGGAGCTAGGCCAAAAGGCTGCACTAAGGAACCTGGGCTTTTCCACAGGGGTCCATAGAAACAGATTTTAGTTCAAATCCAACTGGTGTTTTAAAGATATATCTTTTTGGTGCCTGCGCAGAGGGTAGATTGAAACGCTGTGCCTCAGTTTCCTCATTTGTAAAATGGAGATGATATCTTTCAACGTTATGGGTAGGAATAGATTAGATATTTCCACAAAAATGCCTGAAACACAATGTGAGTTCTCCGTGCGCCCACCCCCCTGCCGCGCCCCACCCTCTCCCACCCCGGCTATGAGGCCCCTGCTCAGGGCTTGTCAAGAAACAGAAGCTCTCGTCCCAGAGAGGCTGTCGGTGGCTCAGACTGGTCACAAATATCTGGGAAGTGTCCATACAGTGTTCAGATTCACGACTTCTTAAAACAAGCTGGTTCAAGTTAAAAGGGGGGGGGTCTAACTAAAATGACATGGGAGGCGCATGTTCCCAGCTCCCCCCGGAAGTGCGGCCAGCTCTGCAGGGCCCGCTGCCGCTCTCTGCACCCTGGTGCTGCAGGTCAGTAGTCTCTGTGGCTCTCAGAATCAACGCAGTTTCTTCTTCATAGGCTGGTGTCCGGGTTCAACACAGATTCCAGGACCCCACCCACCTCCCGATTCCAACCGGTCAGGGCGTGTGGCCCAGGAGCCTGCACTGTTGATGAGAGTCCCTCGTATGGCTATGATTCTTACACAAGCTAACGTTTGAGGACACTGAGGCAGAGTGTGCAGATGTCCTGTGGAGGACATGCGAATGGCCCAGCAGGTGGGCAGTGGGTGGTACATTGAACTAGGCGCCACTCCCCCACTCTGACAGCCCAGGCGAGGAAGCCAGTGTAAGGGACAGGATAGATCTCCACACTGGCTGGCCACTCTCCTACTGGACCCACTTTGCTCTCACTTCAGCTGGGGAGGCCTCAAAGGTCTACCGCCACTGGTCATTTGGGGTTCCCTTCCAAACTGCTTCCATGATTTGGTAAAGGGGGAGATTCCTGGCTTCTTGTCCCTCCATCTCATAAAGCATCCTGAACCAGGCTCCCCCATGGGAAGGGGTAAGGAACGGGCCAGAATGACCCAAAGTCGCTTCAATTTTATTTTCCTTGGAAGCTCAGAATGACAAGCAGCAGCCGCTTGAAGCCATCGGGTCCTTTCCCGTGCCCTTTGCCAGAGAGAGGGAGGGAGGGAGATAAGAGAGGGGAGCGAAGAAAGGAAAGAGAGTGGGAGGGGCAGAAGGGAGGCTGGAGAGGAAGGGAGGGATGGAGAGGGAAAGGGAGGAAGAGAATGAGGGGGGAGAAGGAGCAGAAATGAGAAGAACAAGGCAAAGGCCTAGAAGAGAGAGAGGGGCGCGCGCGGTGGGCTGGGTGCAGCAGGGGTAGCCTGCGAGGTCATCTGGGCTGCTCTGCTCCTGCCGGTCTTCACAACGCCAGTCCATGGCTTCCTGCCACAGCGATGGGCCCAGAACTGGCTTAGTGCTGGAATGTAAGTGGCTGTGACTTGGAGCCTCCCTTCTGGCTGAGGAGAAAAAGCTGCTGACAAATCTGCCTGGAATATCTGAGTTTTTCCAACACGGAAAGGAGAAACATACATACACAAACAAGCCTTATCATAAGCCTGGCAGAGCGGCCTGGGATGGAAAAATTCCATAACTGAGACAGACAGATGGAGGCGGCGCCACGAAACTGCTTTAAAACAAGCCCCACTCACCCCGACCCTGCAGTGACACCTTTCCAGGAGCCCTCATGTGCCCACTCACATCCCCACTCTGGTTTGCCCTTTATGTCCCCAAGCACTGTCAAGGATCTGTGTGATCCCCGTGGGAGTGCTTGATTTGGTGATACAAAGAAAGCCCGTCCCTCTGAAAGGGGTTGACCTACCAGCCCTCACCGATGGCCAATTACTAGCACCTGGAGACAGAAAATCCACCCCAGTGACCAGTAACTTTGGAGGATGCGCATGAATCTTAAGTGGAGTTCCCACTTCCGCCCAGGCCCCAGCAGTTCTGTTCACCCTAGACCAGACAATTTCTTCATCTCCACCCCCTCCCCAGATGTCATGGCTCCAAGGGATGTTAAAAGAGAAGTCCTGGATTAGGAACAGGCAGGGGAGCTGACAGCTGAGTTCACGTCGCTAAACGTTTAATGAGTACCTCCTGTTTGCCCTGAATGGTGTGACCAAAAAGACTAACAAGACCCAAGTGAGAGAGGCGATAATGTAAAAGTTTCATCGTGATTCATATTAGGATGACATGAATAGGAGAGACCAAGTGGTGATGAGAACTCAGAAGAAGGAGCGATGAATTAGGTCCAGGTGACTCTGGGAGGACACTCGGACTAGACCTAGAAAGCTGAACAGGATTTGACAGGGAAAGAAAAATAAGGCGAGATTTTGCCGATCTTTAAACTGCAACTCCAAAGCGAGATCAGAGATTTTTAAGCACTGTCCCTTTACCACGCCAGCTGTACAGGGCAAAGGAAAAATCACGGATTTGAGTCCAGACTGTGACACCTCTTTGGGCCAGTCACATGACTTCTCTAGCCTCATTTTTTCATCTGTAAGGTAGGAATGGCAGCTGGCCATGAAGATGAAGTCATTCGAGCCAAACGTGCCCACCACGTAGTAGGTATTCGATGCATATTTCTTGAGTAAATATGTATTTCTTGAGTAAACATGTAGCATTTTACAAGAGACTTTCAAACACATTTTAATTCCCTGACAAGTTTGGTCATGGTCCCTGCTCATAGTCTAGCAGTGGAAGGTATTACACATTGTAAGCGACATCTTCCTTGAGAAGCCAAGCTGTGTGTGCAACAAGCTGCCCAAGAAGAGAAGGAAGTAGCTCCGAGATCCAGAATCCCACAGTCAACAAGGGTCAGAGTGTTTTCCCTCTAATACCTAGGGAGGGGTCACGTTAATCAAACTTCTCTTATAAAGGACGGGCCGATATCCAGATTTACCGAGTCAATCCCTGGAGGTGGACTATCCTTGCTCACAGAGACACGGCTTACTCCATTCAGGTTTGTGTTTAAATGTCTGCTCCTCGGAGACCACCCAATTTAAAATTAGCCACTGTCACCTTCCAGCTTCTTAATGTGCCTCATTTTTCACCATAGTATTTACAACCTGACTTTATATTGCACTTATGTTTCTATGTTTATTATCTGGCTCTCCCACGAAAATGTAAGCTTCAGGAACAGCTCCATTTCACTGTTGTACCTTTAGCACTTAGAACACACCTGATACATCACGGATGTTACTTACTTATTAAATGAATAGCTGCTTTGTGCCCTTGAAGACTGCAGTGGTCATTAGTGCTGTTTGCCAAATATTCCCAGCTATTGGCCCGTCCTGAGCACACAGCAGACTTGCACTTCTTGCTCCCCTTGCAGAGTGCGCTGTGTAACTAGTTCTGGCCCATGAGTTGTGAGTGGAGGTAACCAGAGCTTTTAGAGGCTGACGTAGGACCCTCTGGGCTCTCTCGGCTTCCCTCTGGCACCAGTTACTGGTGACATTAGATGGAGCGGCTACTCCATCAGCCTGGATCCCTGAGTGGCTTTGAGGAACGGTCTTCCTGCCAGTTGGCAGAGGGCATGTATGTGGGTGAGAAAGAAGTCTCTGGTTTAAAGGCACAGAGATTTGGGGTTGTTTATTACTGCAGCGTAAGCTAACCTGTCCTGACAGGTCCAGTGATGCTGTGCAGATCCTGTGTAGTGCTGTTGGAATCACTGGGAGGTCCCTAAATGCTTTGGGGATTTCAGGAGACTTCAAATGCCTCAAAGCCAAACAAAACCAAAAACTTCCCCTTCAGAAAGTTGGACCATATCTGTTCTTCCCTTTTTCTTCCTATTAGGAAGCTCAGTAGGGAGTTAAGGGACAGCTTTGAAACAACTCACCCAAAGGGGGAACCGACGCTCTCTGGGGCCACCTCGAAAGTGACTTCACACATTGACCACACACTCAAACTCACTGTCATAATCCTTCCCCTTGGTTAAAAATAAAAACAGCATACCCACTCTTCTGGGAGTGAGTCACAAACAGAAAAAAAGTCAATGGCTCTGGGCCAAGAGGATCAGCTAACATGGGGAAAAAACTCTAACTGGAGGTGTCTCCATGCTGCGCTGCGGTCTGACCCTTGTACCCTGGATGACAAAGACCAAGCCAAACGATGTTCGAGTTCAAGCATCAGACGTTGCCCTGACCCTACAGTGAGAATCGAGGTTTTTTTAGTATTTCCCTGGGGAGGGAGGAATGAGGGGGGTGTGTGTCTGTGTTGTGGCAGCGGGGGATGCTCTTTCAAGGAAGAAGGAACAGGACTGGGCTAGGAGTGATGCCATCGGAGGAGCAAGGCCCAGACACGGAGCCTCATGTTGGGTTCAGAGGAAGCAACTACTTCAGACCTCAATTTCTTGGCTCATAGAAATGAACTTCAAGATAAACTTGATAAACTTTTGGATCGGTTACATGAAGTTATGCTGTTTCTATTTTCATCTGTTTCCATCCCAGAAGTCAAATGTATGGCTCTGGTCCTGCATAGTCTTCCTCCCACTCAGTGCCGAGGGCAGCCCCCATCCCTCCTGCTGCAGAGCTGCCTCGGGAAGACAAACCAGAGCATTTTGCTCTACAGCCCAGGCAACTGGGAGGGGTTTACACCTGATTATTCCAGAGGGTCCCCAGTTTCCCAGGACCAGAGGAGGCACTCATCCCACGAGCCTCTCTATCCAGGGACTCTGGCCTAGGCTGCCTGGACTCATGCTTGGGGAGTCAGGGTGGGGGGTAAAGGACAGAGATGTGATTGTTGGAAACTATTTCACAAGTGGCCTTTCAAAACTGGCCTTCCAGTGACGAACTCTTTGCCAGGTCCCCTCTTCTTCTTGCCACACCAAGCTGGCACCCAGAGCTGAACCTGAGCCAGCCCACTGCCCTCCTGAACGAGTCTCGAGACTGTGCAGATGGGTGGATACCACAGGGTGGATACAAGCAAATATTTATATGCAACACAGGTTTCTGCATAACCCAGAGAGCTTGCTTGCAGAAAAAGCGGGAAAGATGGGAATAGGAGAGCAGAAAGGCATACTGCACTTTCCTTCTAAAAACATTCAGCAGAAAGCATTCTTGAATAGCCCTCCCCCTGGGGTTTTTCTCGGTCATGTCCCACTGAACACCTGCCTTGGGGGAAAAGGAGAAACCCATTCTCTTATCACCACCTTAGATCTGGAGCTGTAGAGTCCTTGCACCAGCAGCATGGACACCACCTGGGAACTTTTTAAAAATGCAAAATCTCAAACTCCTGCCCCAGATCTACTGACTCAGAAACTGTGTGTGTGTGTTGGGGGTGACGGGTGGGGGAGGAATCTGTGATTTAACAAGCCCTCCAGGTGATTGCCCTGCATGCCAAAGTTTGAAAATCACTAATGTAGAGGAAG
>NW_006443119.1:512923-543451 GCF_000325575.1 Pteropus alecto | reverse complement strand
GGGGAGCAGGGGAGTGGCTGGTGGCTCCTACGCCTGCCTCTCGACTTCTCTTCGACTTCTCTTCGCAGCACTGTGGCAGTGGACGCTGGGGGTCATTCTTCCCGCCTACCACCTCATGAAGTGAGCAGCTCCAGCCTCTGGTGAGACCCAGAAACCCTGCAACATGTCCTCTGCTACAAATGCAGAGGACTCTATGATCATTCCTGCCACGAGGGACAAAGCAGGCTGGGAATTCCCTGGCCACTAGACTCTGGAAATGTTAGGAATTACCTAAAAATTACTGCGGGGGACGGGGAAAACAAAAAGCAAAAGTGAAGATCCCCCCACCAGACACTAGGGGGACACCCATTTCTAGCCTGGGAAGAGGAGGGGGAATCTCAGGTCCAGAAGAATTTAGACTATTCCCAAAGTTGGCTGCGGTGACCTCTGATAAACCAACCAAACCGAAGCCGAGTTTTAAAAGGACAGGCAGTGAGTGATCACTGAGTCCATGTAGTGGAACTGGCGAGGATTGCAAAAGCCTGTTGCCTCACTCTCAGACCAATTCACAGGAAAATCGTAGAGGCTGAAGAGGGCCCAGGGTCAAAGGACTGGTCTGTGTCAAGACACTGGTTCCGAGATCCAGGAGTCCTGATTCCTCACCCGTGAGAGAGAATCAGGACCTGCTACATAATTTGTAAGGCCCTTCGTTTAAAATTTATTAAGACTATCAAGACGGTGACAACAGAGCATGAAAGTGGGGGCGGAAGATGACGCGGTGGTCGTGGTGCGGGTAGCAAAGGATCTGTCTTTGGGTCCCACAGGTGAGCTGTCCATACCAAATACAAAGTAGGGCTTCGTGTGTGTGCGCGGGGGGAGGGAGGGCGCAGTTATTTCCACAGTAATTACTAGAGCAGCTTTGGGGAGACGAGGGTTTCATTTTGGAAGACAAGCTCTCCCAACTCCAGGGCCGCCAGAGCGTTCTCACAATCCAGCATCCAGATCACCCCACTCTTCCGGGAAAGGACTATCCTACCCGGCAGGGCAGCTGACAGGGGAAATCCAAGGAGAGCGAAAGTCGCACGTGGACAGCGGGGGCGGCTTCCCGGGGTCAGCGTCTGCAGCGTTACTCCCGCGCGCGTCCCCTTGCGTCACGCGACTCCGCGCGGCTGCGGGAGCGCGAGCGGGGGCCGAGTATCTCCGACCCGCGCCGGGCTCGGCTCGCCCAGGGGCGCGGACCGCGGCGAGGTTGGGTAGGGGGAAGAGCAGTGGAGCACATCGCTCGGGTCGGCTGAGAGCTGGGAGGGTGGCGGGCGGACACGTCCTCTCCTTAGACCTCATCCCCTGCTAGCTCCCCAGCCTTCCTTCCGCCGGCCCCCTCGCCTGGGCGTGTTGGGGCACGGGTGGGGGTGATCTGGTGTGGGAGGAGGAAAGCGATGGGAGAGGGACAGAGGCGGGGCTGAAGGCAGACGGCCCCCTACAGAAATGTCTCTTCTGAGTTGTACCGAATAGAGCTTTCCTCATACGGAATCCTGCAGCTGCCCCAGCTTTCCAGCCCGCTTCCTGAAGACGCCCAGAAATCCACGCCCGCTCGGGCGCCTCCCACGGCCAACCTTGCGGCTGGGTCGGTCGGTGGTTCCCAGGGGTCGTCCTTCCTTCCTCTCCCGAGTCTCCCCGCCTCCGCCCCGCCCCGCCCCGCCGCCTGCGGTCCCTTTAAAGGCCGCTGGTCTGGGGCCGCCCTCCTCTCGAGGAGGACTCGGGAGAAGCGCCGCAGCCGCGCGCCTGGCATGGCCATGGCGTCCCCGGCCATCGGGCAGCGCCCGTACCGGCTGCTCTTGGACCCAGAACCGCCGCGCTATCTGCAGAGCCTGAGCGGCCCCGAGCCGCCGCCGCCGCCGCCGCCGCCGCCGCCGCCGCCGCCGCCGCCGCCGCCGCCGCCGCCGCCGCCGCCGCCGCCGCCGCCGCCGCCGCCGCCGCCGCCGGGCAGGTCCTCGCGCCGCTGCGCCACTGCGCCTCTGTCCCCTGCGCCCGGGGCGCACGAGGGGCGTGGTGCCCGAAGGGCTACCCGCGGGGACCCGGAGCCCCCACCCCGGGCCTCCCGCCCCGCTCGCCCTCTCCGGCCTGGACTGCAGCAGAGACTGCGGCGGCGGCCTGGAGCGCCCCGACCCCGCGACGTGCGGAGCATCTTCGAGCAGCCGCAGGATCCCCGCGTCCCGGCGGAACGAGGCGAGGGGCACTGCTTCGCGGAACTGGCACTACGGAGCGGCCGAGGCTGGTGTGACCTGTGCGGACAAGAGGTGCTGCAGCAGGCGCTGCGCTGCGCTAGTGAGTATGAGGGCCGGGCAGGGGAGGGGCGCGCGGGAAGACCGCAGTCAATGGGCGAGGAACTGCGAGCGGCTGGGGCAGGTAGACCGGGCATTGCCTTCCCTGGCTCCAGGAGAGACCTCGACTTTAACTAAGGGAGATAAGTCCTGGAGACTCTGCTTCTTATCCCCTGCAGGATATCCTTTAGGGACTGCCTACTGCCCAGACATAGTTTGGCGGTATTTGACAAATACCTTTTCTCCTGACAGGTGCATGCCTCGCTCCCCTCCCCAGACACACACACACACACACACACACACACACACACACACTCTCTCTCCACTCGAGTTGATGGCCAAAGCTGGAAGGTCATTCCGTTGTCTTCCGTGCACCCTCTTGCTTTTGTTGTAGATTCCTGAGAGTGAGTTGCGAGCCTGGTATTGAGGTGACCATTTGACCCGTGCTGATTAGGGCATAATGGCAAAATGGCTTGTTTGTCCATCTGCGCTACAGGTCCATGATACATGTCTACCTATGGTACATCCTCCAGCAGGACCTGTTGGGACAGGGAGGAGACCTATGCCCCCTCCTGCCTTCCACCCCTGGCCCCTCAAGCCTTTGAACTCTGCTCCAATGTTTGACTGGGCCCTGCCACCTCCTCTTCCTCCTCCTATGTGACTGCACCTCATCATCATGCTCTAAGATGACCCAACTCAGGACTGCCCCCCGCCCCCAGCTCTCAGGCCTCTCCAGCCTCCTCCTGAGCCAGGTTCTTCTCAAACCTGACCATAACACACTGGCACCCCAGGTGTAGATTTTCTGAGCCAATTTTGTAATCTTGGGATTTATTATTTTTCTCTTCCTACAGTTTTAGGCATGTGTACTGCTTTAACGGGTGTCCTCTCTCCACTCCACTTCCATTTTTGCTGTTGCTTGTGTTTGGCAGAGGATGTCCATGTGTTTACGTAGATATTTTAAAGATCCGATGTACAAAGCACAGACAATGGCACAATTCTAGCAAGCATCTCTGGAAATGGGTTGTGGTTTGCAGTCTTTCAGCAAAGGCCCTTCCCCCATGATCTCCCATTTGGCTGCACCATTGGACAGCGCCAGCTACTTCCACATCAGGAAAACCCTACCTTGCCTCTCTGTTGTCAGTCCACAGCCAAGGCTGTGCAGCATGCCTCCCACTGCTGCTGCCTGCCGGGAAAGAGAGCTCAGACTCTAAGCCAGGGTCAAGTGGAAGGGAAAGATTGGAGGGGAATGGGGGTGCTGCTCCCTCCAACACCAGAATTCATAGCTCAGGTGCCAATTAAAAAGGAAAAAGCAAAAGTTACAGAGGTATGTGTTGTGGGTGGAGGGCTGCTGTCACTTGGTAAATGCCCTTGACCTTACAATAGAATTGAATGCCTGCGAATGTGTTGGCAGCTTTGGCCCTATCAGTGGTCCTGGAGTACTTTACTGGGTCCACCAACCCTGTCAACACAGGCAATATCCTCATTGTAATGTCAACACAGAGGCAGTATCCTCATTGTAATGGGTTTTATTGTGTGGGAATCCCAGGAAATCTGCTTCATGAGAATTCTGCTTTGTATTAAGATGCTTAGGGACTGTCAATTGTTGAATATTTTGCACATAGTTTTATGATGGGGGGGTTGGTGATAACTGTATTTGTGTGTGTTTGTATGTGCATATGCATGATACTCCATGACTAAATGAATTTATGCTCACTTCACATTAGAATTTATTTCCTTTGATTAGTTCATAGACAGTTTCTCATGGCAGGAAGACTCAGGTGCATGGACATTTCCGCTGACTTTGTGTAACTTGGTGGCCCCCACATACCAACCAGGGATGTCTGAATACTGGAGAGAGAGCAGTGCTGGACTCTAGGGGCTGCAGAGAGGAGTCCCTGTTTTGTCATTATTAATATTTAACTAACCGTGGGCCTGTGGCTGGATAGGGACAGTTAAGAAATGTTCTAATATGCTTGAAACTAATAAAATAAATTCAAAAAATTGAAAAAAAAGAAAATAAATGTTCTGATGTGCAAATGAGAGCTGGCAGGTGGCAACACAACAGGCTAGACTTAAGGAGCATCTTTCTTTAAGCCAAATGTCTAATCCATGGTGGGGTTGGTTTGTTTCATCTTGGTTCTGAAAAGCAAGGGTCAGAAATACAACTTTTAAAAGACAGCACAAGCCTGGAACCAGAGACCTGGGTGTGAATCCTGACTCTGCCTGTGAGTCTAGGTGTGACCCTGGGAAGCTCTGTGTTCTGATTTCTTGTTTTAAAAATGGGGTAATAATAGTACCTATTTCATCGTGTTAATGTCAGAATTAAATGAATTAATATATATAAAGCACTTAGAACAGTGTTGAAAAGTACAATATGAACATTTAATGTAATATGAATGTCGTTATTATCCCCTCCCACTCAACAGTTTAACAATTTGTCTGGGCTCGGGACCCTTCTTAGGATCACCTTTCCAAGCAGTGCTTATAGTTTTCAAACTCTGTCTAGTTGCTTAGCTAAGTGGGGAAGCAAGTGCCTGAGCATCCCAGGAAGTATAGGTATCAGCGTCCTATAGAAACATCACTCCTGCCTGCTGGCCGAGGAGCATCCTCACAGGATGCCAATGGCTTAGTGGTCGCCTTGTCTTTGTATCACTTGCCCCGAGCATGATGCAGGTACAGAATATAGTCTTAGTAAATAGTGATTGATGAAGGTGGCAGCTTGTTATTACTATTAAATCTCCCTACTCTTGGAAACAAGCAGAAGGTCAGTGGGTATGTGAATGACATCTGTCTGAGAAGGAGGCTGACACTGGGTGGGAGACTTGTTGGCAAAATGGGCTTTTAATAAAGGAAGTTTTTAGAAAACTGTCTGCCTGCCGTTTTAGTGAAAGTTCCTCCAATTTAAGCTTACTCCTGCTTCAAGGTCTGTAAAGCTCTGGTTAATGCTGGATTTGCCAACAGGAAAGTTCAAGGTTAATATTAATTTCCAGGTTGAAGAAATCCTGTTTTTTAGATACAGAAGGAAATGTAGTGGGGATTGATGAGGGGAAGAGAGAGAGAGAGGTGGGTGTGTGACTGCGTGTGTGTGTGTGTGTGTGTGCATGTGTGTGTATTTCGGGGTGGAGGCAGTGGCAGCGATGAGAATGTCCATTTCCAGCACTTTAGGAGGGAATGGTCAACATCAGAAATATGTCAGCTGCCCTATGGCTTTGTTTGCAGGGAATGCCCCTTATAGGTCATTGACCCTTTCCTCAGTAGAAGGCACATAGAGTTGACCTTTGACCTCTCACCTCATTTGGGTGGATATATAAGCCGTCCTGGACCAGGGAATGGTCTGGAAAATGGGGAGACCTAAGCCCCACTCAACATTCCAAGAGGATTGCTTGGACATACCTTGCATGTTGCCAGTGAGTGCCACGTGTCTGCTCTCGGAGCCAGGGTCTGGAAGGGTGTTGTTTAGAGCTATGAAATGTTAAGGGATTGGAATTATAGAGTTGAAAGCGGGGCCCTGGGGCTTGTCATCTTAACCTCCCCTTTCTGTGGCAGTGTGAGAACAAGGCATTTGCCATGGCCATCAGGCATGGGGACTGGAGACTTTCTTGGTGAGTGAGGCTGGGCAGGACAAGAGCAGCAAGCAGTTTCTTCTGTGGGGAAACTGAGGAATGGGGGGGTGAGTGTGGGGACCCACAGGGCCCCTTGTCCAGTCTTTCCAGGTCTGTCTTGTCACTGCATTAATGGTTGGGCTTAATTCACCTCTCTTTGCAGACTGAAACCACCCATGTGAGAGCCACCAGATCCAGATCTTGAAGGCCCACGCCTTGTCATGGGTTCTTTGCTGGGACATTGACGTGGGGTCTCCCTGTAGCAGACCCAAGAACCTGAGCACTTGGAGAGTGTTTTATTTGTCCAGCATACCCAGCAGCGCTGAGGTGTGTGGCTTAATTAATCCAGGCCCATGTTTGGTTTTGGACATTAGGAAAATTAAGCCCTGAGATGGACGCTGTGTTGTTAAACATAGTGGAAACCCCCGCTTCTGCCTGTGGCTCTAACAAGCGTCTTCTTGGGAAAGGTCCTAGCAGAGTGTGGGGGAGATCGGGTGCTGGGGATAGAGAGGGGACCTGGATGCTCTGAGAGAGGCCTTCTGAGGTCCCTAAGCTGTTCCTGTTTCCTCTCCTCCCTGCTTCCTGTCTTCTCAAAAGATGAAAGTGAAAGGATTAAATGTGGGCTTAATTTTCCCCCTATTCATCAGAGCATGAAATTTTCTGATTATGGAGTGAGAGGGGCTTGAATCCCAGGTACAGTCAAAAATGATTAATGTCACTTGTCTGCCAGCCTAATTAGACTTGGTAATGAACGCGTGCATTCGCCTGCTGATCCTGCGAGTTATTAGGTGGACGTGGATTGACATCTCCCCTCTACACTGAGGGTTCGGTCTGGGATCCTTTCTCTTCTTCCCAAGTTCACCAGTGAATCAGCCTATGCCCAGCCTGGCAGCTAGGTTCTGAGAGGCAGGGGAAGTATGGCCCCCAGCCCAGCCTCAAGGGACCCCCACCTGGCTGGTGAAGCGACTTGCCTGTTTGGGGCAGGGGCCAGAGGCTCTGGAGGGGTGGCTGAGGCTCAGGGCAGGCCCGGCCCCACGGGGAGAATGACACAGGAGGAATTCCTTGTAGGTCGACACTGAAGACCCCGAAGTATTTTCATGCTCCCTGCCACATTCATCCTCAGAATAGCTTCATGAGGGCAGAACTTGGGGAGGCCTCTGAAGAGGTCTCATGTGGGCTGGTCCACCTGGTTAGGGGCAGGGTAAGATTAGGGTGAACCAGACTGGCCTTGTCAAGCCGTTTCTTTCCTTTGTTCCGTGCCCAACACCTCTGTGCTAGAGGCAGCCCCCAGCTGCTGTCCCACTGGGGCCCTCTTTAGCTCTCCACCCCACCCCTCATTCCTCAGTTTCCCCACAAAAGTTGCTGCTTGCTACTCTGGTTCTGCCCAGGGTACCATTAAGGCTGGTGAGGGAGCCGTAAACACATCTACGGCCTCATGGGAGGCCCTTCCTGTTCGCATTCCTCAGGTGACAAGGTGAGTATTCTGGGGTGGGTGAATATTTGTGAGTATGCAAAGCATGCAAACAGATCATCCCCCCTGACTCCACAGCCCCGTGCCTCAATCAGCACCCTCTGGTGTGGTCTCCCCCTCACCACCCGCAGGTCTGGCCTGCATGGGTGGCAGGATGCTTTCTGCCTCTCCAGACAGCCTTCTGCCCCCTCCACTGACCCCAGGCACCCACCTCTCCTACTGGGCTCTGTCCGGCTCTCCCCTGGCTGGGTTGGGAAGTGCTGGCGGCAGCTGACGCTGGGAAGGCCAGCCCCGACTGGGGAGATGGTTGTGCCTTTAGTCACTTTCGGTTTTTTTCCAAGGGTTTTGTCAAGCGTCTCTCCGCATGTTCAGCGCCAGATCTTGGGGTTGGGAGGGGAGCTGAGCCAGCTTAGGCTTTGGGGAAACAGGGAGGAGGCCCGGGTGGTGATGTCAAACAGGACAGCAGGCTGGGTTCCCTGGGGCACTGGTTTAAGTGGAATAAAATGGGGAATAGTCATGGGGAGCCCTGCCCCAAGGTCAAGACCATCTTGACTCAGACCTGGGGAGGTAATACTTGGATGTTCTCTGAAGCATTGTGCCGAGGAAACATGGGCAGACCCCCGTGAGCCCCGAGAGCTCCCCATGGTGTGGTCTTTGGCCTAGTGGCTGACAGGTTCGGGCAGGGCCTGTTCTAGCCTGCCTGCTGTTCCTGGCACAAAGTTCTTGTGAGATGCACCCACAGCGAAAGCTGTGAGGCTTCGTTCTTCTATTGCCTTTTTTGGATAGGAAGGAGAAAGAGCCCCAGGGGTCCTCTGGTGTGGTAGCCATGTGCCCAGCTTCCCTGTGGCTTGTACCCTGTCTCAGCTGAGGGGGTCTAGTGACTCCTGGTTGTTCTAATAGGTCCTAGATTTTCTTCAGGATTGTCCTCCCCACACCCACTGCCGTGGCCCCATTGAAGGCATGGGGGGCGGGGGAGGGACAAGTGTGATCTGACACTGTAAGAAGGGTTGTGTGGGGAAGCCCCGTCTGTTCCTTCCTGTGTGTCACTGCGTGGGTGGGCAGGTGGCTGGATATGTCCCCTACCTGTGACCACAGTGGGCTGGGTCATGTTTACTCTTCTGCGAAGGGCCTGCTGCTCCGCCTTCTGCTCCGCCTCCCTATTTCCTGAATAGACATTTCCAGGCGGGGCAGATCCTCCCCAGACTCTGCAGTGGCCATTGGCTAGGGCTGCTCGAAAATGAAAACTTGGCTTACGTGGACCTTTAAGAAATCAGACCACAGGCTCACGAAAGTCAGGCCTAAAAGAAGTGTGATGTTCTTTGACTATTTTTTTTTTAATCCTTTTATGTTTTGTTTCTACTACAGGCCGAATCTAGGAGAGAATTATTCTGTTTGCTGGAGATACAAATTGGTGTTCTATAAGCCTGTTAGGATGGGAATATTTCTGTAGTATAGAGTTGAGAACGGCAAAGAAATTATGGAAACAGAGAACTTTGATCTCAGAGATGACTTGGTGTTTTCTAGTGCACTGGCCTGTGAGGTAGGCAGGGCTGGGTGACTCCTGGCCACCTCACAGATGGGGAAACACACACAGCATTCAGGGAGCCAGTCAAAGGACTTCTCCAAGACGACCTGGATCATTCTAGCAAACCCAGTACCAAACCCCAACATAGCATTTTGCCTAATGAGCTAACGTCATTGAACATGCAAGTTAGCTGAGTTTCCTCATTCATCTGCCTGCCTTCTGCCAATGGATGCTGAAATGTCCATAAAAAGAGATGCAGGAAAAAAGGAGGGTAAGCCAAGTGGTGGGCCAACCACATTCAGGCTAGAGAATCAGTCAGTGCCTGGATGATTGAGAGTCGGCTGCACTTTAGCTTGTTCTCAGCATTTGGTTTCTAAATAGATTTTCAGTGTGTGTAGATGGAGATCTTTCAACAAAGGGTGAAGTTTCTCTAAATCCCAAGATAAAAGAAACAAGTATCTCTCTCCCCGCCCCCACCCCCCTGGTGTTGGTTGCGTGTAGGGGATGGGCATAGAAATCCAAGTGCAAGTTCTTTTCCTCCTTGTGCCTCCTCCTTACAGTGGCTTAGGGTCAGAGTTCATGATACAGGACTAACCATGAACCCAAGTGAAATCAAGTTGAGCCTGAGAGTGGACAGTTAGGGTGAAGACGAGTTGGACAGGGACTGGAACGTCCGCTGAGGTTGGCATAGCAAATCCTGCTCTGCCCCAGGCAGTGGTGTGGCCACGTGGGGAGAGCAAATCTGGGGAAAGCCCCCCACCCAACTCTGACTGGATGTTTCTCCAAGTCAGGCTCTCACTTGGGTATCATCACTTACTTTCCTTGCTGACTTGGAGGAAGATTATTTTTTTCCATCCAAGTTGGATGGAAGCTAGAGGTTTGGTGGTTTCTGTTGAAGTAATTATGTCCTTTTGGCAACCGAGGAAAGTATTAAAAAAAAAACCTCAGAGATGCCTCACTGTTCAAATGGAACAACAGCTTCCAGCTGTAACTTGAAAGTTTTGAGAGAAAGAGTTGAAGATACAATGCATAAAGGTCTATTCTAGTGATGAATGTTTTTAAAAGTAATCTGAAGGTACCTTTATATGAATAGGGTATTTCAAGGTGAGGATATATTTTAAAAGCTGCTCTTAAGATGGTGAAGCCTGTCTCTTCAAATTTTGTTGGGCCTCGGCTGGACTCCTGCTTCAGTGTGGAGGTCATCTGGTCAGAGCTTTGTTGTCAGGGACAGCGAGAGCAGTTAATCTCAAGCATTCTCCTGCCTCTGGATGGTGCTCCTCCTAAGCCATTCCTACAGTGGAAAATCTATGCAGTTTTCAAAGGGTCAGCGGTGAAGCTTCTAGTCTCTAGTCTCTAGTCTTTGCCGGTTCTTTCCTGCCGGATTCCGCAATTGCTTAACCGGTCAAAGAACAGCTCTGAGATGAGAAAGAAGTGAGGCCAATTTACCCTCGAGCCCAGATGGGGCATTCAGGAGGGTACCTCCCCCTCTCCCCCCTGCTTTCTAAACATGTGACTCATGTTTCGAAATCCCCCCAGCAAATATGTTCTCTTCCCTGAGGGTGCCAGGGGATGCTGGCCTGGCCTGCGCTCAGCCAGGCAGGTGTCCTGGGCCCCCTTGCAGATCTCAGCTACAAGGATCAGAGTTGCAGTGGGGCAAGGAACCTTGGCTCCAGCCCTTGCTTGATGGCCTCAAGTGTCATTTCAGGACCTGGACTCACTCATGACTCTCTTCTGGTGCAGAGGTTGCTGGGTAAACTGGGCAGCCTATTCCTCCTTGGGAAGTATTGGGGAGAAAGAACCAGTGTCCTGGCCCAAGGAAGGGTGGCTTTTGTGGGCATTTCTGTATTTAATAAATGACTTGGAACATTGTGTTTTTACTGTTGAGCTTACACATAAGTTTTCATCTTTATTGCACCAGGGCCCTTAATAGTGAGTGGTGACCTAAAATGGGAACTTTCTGACCAGATTTCCTATGAGAAGGGCAGGTGATGGGCGAGCCTACTTGGAGGCTAGGAGCGCAGCTTAGGTTGATTCTACTAACATATTCTTCTCTAAGTGGGCCCGAGGACATGGCCCTGGGGGTAGGATGCCATTCAGCATTCTCTGCAACCTGGGGGAAAACTGCAGCACACTGCAGTGGAGCCAGGTTGGCGGTTACAGGAGGAGTAATGGAGCTCACCTGCGAACTGATGAGAGTCGGCTTCCTGGACCTCCCACTGGTGACCAGAGCGCAGGTGCGCAAATGCAGCTTCCTTTCTGCAGGCACCTGAGTCCTCTGTGGTGCATTTCCTCTAGTTAGAGAACAAGTGTCCCTCCCTCATCGGGAACTGGCCCACACTGGCTGTTGGCTAATGAGTTCTGGAATCTCGGGGTGGCCCGGAACAGGCGTTCCTCTCCAGGGGCTTTTCTGGAAGGCTTTGCTAACTGCCCAGTGTCAGTCGTCCTTCTTGGCCTGAGTGACCAAGGGAACTTCCCCCACCAGGACGTGGTTGTTTCTGGGTGTCAGCACTGAGGGGACTTCCTGTGACCATCATTTTAGGGCAAGAGGACAACATTTCTGCCCTTTGTGTGAGAGACTCTGTTCTTCTTTTCTCTTTCTTCCTCCTTTTGCCTGTCACCTCTTCTCTGCTCAGGTATCTGGTCTCAGATAAATGGCATGACCCTCTTAAAGAAACACTGCCTCCTTCTGGGCCCAGCAGCTGAAAGCTGCAACTCCTCCCCTCCCCTGCCCTGGGCTTAGCATGGGAGGATGTGAATTAGCCCGGTCATCCCTTAGGAACCTATACAGCTGCTAAAGCATTATTAATCGCCATCCCCAAAGAAATCCATTAACGAGTTCCTGAGCCAGGCACACCATGCGAGGTAACCGATCACTTCTATCGTCTGTTGAAACTTTGGAGACATTGATTTTCAGACTCATAGGCGCTACTGAGGAGTGAGGCTTGGGCAGCCTCTTTCCTGCTGCCTCTTTGGTGCGGGAATTTTTATCTTATCAAGCTAAAAGCCCCAGGAATAGAAAGTTTTCCACTGGGGGCGGTGGAGGGGAAAGACCTCAGCTAGGAAGGAGAAGCCATCGCCTAGCTCTGTGCTGTGCTGGGGCCTCCGAGGCCCAGGTGCCTGTTTGTGGCTTCCTTTGAAAGAGCAGCGAGGCTGGACGGGTTTGAGCAGCACCTCGGTCACATGAGGCCTGGAGCCCTTCCAGGGGCCAGTGACTGCCCCACTCATCCCTCCATCCCCGACGCCAGGCCTAGAGAGAAGCTCCTGACCCCCTGCAGCTGGGATGACAGAGGGCCGAGACGTGGCGGCGGCCACTGCCTGCTTCACAACAGTCACCTTGAGGCTCCAGCGGCTCTTTCGCAGGCTCCCTAAGAGCCACTTGGGATCAGAAAAGCTTCAGGCCCTGCAGAGTTTCCGCCACAAGGCCCGGCTGGCTTGCGGTAGGTCCAGGTTGCTCCAACTGGGGGTGTTCGGGGGGTGTTTGGGTGCTGAGACCTTTCGCACGGGGAAGGGATTGTAGGAACCTCTGGCAGCCTGGTACTGAATGCTGAGCTCGACTCCACTCCTGGGCCTCCACCGCCGACTCCCCAGGGACCACAGCTCAGGGGCTGCCCCCTGCCAGGTTTGGGTGGAACAGCCAGACCTGAAGGATGTGGTCAGCCCACGTCAGGAGCCCTTGTTGGCCACGGGTTTTAACAGCCTTTCCTTGGCTGAGAATTAGGGCCAAGAAGTCATCTCGGTCTGGCTGGGTCCCTGAGGTGGTGGAACATGGGCATCTTCATGGCCACCGTGTTTGCCCATCCTGTGGCTCTGAGGGGTGTCAGATCTTGCCAAGCTGCTGAGTCAGCCTTCCAAAGACCTGTGAGCCTGAAGTTTCCCAGGCTGAGGCTTCTCACCTGCATGGTTAGTGGAGGTGCCTGTGGGGCAGGCTGTGTGGGGCTGGAGACTGCTGGGCGAGATGCAGCTGGGCAGGAGCCCCAGCCTCAGCCAGCGACTGAGCTCTAATTAGGATGAGAACAGTCCTCGCCTGGAGAAGGGTAACGGGGCAGTGTGGGCTGAGTGAAAGATGAGAAGGAGAGACAGTAGTAATTCAAATTTTCATAGAATCTTAGGTCATCCTATTCCCTTTTTTCAAAGAAAGGAGACGGGCCGACAAAGGCCCTGCTGCTGGCAGCACCAGGTCTGAGACCCTGAGCGCCTGCCTTCCAGCCTCGAGGTCCTTCTGCTGTGTTATGCTCCGTACAGCATCTTATATTTCTGCAGCACGTTTCTGCTAAAGAGTCAAAGCATTTATGTTTTTGTTTTAAATATCGTGTGTTCTCTCCACAACCCTGTACAGTGGGGAGTGGGAAGAGGATTTGCTACTTTACAGATGAGGCGGCTCGGAGAAGGCAGACCCCTTGCTAAGGGTCAGAGCAGTACAGCCAGGCCCGGAACTGGTCACTGCTGTTTCTTCTCATCTCGCTGACCTTTAGCTGCTTCTCTTTGATGGCTGGATCTTCGAAGCACGTCAGCTTTCCTTGGGGCTCCTTGCCCTATCTGTCTCCACGCTGTCCTCACATACATTCAGGAGCAGGTGGGCCTGTAGGTGGCCGTGACACTGAGCCTTAGGGACGGACTTAAACTGAAAAGTCATCTGCGGGCCAGGCTTTTGAAAGTAGAGTTTGGAAGACAATAGGATCTTGACCATGGGACACATCATTTTTCTGATTAAGGTTTTACCTCTTGAGAAGTGGGGATTTTAATTCAACTAGACTTAATCTCCATTTGGACACAAGTACTCTTTAGCCATCCTGAATAATTTATCCTCATCAATAGCCTAATACATGCTGTGACTCTCACTGAGAAGCCAGCTGGATACTGAGTTCCTCAATTTAAATTCTCACTAGTGTCTTCATGTTTATCTTCCCTCCACCTCCCCTTTAAGAATTATTCAATAGATCATTTCCTTACTCCTTTGCTATTCAGCCCAAGGAGTTATAGATTTAATAAAATCAATCAGGCCTGAGTGGCAGCGCTGAGGTCAGGGCGAGTACTGCACTGCGGCTAAGATGTGCTCGTTGGGCTTAATCGATCGGGAGAGGAGGGGGAAGGGTGCGCTCAGAGAGGTTGGGAGTGGGGAGCCTGCCGACCGTGGCCTTCTAGCTCATCTTGCTCGCAGGACTTCATGAGCAACCCGCAGTGTGGCATTTCAGGGAATGGGCTTGGAGCCAGGCCGACTTGCGTCTGGATCTTGGATTCCTGGCTCAAGGACTTTCCTTGTACAGATTAACCATTCTGCGCCCTGCTTTTCCCCAGTATAAATGGGGAAAGAATGCCAACCTCCTACTGGTGTAATGGGAGGGGTTAAACATGCGAACATGATACCTGTCACATAGTGGCTCTCTTATTGGTAGCTGCTGTTATTTTGTGCTCCCAGAAAGACTTTTAACGACTGCCCCCCGCAGGTCATCTGTGCAAGCCTCCAACACAGCTGTTCTTCCGTTGTACCTGGGCCAGGTGGGCTGCCTGCATCTCAGTGAAAGGGACAGGGTTTGAAGGTTGCCCAGGCAGAAGGGGAGGAGGGGTGTGACACTCTTGAATGCGTTCTCTGGGAAAATTCCTATCATTGGGTTTACCACACCACTTAATTAACAAGCACAGCTAGATTAGCCCACCGGGCATCATTAGGGCCTAAGCAAGCGTGTTGCCAAGGAGCAAGTCATATATCATTTTAAAAGGCTGCTTGGGGGTCACTGGGAAACAGGCCTGGGTCTCCCCAGAAGTCTCTGATGGTCCTGGCTACAGGGAAACAGCTGTAAAGGAGCCTTTGTGGGTCACCTACAGGGAGGGCCTCAGACATAATCTGTTTTACTTTCCTTCTCACTGCGAAAGGTCTCCTTTCACCCAGTTGGTTGGTTGGTTGGTGTTCGGTTGTTGGTTGTTGATGATCGGCACTTTGAATACAAGTGACATCGAAGCAGGTGTGGAAAAACCAGTTGGCTGCAGCAGCCTGATTGTCCCATAAAGAACTGAACCTGTCTGCTCCTGGCCTCCTGTGACCTCCTGGCACTCTGACCAGGCACACCTGCGCGTGTGCACCTGTGTGTGCGTTCACATCCACACATCTGTCTGAGGTTCTTCTACCACCCTGCAGTCTGCAGAGTCCCCAGGCAGGGCTTCCTGCAAACCAGTGTGGCTGTTCTTATCTTTGGGGTCTGTAGCACACTTCCAAATATATATTCGAGGTTAGCAAGAGGCTAGGCTGCCCTTTGTCCCCTCTCAGAGATGGTGTTTGCTTTAGAAACAAAAGCAAAAAACCCCAAACCCCCTCAAGCTTCTTATTCCATGTCTGTCCCTCACAGCTAGGCTCATGTTCTTTTCTCTGTCAGCTCCAGGGGCTCCAGGGAAGGGGAAGAGGGCCTTAAGCCCAGGGGTAGGAGCCTCACCTGCTTTTTCTCTCTTACACCCAGAGGAGAGTGACACATGCCTACAGGAGGCGGAGGCCCCTCCTGAGCAGACCTGAGTGGAGGGGGCATCTGGTGGCTTCACGCTCGCTTCGGACACTGTGGGCTTGTTGCTATCTGTTCAGTTCCTGTAAACTCAACTGTCTACAACGTTTTAAAACATATTTTCTTTTCTTAAGGTTAAAGTGCCCTGGAAATAGGATGTATTTTTTTCCTGTGGTGACAATCAAAATACGATATCTCTATATTGGAAAAAAAAAAGGGTATATATATTCCTTTCATACACTTGTTCCTGTTACAGAAAGTCTGTGGATAGAACTGGCTGTCCTTGGAACAGTACTTGACTTAGTAGGCCCTTAGTAAAATACATGTTGAATGGATGGCTTCATGCACATGAGAACTGACCAGTAACTAGATAGACGGGGAAGGATACAAAAAGGTTTGATACTCTCTGGTTCTCTGAGTTCATTTGTCCTCATGGTGCACATACTTAAATTGCCCCTGTTCAAAAGCTGTGCCACATTTTTGCACTTCTGTCTATATTGGACCTTTTTGGCTATGAGGTCCGAGGGTCCAGGTGACACATCTCAGTAAAAGAGACAGGGTTTGAAGGTGAGGAATGAGGTCCATTTGCCTTCCCTACCCTGGGCCCCACCTCAAATCATTTATTTTTACATTTTTCCAAACTCTATTGTCTCCATTCATTATTGGCCAAAACGGGATTCTCAGAGATGCTCTGTGATGTCGCGCTGAGGGATACGTGCTCTCCCACCTCTGCCTTCTCCATCCACATCTCCTCCTCATCGTCACTGTCACCAACAAAGCATACTGCATGAGGCCATAGTGTGAGGTATTAAAAGGCCAATAAAAAGGGGCACATCTCTTTCAGGTGCTTAAAGCATCATTGGGAAACATGTAAAAAATAATACACCCCAAAATTCAGTCAACCAAAAGATTAATCAAAATTAAAAATAGTTTTGCTGTTGTAAAAAGACAAAATCAATTTAAAAGTGGAGTGCATTTTAGACAACCGTGGGAATTGTGGTTATAGCGGAATGTAAATGTTGTAAACGTTGGAAGTGTAAATAATATAATACAGAAAAAAACCAGGAGTGGGGCTGGAAGAGCCGTGAGGGAGAGTCTCATGTGGTCCTAGCGAGGAGTCAGTTAATACTAAAGTTGGAGCAAGAATTGTTAAAAATGACCGAACCCTATTAGATTTGTTTATAATTTTAAACGAATATGCACTTCTGCCCAAAGCAGGGCGGAGGGCATGCTTCATGGTTATAGCACCCCCAAAGAGCAAAGTGGCATGAATCAGACCATGTGGGAAAGGTGCTCAGGGGTCAGGCCTTGTCCCCTGCCTCACTGGGCAGGCATTGTTTGACGTTCCCCTCACTTCCTGCATCATTTGTCTGAACTTGCCATGAACTGTCCTGCCCTCCCTGCCTCCACCTGCGCCTCCCAGACACCTCCACCCAACTCACCCACCTGGCTGGGTAGCAGTGCCTTCTTTTTGTTGGTGCTTTCAGCCTAGAGATGTGTAGTTGTGTCGGAGAAAGGTGATTAATGGGCCTGCCCAGGAGGCACACCCACCCACACCCACCCACCAGGGGCAGGAGTGGACCTCTGTGGGCCCGCCGAGTATGTTTGTGAAGGGGGTGCAGGGGGCACATCCAGGCTGCCTGGAAATGTGACAGGAAGCCGGACTCAGGAATAAACGAGCGATACATTAAATTAAGGGACCAAGGTCCCAGTGAGAATTTTGATGTCTTCTTTGCCCATGGCAACAATTGAGCAGGACCATTCTCTTCAGTACAAAAGGGTCACTCAAAAGTGCATGTCAGACCCACTCAGCTCTGTCACACCCAAAACTGATACGGTCATTTTGGGAGAAAGTGGGGACCAGGATCTTGGGGTGGCCTCATGTCCTCAGTTCAACCAGGCTCCCCCACCACCACCCTGCCTCTCCAGGACCTTCTCGCCTGACCTGGGGGAGCCAGCATCCCATATACGCTGCCTAGCCAGCCCATTTTACACGGGAACTGAACATCGCTCCTGACCTGTGCGTGTTCAGATACAGCCCCTCTTGGCTCTTTGCACAGAGATGACAGCCCCAGGGCATGCAGCTGCCCCCCGTGCCTGTCCACGGGCGGCTGGCACTCTCTGACCTGAGACATGGGTCCACCTCCCAGGTGTCTCTTCTACCACTGCTGCATCGACCCTTCCTGTTGGCTTCTTGGCTCGCTTTCTGGAACATTTTCTGTGTGCGCGCGCGTGTGTGTGTGTGTGCGTGTGTGTGTTGGTGTTAGAGTTGTGTGTGGTGGGAGGGTGCAGTTGTGTGCCTCCAGGCCCTCCAGGCTGGTGGGGGGGGCGGTGTTGAGTGCCCTCAGGGGTGGCCTGCCTTCTTAAACAAGGAATCACAGTATATGGTCTCAAGAGGGCTGGGTCCAGGCTCCTTCCTGGAAATATAAAGATGCAGGTGTCCTGAGCTGGCTGCTTGACCCGAGAGTGGGGAGTTTCCACTCCCACTGCCAGCCTCGCTAGTTTAACCAAGAGACGAAAAATGTATAGGTTGTGTTGATTTTGGCATTTGCTAGAGACCTCCTTGACAGATCAGTCTCTCTACCTTCTCATTCTCCAACACCACTCATCCTCTCATGCCTCTGCCTTACTCCTCAGGGCCCATCAAAGGCATGCCTGAAGGGAGGCAGGCACAGCGGGGAGGAACTTAGGTGAGCAGGAAAGTTGCATGATTCTTCCTACCTTATACATTGCAAGGGGACCCCAAAACTGACAGGTTGTTTTGGCTGGCATCATAAGCTGAGTCAACAAGAAGCTGGGTACCCAGACTCAGGAGTCCCATAAATGAGAGTTATCATTTATTGAGTACCTACTATATGCAGACACTATTGGATACTTTACATACATTCTCTCTATTTTTGGCAACAAATCTGCTGTCAAGGAAGATATTACTTTTCATCTTGTAGATGAGGAAATTGAAGCTAAATAAATTTCATATTTCACCGAGGTTAAGTAAATTGTCTGGTCCATGTCATAACCAGTCAGTAGCAGCGCAAAGTTCAAACCCTGACCTGTGTGACTCTGGAGGCCGATTCTGTCCACTCCCCAGCTCCCGATGAATTGCTCGGTCCCTTGTACCCATTCTCAGACCTCTGTCATACACACGAAGCAGTGTGCTTCGAGGCACCAGACAGTTGGAGGATCTGATGTACAGCTGCTGAGTGGGTGCACTTTGGTGCTGCTGTGCTGGGAGCCTAGGGTCCATGCTGGTTGTTCTCCCACCATCCTCATCTCTCCACATAACGGGGCGGCTGGCTCTGCTGTGGTGTCCTAGTGAGCAGAGTTGCAGAGGCTGGGCCTCTTTGAGTGCAGGAGACTGAAAGCCCACTACCCATGGTCTTGACCTTGGCTGAGGAGCTAGCCTTTCTGGTGAAGCTGCACAGGGAGCTCAGTGCAGGAATCTCTGGCTGCTGCCCAAGTAGTTCAGCGTCTCCCAGCTGTGGCGTCCCAGAGACGAAGGGGAGGTCACGCTCTGAGACCAATCCAGAGCTGGCAGACAGTAGGGGTGGTGTCTGAAGCTCCCAGGCTGAGCAGCTTTGCTGGGCTAGGACAGTAGCTATGAACTGGCTCTTCCAGGATGAGGCAGAGGCCTTGGGGAGGGACACTCTTGCTGTTACCTGCTAGGGCAGAAGAAAAAGCAAACTCCTACTCAGATCCCTTCAACTTGTGCTCTGTTCTGGCCCTGGGCCACCCTAACCTCTATCCCTGATGCAGCCCATCCCCGGCCCCAAGCAGTGCAGGGTAAGTGGGACCAGGGCCAAGGGGAGGTGGCAGCTGTGAAGAAGGTTTCCCAGAAAACTGGGCTATTGAGAAGCAGCCAGATGCGATGGATTTTCACTCGAATCTGGAGCCTCTCGGTGAGTCTCTTAACCTCTCCAAGTCTTAGTTTCCTCACCTCTAGAGCAGGGGCAGGCCGAAGGAGGAGCTGGGAGTGCGTCCGCACAAAACCCTGCACGTGGATATTTACAGCAGTCTTATTCATAATTGCTCAAATTTGGAAGCAACCAAGATGTCCTTCAGTAGGTGAATGGATAAATCAACTGTGGTACATCCAGGCAATGGAATATTATTCAGCACTAAAAAGAAATGAGCTGTCAAGCCATAAAAAGACATGGAGGAGCCCTAAATGCATATTACCAAGTAGGAGAAGCCAATCTGAAAGTCTACCCTCTGTATGATTCCCACTATAACACATTCTGGAAAAGGCAAAACTCTCAAGACAATAAAAAGATCAGCGTTTGCCGGGGGCTGAGGGTGGGGGCAAGGGATGAACAGATGGAGCACAGAGATTTTTAGGGAAGTGAAACTACTCTGTGCAATACTATAATGGTAGATACATGTCATTGTACGTTTGTCCAGACCCATAGAATGTACGTTACCAAGAGTGGCCCTAAGGTAAATGATGGGCTTTGGGTCATAATGATGTATCGAGGTAGGTTCATCAGTTGTAAATGATGTACCACTCTGGTGGTGGTCGATACTGGGGGAGGCTGTTCGTGTGTGGGGGAGCAGGGGCATACGGGGACTCTGTATATGTCTGCTTAATTTTGCTGTTAACCTAAAACTGCTCTCAAAAGTAAACTCATTTTAGAAAAGAGGAGTAGAAACGTGTGTCACACAGGCACATGTTTATATAATAAACACCAAATTTATAATCAATATACATTGATTATATAAAATCATATCAAGTGTCTGGCGTATTGTAGGTCGTGAGCCATGGTACCCATTGTCATCACAACGATTTTTCCTTGTTCCTTTTCTGTGTGTGATTTTTTTCCTGCTAGTAAAGAATATATGTTCATTATAAAAATTTAGACACTGGAAAAAAGGAAAAGCACTTGAAATCTCATCACTCAGAGCAAGCATGTCACCTTTCTAAATATCGCTCTGTATGATGTATGCATAGGTATGTGTATATTTTTGTATAATCAGGACCATAAGACACAACATTTTTCTCTTTAATGATATGCTTGTGGATCTCTTTCCAGGTTGACTAATATTAATCTACATCATCTTATAGAATTATTAAATAATATTTTATTTAAAAATATGTCATAACTCTAATGGGTTCCCTGTGGACGGATGTGGGGTATTTCTAGCATTTTGTTGTCATAAATGATGAACATTTTAATGAAGACATATTTAGATGCAAACAAGTATATACTCGGGATAAATTCCTGCAGGAAATTGGACCCACCAATAAGGCAAGAACTCTCTCGTTTACCCACATCCTCATTAATACTAAAATTTCCGACTTTGATGAACAATGTTCTTTTCTGAAATTAGAGAAGGACCTTAGAAGTTCAGATATTGTGGGGGAATAGGCAGGAAGGCATGGAGGAAAGAAGTCCTGGGCAGGCAGAGGTGCCCCTTCGAGGTGGGAGTGGGGGTTTCCCCTCTCCAGTCTCCATGTACACCTGGCACCTCACCTCTGCAGGTGACCTGGGGTAGGGCTTCAGCGGAGGGCTGAGGATGCATCAGGACTCCGTGGAGGTCTGGAGGAAGGTCAGTGGGCGCCGATGGGGTGTGCACAGATAGGCCTGAGGATGGGGGAGCGGGCAGGGTGGTACGGTGTGGGGTGGGGCAGGTCCTGCCCGGCCTGGGACAGATGGGCGCAGAGAGTGATGGAGGGCTCTGGGCTGTCACTGAGTAGCTGTCACTGAGTGGAGTGACCTCCAGCACAAGAATGGGGGACTCTCAAAGAAATAGCTGAGAAAGGAGCCAAGGCAGGGTCCCTGAGATTGAGGACTGTCCCCACTGACTTGCTCGGGAAGACCAGGACAACCCTTACTCTTGCTTTTAGAAAACTTTTGTAATGTTGTCATTTTCCAAATTGTTTTTGCAGATTTCTCTGTAGTGCCTAAGAACAAAATTATTTTAAAACTAAAAGCTACTTGTGTGCTTGTTTTGGAAATGATTAGCTGGGAGAAGGTTGGTGAGACCAAGCTTTCCCACCAGGAACTCGGGAGGGCGGGAGGGAATCCACATAGTGGGTGGTGGGAGGGGGCATGGGGATGGGGCTCGAACTGGGGCCTCCATGTGAAGCTTTACATTAAGAAGCGCATTTAATTCACATGGCAGCCCTACGAACTGCTATTATTCCCACTTTATAGCTGAGGAAATTAATGATCAGAGAAGTTCAATAACTCGCCAAGTTCAGGGAGTTGGTTGAACAGTGACTGGCGGCCAGCCCTTCCTCAGGGTCTATTCTCTTTCCATTATACGACATAACAGCCAGGTCCCTGAAGGGGAATGTGGAAGGTGGTAAGGCCTTCTCCCAGAAGGCCTGGGTGCCCGGAGAATGGTGTGGGGCTCCTGGACTCAGAGGCCGTCATGCTTTCCCTCAGGCTTCCGAAGTGGCTTTGGCCATGTGGGGTGAGTTGCTGCTCTTCACCGACCTGGGAGTGACTGCAAAGGAGGCCTGCGGGCTCACTGTAAAACAGACTCTGGCTCTTGGGTACCTCCCCCACCCTTACCCCATACCTCGGCTCCAGCTGGTGGAGGGGGCAGTTAGGTGGAAAGCTTCATGTTATCTTGGGATCTTGCATTAGGTCTAGGTGAAAGGGCCTGAGAGATCTTTATCAATGGAATGCCTCTGGTTCAGAAAATTAGCATCTCGGGTTATGCAGCAGATTGTGTGCATGTGTGTGTGTGTATGGTGAGGGCAACTGGGTGGAGAGGTGAAGCAGGAACTCACTTTGGCAGCCTTGGGGATTAAGGGGAGGTTTGTTGCTTCTGTGTTTTGGAAAAACAATCTTCTTGCACAGATAGTTCTGTCTGCTGGGTTCATCTCCTCTGTGCCGAAGTGGAGGAAGGAATGCCATCTCTGGCCATAGGTTGTGATGGCCTCTGGGTCTGACCCCCTTGTTTGAGATGGTGACTTTGACAATGACCTTTGGGAACCGGGAAGGCCAGAAGCGGGCCTGGTGGAGGTAGACAAGCGGTCCTGGCCTCAGCTCTGTACCCACTGGCCCCATCCTCTGTCCGTCTGCTTCTGGTCTCTGGAAATCTTCGGTGAGAAACCCCCATCTGTTTGGACCCAGGGGCTCTGGGTTCCCACTGTGGCCGTGGGTCTGTGCTATGTTGGGTCCTAACCTCCAGGACCTCAGAATATGACCTTATTTGGAAAGAGGGTAGTTGCAGGTGTAATTAGTTAAGCGCTGGTCCCCTAATCCAGTATGACTGGTGTCCTTATAAGACGATGACCATGTGAAGACAGAGGCACACAGGAAGAAGGCCATGTAAAGAGTTATGCAGCTGCAAGCCAAGAAACACCAGAGATTGCCAGCAAACCATCAGCAGCTCGGAAGGAACAAAGAAGGAGTCTCCCCCACATTTTTCAGAGGGAATGTGGCCCCGCCGACAACTTGATTTCAGACTTTGAGCTTCTAGAACTGAGAGACAGTAAGTTTCAGTATTAAGCCACGCAGTTCACGGTGCTTCGTTTCAGCAGCTCAGAAACAGAGTCTGGGAGCTGAGGGTGAGCCCTCGGAGCCTCCCCTCCTTCCTGGCTCCTCGGAGAAGGGCCCTCTTGTGGTTTGTTTCCATCATTCCTCCCTACAGTTGCTTCTTCTATTTCTATAGGCTCCAGCTGGAAGCACATTTTTTTCCCTCAAAACATTCGCGACAGAGCCTATAGCTAGGAATCCATCATTCCTCCCTACAGTTGCTTCTTCTATTTCCATAGGCTCCAGCTGGAAGCACGTTTTTTTTCCCTCAAAACATTCGCGACAGAGCCTATGGCTAGGAGGGAAGGATGGGCAGTTCTGTTTTACAGATGACAATAAAAAGGTCAAGAGGTGCCAGTTCTCCCTAAGACACAACAGTCAGAACCTAGGATCTTGCTCCCTAATCTTTTGCTGCCTCTCATGGGGGAGATCCTTGTCCTATCTATTCTGTAATGTCACAGCTCCCTGCGTCCTCTTGGCCCCTGCAATGAGGGACAGGAGTCACCGGAGTCTGATCCATTCTTTAAGCGCCCCGTAGCCTCCTGTGGCACGAAGTCTTCTCCGACTGCTGTGGCTGGCAGGCATCCTTGTCCTTTGAAAAGACTTCCCTTGAGATGCGCCCCTGCTTTGCGCCGTCTCGCTCATAAGTTGTCTTTGCACATGTGTGTCCTGTCTGCCCGGCTAGCCTGAGTCTTCCTCCTGTTTAATCATCTTCACCCTCAGGTGAGCACAGGGCACAGGGCAGTCCATGCTGAAGACATCGAAGCTTCTTCCAAAGGTGCTGTTGCTGCTCTCCGGGGAAGGAGAGCCCTTCCTGGGCCTGTATGGCCCTGTGTCACCCAAAGTCCCTCTTTCTTTCTTTATCCAGATTGAGCACCAGCTGAAGTCTGAGGAAGACAATAGATGCCAAGGGTAGAGGTTGGCTTAGCAGCACCTCGTGATAAGCGGCCTCGAGGGGAAGGTGGCCTCTGGGCGTACCCACTGGGTCCCAGTGGAACTCGACCTAGCCTTAGAGTCTCACCTGGGTGTCCCCACTCAGAGCATGTCAGGCCTGCAGCTACTAGTTGTGGTCTGTGGGGCTTACTTCTGTGTTTGGAGGAGGGCACGTTGGCTCTGACTTCACCTCTACAGGCCTAGAAGCCCCAGACTTGGCATTTAGGGGGGGCTGTCATGATGTACACCCATGGTTTTGCTCCAATCTGGGATTACATGGGGTCTGTTGGAACAGAATCATTGGTGTTCAAGGTGCTTTTTAAAAAATCCCAAAACATTCCTCTTGGAATCTTCTGTTTCCTAGTTCTGTCCAGCTTAGCATCAGGTCCATAAAAAAAAAAAAAATCTTTTTGAGATTTTGCTGCTGTTTTCAGGGGATGTGTGTGTCAGAATAAAACAGAACTGGGAGAGGAAGGAAAGGAGAGGGAGAGGGAAATCGAGAAAATCAGATGCAACTGTGTCAACAGTACAAGTTGCTGAGAGGAGGCTGGAGGACCTTCCCCTCTCCGAAGATGCTGTCCCCTTTGTGGGCTGGTGGCAGCACTTGCTGGCCACAGAGCTGGGAGAGCTTCCAATCCTTCCTCCTCCTCTGCATTTCCGCTTCTCAGCACCCCCTGAGCATTCCTCATGCTCAGAGGGCCGCCAGAGCTCCCAGGTGTGTATCCGGAGCAGAGCCCAAACAGTGCTGCTCTGTGTAGGCCCCGGCCTCAGTGCCGCCTTATCAAAGCCCTAGTGATTCTGGGTACTGCAGGCAGGGGCGACTTGGCCTGCACACCCCTCCTGTGCCCTTCCCCCACTAGGAGTGAGGCTGTCCTAGTGCTGGGCAGAGATCTCCCACTGGGGGGCCCCGAAAAGCATGTGGGCACTTGCCGGTGTATGGTCCATGCCTCAGAGAACTGGCTTCACCCATTCCATCTCCAGATGAGAGCTTGGCTTCTAGTAGGAGAGTCAGGAAGGCCTAGGCAAGGCGGGGTGTGAAGGTGGGGACATCAGTGGACATGAGGGATTTGAACAGCAGAGCTTCTAAATGCCATCGCAGATGTGGTTGGGAGCTTCAGACCACTGAGTCAGAAGGTCGCAGGACCGTGGAATCATCTCTCTGTGCCCCTGCATTTGTCAGGGGCCTCCCCTGAAGACGTTAGCGGCAAAATCTGTGTAAGGAATGTGGCCAGGTGCTCATCTTTGAGGGTGAAAGGGAAGCGGGCAGCTGGGGAGAATACGGATCTGATTCTAAAACTCCTAAAACAGTGAGAAGTGGTCCCCTTCCCCACCCCGAGATAGAGTCTGCTGTGGCAGCTTTCAAAAGAGAGTCTAAACGTGCTGACTTTGGAGTTTGTTAAAAGGAAGGAAAAGAGTGTCAGGAGGCTAAGCCTTCATCAGTCCAAAGTTATCCCCTTGTCCCCAGGTATCCGAACAAGTCCACGCTGTTGTGTCCCCCTGCCACAAACTCTGCTCACCCAAGCTCGTCCCCCTGCCCCCTTCCACTTTACCTCCCTTCTGCCAAGGAGGCTCCAGAGAGAGAGAGTCCTTGAGGAACCTGAAAGCTACTAGCAGCCAGCTCTGTCACCGAGCTATGTGTAATTGGGCACCTCGTTTTACCTCTCTGGGCCTCAGCTTCCCCATCTCTAATGTAGTCCCCGAGGCTCTTTTTAACAATGGTCATTAAGTCCTGCTTCCATGGAAGTGAACATTGTCTGTCAAATGTGTGTTTCCCCGCAAACTCCTGATTTGGAATGTGGTCTACAGGCTGTCTCAGCTGGGTTAGAGAGGCTACCCCCACATTTAGAGATGGGGCAGTTCAGACAGGTAACAGCTTTTCCTACAGCCTTTGTCTGTGGAGGCACTTTTAATTTGTGAAGACCTGTAACTATAAACATCCCGTGTACCAAGCAGGGCTGCTATGATCTATATTTTGCAGACTGACAGACAAAATGGGGCCCAGAAAAGTTAAGTCCTTCCCCAAGGATCCCTGGTCCCTGGTGATTAAATTCATATAAATTAGTAGAAAGAGCACCAGTCTGAAGCCAAATAACCTGACCTTGAAAAAGTCACTAGAGTCCCTAGGCCCCAATTTCCTGTCTGTAAAGTGGCAATAATAATGATTGCAAGGTCATACGAAATAATGGAGGGGAAAACAGTTTGCAAATGTGTACAGGCATACCTTGTTTTATTGTGCTTTGCAAATATTGCGTTTTTTACAAATTGAACATTTGTGGCAACTCTGGCTCGAGCAAGTCTGCTGGTGCCATTTTTCCAACAGCATTTACTCACTTCATGTCCCTGTGTCACATTTTGGTAATTCTCCCAATATTTCAAACTTTTTCATTATTACTGCATTTGTTATGGTGATCTGTGATCAGTGATTTGCGATATTACTATTGTAATTGTTTTGGGATGCCATGAACTGCACCCATATAAGATAGCCATTCCCGTTTCCTTCCCTCTCCTTGGGCCTCCCTATTCCCTGAGACACAACAGTAGTGAAATTAGGTCAATTAATGACCTGAAAATGACCTCTAAGTGTTCAAGTGAAAGGAAGAATTACACATCTCTCATTTTAAGTCAAAAATTAGAAATGATTAACCTTAGTGAGAAAGGCATGTCGAAAGCTGAGATAAGCCGCATGAATCAAACAGTAAGCCAGGCTGAGAAAGTGAAGAAAAAGTTCTTGAAGGAAATTAGAAATGCTACTCCAACGAAACATGAATGATAAAAAAGTGAAACAGCCTTATTACTGATATGGAGAAAGTTTTAGAAGTTGGAGAGAAGATCAAACCAGCCACAACATTCCCTTAAGCCGAAGCCTAATCCAGAGCAAGGCCCTAACTCTCCCCAATTCTGTGAAGGCTGAGAGAGGTGAGGAAGCTGTAGAAGAAATGTTCGAAGCTGGTTCGTAAGGTTTAAGGAAAGATGCTGTCTTCATGACATAAAAGTATGAAGTGAAACAGCCAGTGCTGATTTAAAAGTTACAGCAAGTTATCCAGAAGATCTGGCTAAGATAATTAATGAAGGTGGCTGCACTAAACAACAGATTTTCAATGTGGGTGAAAATAGCCTTTTATTGGGAAAAGATGTCATCTAGGAGTTCCACAGCTAGAGAAGTCAGTGCCTTGCTTCAAAGCTTCAAAGGACAGGTCGACTCACTTGTTAGGGGCTAATGCAGCTTTAAGTTGCATTAATGTAACTTTAAGTTGAAGCCAGTGCTTATTTACCATTCTGAAAAATCATAGGGCCCTAAAGAGTTATGTAAAGTCTACTCTGCCTGTGCTCTATACATAGAACAACAAAGCCTAGATGATGGTACATCTCTTTATATCATGGTTTACTGAATATTTTTAAGCCCCCTGCTGAGACCTATTGCTCAGAAAAAATGTCTTTCAAAATATTATGGTTCACTGTCGGTGCACCTGGTCACCAAGGGCTCTGATGGAGATGTACAATGAGATGAATGTTGTTTCCATGCCTGATGCTAACACAACATCCATTCTACAGCCCATGGATCAAGGAGTAATTTCAACTTTCAAGTTTGTTTTATTATTTAAGAAATACATTTTGTAAGGCAATAGCTGCCATAGATAGTGATTCTCTGATGGATCTAAGCAAAGTAAATTGAAAACCTGGAAAGGATTCACCATTCTATTTTTTTATTATTTATTATTATTTATGCCTATAGCACCTGATCTTCCTAGGTGGTCTCCCATCCAAGTACTAACCAGGCTCGACCCTGCTTAGCTTTCGAGATCAGACATCGGGCTTGTTCAGGGTGGCATGGCCATAGACCATGGACCATGGCTCCACTAGAGCATGAACCCAGGACCTTCTGCATGTAAAGCAGACGTGCTAACCACTACACTATGGAACCATGTCCAGGATTCACCATTCTATATGCCATTAAGAACATTTGTGATTAATGGGAAGAGGTCAACATATCAACATTAACAAGAGTTTGGAAAAAGTTGATTCCAACTCTCATGGATGACTGAGGAATTCAGGACTTCGTGAGGAAGTAACTACAGATGTGGTTGAAATAGCAAGAGAACTAGAATTAAGAGTGGAGCCTGAAGATGTGACCGAATTGCTTCAATCTTATGATAAAACTTTAAAGGATAAGGAATTGCTTCTAATGGATGAGCAAAGAAAGTGGTTTCTTTAGTGGAAACCACTCTTGAAGTGGAATCTACTCCTGAAGATTGTGAAGATTGTTGAAATGACAACAAAGGATTGAGAATGTTACATAAACTTAGTTGTTAAAGCAGCTGCAGGGTTTGAGAGTATTGACTCCAATTTTGAAAAAAGTTCTGTGGGTAAAATGCTATCAAACAGCATCACATGCTACAGAGAAATCAATGATGAAAGGAAGAGTCAATTGATGTGGCAAACTTTATTTACTTATTTTTTTAAGAGATTTCCATAGCTACCCCAACCTTCAGCAACCACCACACCGATGAGTTAGCAGCCATCAATGTTGAGGCAAGACCCTCCACCAGCAAAAAAATTACAACTCACTGAAGGCTCTGATGATGGTTAGCTTTTTTTTAAATCAATAAAGTATTTCTAAATTAATACATGTACAGTTTCTTAGATATAATGCTTTTGCATACTTAATAGATATGGTATAGTGTAAACATAACTTGTTTTCTCAGTATATACACTGAGAAATCAAAACACTTGTGTGACTTGCTTTATTGCGAGATTCACTTTATCGCAGAGATTTGGAACTGAACCGAGGCATGCCTCTAAAGCCCTTGTTAACTTTCACCATTTGTGGTGGCAGGTAGAGCAGGGTGTTGTTCTCATGTTCTCTCACCCTCCGCTACTCTCTCGCATGTTCTTCCCTCCTGGGGCTAAATGGATTCTCCCAAAGTTTTTCTCTGGGAAGCCTGGCCTCTCATTCCCGCTGTGGTTCTTTCCCTCCAGACTGTAAATTCACCTGCCACCCGGAGTGCCGCAATCTGATCCCTGGACTGCACAGGGAGCAGGAAGGCCCATCCCGGAACAGACCGTCTCCAGAAAGCACCCTCACTCCGACCTTCAGCCAGGTAGGCAGCAAGGCTTGAGGACCAGGCTGGGAATAGCCTTTGCAGGTGTCTTGGGCTCCACTGTCTCTCTCAGGAGCTCTGGTGAGCAGGAGGTGGCATGAATATTCCACCTGTGCTAGATCTTGAGGTCTCTGTCTGGCCAGGTGGAGTTCACGGACACACACTCGGATTCTGCACCCAATTCTGATGTGCGCGTGTGGAGTTTTCCCATACTACCAAAGCAATTCTGATACCAGCTGGGCATCTTAATATTCAACCCAATTCTGACACTCTGCATGTGCTCTTCCACCTTCAGAGGCCAATTAAAATTCCAGATTGTCACCTGAGTTTCTACCAACCAGCTATAGATTGGAGGTTACCACCACTCCCTTCTCGGGCTCCATTAATTTGCTGGAGCAGCTCACAAAATTGAGGAAAACATGTTACTTACCAGATCACCGGTTTATTATAAAAAGATATAACAGCCAGATGGAGGAGACGCGTAGGGCAAGGTATGTGGGAAGGGGTGTAGCACTTCCATACCTTCTCCGCACGCACCTCTCCTCCTGAATCTCCACATGTTCACCGACCTGGAAGCTCTCTGAACCCCATTCTTTTGTGTTTTTATGGAGACTTCATTACATAGACATCATTGATTGAATCATTGGCCATTAGTGATTAATTCAGCCTCCAGCCCCATTCCCCTCCTGGAGGTCATGGGGGGTGGAGCTGAAATTTCCAACCTTTTAATCACGTGATAGGTTCTCCTGACAGCTACACCCCATCTTTAGGTGGGGTCCAAAAGTCGCTTCAGTAACATAACAAGAGACACCTTGGTAGCTCTCATCACTTAGGAAATTCCAAGGGTTTTAGGAGCTCTGTGCCTGAAACTGTACAAAGACCAAATATGTATTTCGTATTGTAAATCTCAATATCACACACCCTTTTCCAAAAGACGGAGGGTGGGGGATGGAACAGAAACAGTGATGAAGAGAAGTCTGTAGGTACTTAGAAGTCCCCCACCGAACCTGGTTTGGCCTAGGGCTGTGAGCCGGAGGTGTTGGTATGGGTAGGAGTAATAGGGGTCCTGGAGAAGGCTCCTCAAGCTCCTTTGAGGCCTCATAGCCCTGGGGCAGTGGGGATGTTGGGGCTGCCAGCCAGGCCAGATCAACTTCAGAGGAGCTGGGCATGTGTTCTTTCCCGGTGTTAAAGGACCAGGAAATTGATCCCCAAAGCAGCTCTTGGTTCTGGGCTTTGCCAAGGCGCTTGAACCAGGATGTGTCTGAACTCTGATGTCTAGGATTTGGAAGGGCAACAGGAGAGCATTTTTTTTTTTTTGACTTTTACATCAAACAAGCACTTATTTCTCTACATCTGTGTGCCAAGCACTGATGAGAGTGGGGATAATAAATAATATATCACAGTATTTGTCTTCAGAGAGCTTACATTCTAGAAGAGGAGGCAGAATACAACCAAATAGTATGTATTGTGATGCATGTTGCCATAAAAATATGAATCAAGTGTTTTGAGTACACAGTGCAATTGTTTCTGTTAGGAAAAATCAGGGAGGAAAAAACCAGAGGAGGTGACATTTGATCTGCACCTTAATGTCGAAAGTTGCTGGTCAAGGAAGTAAGTGTCTCA
>NW_006443119.1:510576-512859 GCF_000325575.1 Pteropus alecto | reverse complement strand
CCAGGGACTTAGTGATGAAGTAAACAGGCATGACCCCTGCCCTTGCAGTAGAGTAGGGGAGCAAGCAAATAAATAACCAAATAAACCCTGTTTTTTGTTTATGTTTTTGAGGGAAAAGCTCAGGATTCTAGGAGAGACAATATAGGTGCTAGATGACCGGTTATTTCCTGAAGAGAATCTGAGAAAAGCTGGGCAATCGGGGTTCGGCCCCAAATGGCCGTCCATATGCTCTTTCTGACCGTGATGCACAAGATCAACATCCAGGTGGAGGGGCGGGGCGGGGAAAGGAGGGGACACAAAGCCGACTCCCAAAGCCCTGGTGAATGAAAGATTTTTGCTGAATATTTTCCTTAGGAGATGGAAAAGGGAAGTTACATAGCACACCATATAGCAACGTTTCCTAAAGATCTTATTTAAACATTTGCTCTTTATTTTCCCAATTTTCTGTCCCATTTGGGAGCTGCCAAGTCTCTCTTTTTTCTGCTCTCGTTGACTCTACCCATCCCCCATCCTGGAGCCTGCTCCCCCATCTACTTTCTGGGTCTCCTCTCTGGGTCTCTGTTCCTTCTTCTAAAGTAGCAGGTCTCAAAGGGGGTGATTTTTCCCCCTTTCCAGGGGACATTTGGCAGTTTATGGAGACATTTTTGGTTGTCACAACTGGGAGTTTGCTGCTGGCATCTGGTGGGTAGAGGCCAGAGGTGCTGCTAAACATCCTACAGTGCATAGAAAAGGCCCCCACAACAAAGAATCATCTGACCCAAAATGTCATCAGTGTCAAGGTTGAGAAACCCTGGACTAGAGAGGGTTAGCCAGCTTCCAGGTGTGGTGGGCCAAAGGCGGGGCCTGGGGTTTGCTGTATACCTCGCCTCATCCTCAGAACATTAGCAGGGAACAGGTGCTTCCAAGTCTAGATAATTGAAAGCAGAGCGACCCTCTTCCCCTCCTGGGGAACCCTCCGGCAAGCTGAATCAGGGCCGTGTCTAGAACCACACTGACCTATAGAAAGAACCACATAGAAACATATAGGCGCCAAGAGTCCCCTGTGGGTGCAGGCCGGCCCCCCGCCAGCTAACAGCTTGGAATGGGGTTGGCTCCCGGAGGCTGGGGAGGGCTGCCGTGTTTGCCTTGGACAGGCCTGACTGCATGCTTCAGCACAAGCTGGGCAGGGCCTCGCCTTCTATCAATAAAACCTGGGCCCTGCTCCAGGCTCGCTTGCCTTTTCTAAAAAGCTTATTTGTGCTGATTTCCGCCTTGGCTTGATTTTCTGTTAAATACAAGGATGGAGTTTCTTTCACCTTGACATTGTCACCTGGGCTAGCTAAGCTACTGTGCACATGCCCTTTTCCTAGGGGACTTTGTGGCCAGGGCCTTGGTCTGTGCTCAGCTAGTTTGGGGACATATGGCTGTTAGAAGGTCTCAGCTTGGTGGCGTCCATCCAAAGAGAACGGTTAATTAACACTCTTTATTTTTTCTTTCTGTACATTCATACATTTTTCAAAACTTGATTGAGATCATTCTATAGATAAGTATTAGGCCTTAACTTTTGAAAAACAGTAATCTCAAGGTTCTAGCTATCTTATCTGTCATGCCAGAGGGAGGTCAAGAGGGAGGAAGAAGGGGCAGGTGTGCGAGGGGACAGAGATGGGCTCAGAACCCCTGGCTGCACTCACAAGGCCATGTGTGGTTGTGTGCGTGTGTCTGGCTAGGGCAGCTAAACTGAAGAAGGGTAGCTGGTAGCTGCCTGTGCTTTTGTCAGACACAGAATCCGTTGTTTCAGAGTCTCTTCCTGGAGATCTCCAAGGTCTATGATGTCTGACTTTTCCCCTGGGCACTCATTGTTGACCTAGCTAATGTCCTTCAAATCTACTCCAGATCCTTTCTTCAGTTTAAGCCTGTTTCCTAGCGAACATGGGTGCCATTGGCTAAAGACCACAATAAATTGCCAAAACAGCTGCCATCCCTTTATTTGGAGGCATCCCCTAGAGGCTTTATACTTCAAGTGATCTTAAGGGTGCTCTTACCATGTCACCTCTGTGATGAAAAAGACCCCAGGCTCCCCAGCACCTTCAGGATGAAGTTAGACCTCTGCTGGTTTGGTCCAGTCCTTTCATTGCCTTTGGAAGGTAGACCCTAAGGGAGGAAGTCCTTGCTCCAAACTGTTGGGTCTTATTATAACCCACTGTAGTCCAGGGGGATCCTAGCAGCTCTGTCCCTTTGGCCTTTGGTGCCACTTTTCTTGGTACGTGGAATGCAAATGACAAGAAAAAACATAAGCACTCTTTC
>NW_006443119.1:477945-509666 GCF_000325575.1 Pteropus alecto | reverse complement strand
AATATTTTTTAACATAATATTTATTTATTTTTAAATTATTACTAAATTTATTGGGGCGACATTGGTTAATAAGATTATAAGTTCCAAGTGTACGATATAATTCATCATCTACATATTGCATCGTGTACTCATCACCCAGTAACTATTTTCTTAAAAAAAAAAAGAAAGACCCCTGGCCTGGGTGACAGAAGAGCTAGGTTCTAACCCAGAGTGTAGACAACATACTTGGTATATGACCCAGGACAAGCCTCCTAGCTTCTCTAGGCAGGGTTGTCGTGAGGCTGCCATGAGAAGAGGTATGTGACAGTATGAGCAGATGAGGGGTAAATGTTGGCTGGTAACTTCCAAGGCTGACTCTGGTGCCTCTAATGGCCTTACTGGATTTTTTTTTTTTTTATCATGTCACCCCGGTGATGAAAACCCTCAGTGGCCCTCAAATTCAATCCAAATCTGGATTAGCATGAGAAACCCTTCATGGTCTGGCTCTGCCAACTCTCCAAAATACTAGAAAGATAGGTTACTCCTGGATGTAAAACTAGGGCACTATGGCTTTATGGTTTGGGGAGGCGCTTATTGTTACAAGACAACCATTATCCTCTCCTTTGCAGCCCAAGTTATTGCTCTACTCTGTAGATAAAAAAGACCAAGACCCTGTCCCCATTCCCCGAACGGACAGATGGCTTCCAAAGCTCCAGAGTGGCCCAGCTTGGCCTGCTGGTGTTTCAGCCCCGCAGGTCGCTGATGCCTTTCTGCCTATGTCCCGCCCTCCCCGCTGCCCCGCTGTCATTCCTTAGCAGAGGGCCCCTCTGGAACCATCTCCCTGAGCCCCTGTAGCCTCTGAGCGGTGACTCAGCTGGCGTGGAGAGCTGAGTTTCCTGGCTCCCAGCCTGTGCTCCCTCCCGCAGTCGCGCCACTGCCTCCTTACTGGAGATGCCGCCTTTCCAGTCCCCTTCAGAGGGGGAAGCGCTTGGAGCCAGTCCGGAGCGAGCCCTCAGCCTAGCGGCCACGTGCTGAATCCAGAACTACCACAAGGGGGAGCCAGGGAGCAAGAAGTGGGGAGCCTGGGGGCGGGGCCTGTACCTCCGGAGGGCGGCCCTGGCCCCCGCCTCCCTAACAAATGCTCTAGATAGATACCTGCACCCTGCTCTCAGGGGATTTGGGGGCCTGGGTCTCTTCCGAAATGCTCCATAGATGTTTATCAAATTGAATTGTGATTGATAACAACAGTAGCTAACATTTGTTGAGCATGTGCTCTTCTTTTATTAATTATTGAGAGAGGGGTGTTGAAATCTCCAAGTATATTTGTGGATTTGCCCCTTTCTCCATACATTTCCATCTTCCTGCATTCTGAAGCTCCTTTATTCAGTGCATAAACATTTAGGATTATTATGTCCTCTTGATTAATTGACTCTTTTACATTATGAAATAACCTTCTTATCCTTGGTAATGTTCTTTACTCTGAAATCTACTTTGTCTGTTATTAATATAGCCACTCCAGCTTTCTTTTGATTACCATTATCCAACCTTTTACTTTTAGGTTATTTGTGTCTTTATATTTAAAGGTCATTTCTTGTAGACAGCAAATAGTTGAATCTTGTTTTTCTAATCCAGTTGAAAATCTCTGCCCTTTAGTTGGGTTATTTAGATAAGTTGCATTTAATGTGATTATTGATATAAACAGATTTAAGTCTATTGAAATAGATTTAAGTCTATTGTGTTACTATTTGTTTTCTGTTTGTCTTATCTTTTCTTTGTTCCCTTTTTAATTTTTTTTTCTGCCTTCTTTTGGATTAATTGAATATATTTTATGATTCCATTTTATCTTATTTACTGCCAGCCCACCCACATGTGCCAAATGATGGAGCCATTCCCCAGCCTTTCTCTCCACGCTGCCTACATCTGGGACCACTGCTCCTCCCTCCACAGTTTTCCCTTCACACTCTACAAGTCAGAAGTGCTGGCCAAAGCTGTCAGTGATTCGACAGCACTAGACAAGCTGCCTTTCACAGGAGCTGCCTTTCACGGGAGCCGCCCCAAGGCCTATCTGACCAGCTCAGACCAACCCACCAGGGCTCATTTCTGATCAGGCAGAGCAGAAAGGCCTCCCAGTTAGGAGATCCCGGCTCCGAGGAGGGACTAAGCTCTAATATGTGTAGGAGTGCAAGAGTTGTTTACTTTTCACATCGATGATCATGCTGCCCTGGCCACTGGAGGACTGGCCTTGCCTAGAGAGGGACACTAAGGGATGGAATTGTTGATCAGATATACCTTTTGTGCTTTTCTAGTCTCCCTCAAGGAGTATAATTAGAAGGCAGACTCCTGGCTCAGCATGAGCTCTTCAGGGCCTCTGCGCTTGGTATGGCTAATTTAACTGCCTTCATTGTCTTTGTCAGGGCCCTATCGAAGCTCCTAGCCTGACAGCCAAGCAAGAGAAGTGCAGTGTGGTCTAGCAGTCTCAAGAAAGTGAATCTCCTGTGAATCTAACCTAAGTGGCGTGCAGCCACGTACCTCTTACAACAGGAAGTCATCTGGGGAGAAATCGAGCTCTCTGCTGTGCACAGCCGGTTTCATGCTGTCAAATGCTACTCTCAAGGTGGAGGGTGGCATTCTTAAGATGCAACCCAGAGAGGACATCTGGGAAAGGTCACTTCTGAGAGGCAGGGGAAGGTGTGGGGGTGTGATCATTATTGGCAAATATGTGTCAGGAAGTTGGGCGGACATAGGAGGAAAATATTGACAGGCAAAAGCAAAACCACAAGAGGGCAGGGCGGCTGCTGCGAAAGGGAATCGAATTTTGTGCAATTATATGAGGGATGCTTGGTTGCGACTGGAGGTGGGTGTGAACTGCGGGCTGGGCATGTGTTGCGATGGGCCTTGAAGGATCCACTCAGGAGTCTGGAATACCTGTTGTAGGCACTGGGGGGTCACTGGAGGAAGGGCAGCAATTTTAATGGAAAATTGTCAGAATCAGAGCCTCTGGGTTTGAAATCAGATTCTACCATTTACTTGCTTTGTGAACACTCAGCCTCAGTTACTCACCTGGAAAATACCTTCTTGCAGGGTTGTGAGGATGTTTAAGTGAGATAATGAAATGTCTAAGAGCTTGGTAACTCGTACAGAACTTCTCATTTCATGTTCTACTAGACTGCATGTTGTGAGAAGGCAGGGGTTACGTCTTATTCAGGCCTGAACTGGAACACCCAGGCTAGTGCTTGCCATGCAGAATGTGCTCAGTAAATGAATGAATGAATGAATGAATAAGCAACTAGAGCTTCACACATACTAATTACTTACTAATAATTAGTTGAAATATGCATAGAAGATACTATGTTAGAACAACTCTGATCAGATCTTGGTCTAGAAGGACAACTTGGGCAACAAATGGGGCAGGGAGTTTGGAAGAGGCACAGATGGGAGCAAAGAAAACTGGAAGGCTTTGCAATAGTCTACACTAAGGCATTCATGGAGAGATTGAAGGAGAAGGAACAGGTGGAGGCGAGGCATGGAACAGTGAGCTCAGTTTTAGACATGAAGAGAGTGAGGCTGCAGGGGAGAGTTTGGTACTCAGTGAGCAGGCTTCCATCTGGAGCTATCTGGGAGAGAGAGAATTCTGAGACATGAATCTATGAGCGTAGTTGATACCATCGGCACAGGTGAGACCCAGGACCCGGGAGACACAGACACACAGGGGGAGAAGACAGTCAATCTCTGAACCCTGGAAAGCCCTAAGAAGCTAGAAGGAAGACGAGCACAGACAGACGGAAAGTAGTTCCTGACTTGTTTGCAAAGGGCTGCAATTTCAGGCGATCAGGCTTTAAGGATGAATGCAGTCACAGGGTAAACACTCAGTATTAAGGTGTTCCAAGACCGGGGTTCCGGAGTCAGACCAGCTGGGTTGGTTTGGTTCTACCATTAACTGGCATGTATCACTATGTGCCAGCTACTTCACCTGCCTGAACTTCCTTCTTCTCTCTGTAAAATAGAGATGATAAGTATAGCTTCACCGTTGGTTTGTTGTAAGGATGAAATGAAATGATGCACATAAAGTTATTGGTACGGTGCCTGCACATACTGGCTAATAATGATTTCGAAATACATTTAAGGAGCGGGGTGGTACCTCAGCCTGGTTTTCAGCCTCTGAATACGTTAGTAGGTCAGAAGGCCCCAAGTCTGATCTCCACCCCTGAGCACCCTCACTTGGACAGATGAAGAAACCTGAGGTTCAGAGTTGCTCGAGATAGTATATTAAGCTGCAGTCGGAGCTGGAGCTAGAAAGCCAGCTGCAGACTTCCAGTCTTATATCATGGCTCCTCTGGAACACGCAGAACCACACAGTGAATCTCATGGTGGGATCTGACCGCATGACGGGATCGCATCTGAGAGAGGAAGAAAGCTTAAAATAATGTCTTTTATCATTTGACACTTTGAGATGGCAAAGTCACCCATTTACTGTTTCAGTGGATCTTTCTAAACCCCAGCATGATGCCGTGGGTTTAAGGCCCTGGATGTGCAGCTTAAGGGGCAGACTCCCCTTCCTGGGTCCAGGGACAAGAACAGTCAGTTCCCATCCTTTGTGGGTTCACCTCCAGAGGCATAAAGGGCTATCGCACAGGCTCTTCCTTCCCCTGCCCCCGACCAAGTTATCACTACTGTTGGTTATTCACAGGGAAGAGGTGCAGACAGGGTCATTAGACAATGAAAGGAATCCAGTCTTCTTCCTTTTGGGACTTTGGAGCTTCAATCTGGATTCATCCCCCTGGAGGCTGGCCAATGTATTGTAATATATATGATCTTTGCAGATTTCTTCTAGTCCCAGCTTTCTTGCCAGCACAGTCTGTCTTGCTGACTCCTCACACACGGCTTCCTTCCAAGCCTAGATTCACTGGCAGGTGGAGTGAAGCAGAGAAAGAGACACTAACTAGGAGTTAAGAGGCTTCGAAAGTAATGAGCTGTAATGAAACGGGTTGCTTTCCTCAGTTTCCTCATCTGTAAAATGGGGATAATGCCTGCTTTCAAGGTCATAGAGGAACCTAAGTGAAGTAATGGATGTTAAAAGGGCTTTGAAAAGCCTTATTCAGACATCGAATATTCATAATGCTTGGAATGGCCTGGAGCAGCACCCCAAAAGAACACAATGTCACTTAGAACTTTTCCTAATCGGGTCTGGCATTTCCTGTGTTGCTCACAAGGAGAGACTCATGCTGAATCTTGCGGTACTTTGGCTTGGTGTTTAAAAAAGGTTGGTATGAGCTTTATTTTAAGATTGTGCATTTTGAATGTGTAGCACTGCAGTTGCTTTGCAGAGATCCCTGCATGACTCCGAGAACACAGTGTGGCCACAAAGAATCTGGGGCCTGTCTTTTCCTTAAGTATTAGTTTCCCACTGAGCAAGAAGTTCCTTTTCTAAAGGAAAGTGTTTCTTTGCTGGCTGGACAAAGCAGGTAGGCTGTTATTGACGGCCTAAGAGTCGTGCAGGGGAGCCCCCTCTTTGCAGCATTCATTTTTCTGGCATTGGACTTGAAGGTACTGGTGAGGCAAATACCAGCTTCCTTTGCCCGAACCACTGTCTGTGGGGAACCCTCCCCCAATAACAACAACAAAACTAGCCTCTAAAATACTCATTTGAAGAAAAGATTGCTTCAAAGCCAGAACCTACCTTCAAGCCCATTAAAGCGAGCTCTTCTAGTCCCAGGCTTCTTCCCACAAACACCCTGTAACTCAACCTAGCGCCCACCCCAGCTGTCTACTCCACTTATTATCTCTCCGCCCAAGGGGCAGCTACTGGTATTGAGGGTCTCCTGAGCTCAGGGCAGGCGGCAACTAGGGTACTGGCTCTCGACTCTCTCCAGGTGGTGCCTGCCAGGCCCTCAGAGGCTTCTGGGAAAAGATTGTGTGGGAGGATGGAGCCAAACTGGGCTGCAGTTTGAAACCCTCCCGAGCAATGACAGATTTGTCTAAGGTGGAGGAGGGAGCAGGTTCCTCATAAAAGTAACCAGAGCTTAAAATGGAGCCGGCAGCTTGGTGTCTGGGGCTGAGTCCAGCCCACTGCCCAGCTCGTGTCCTGGGACTACTTTGTTTCAGAACTTCAGGAGAAGCCACACAGACTTGGAGAGAATCTGGATAACCCCTCTCAGCCACTCTCCGGGGCTCCTAAGGTCCACAGGCCATCAGACGCCATAAGCACAATGGCCCTAGCGTCACCAGGCTCTGAAGGCTTTGTCTTCTTTTTCTGGGACTCCAGGCTGTCCTGTATTGGGAGATGGCAGAGTGCACATCAAAACAGTGCCATCTCTGCTGAACAAGCATGTCACAGTGGCCGGGAGCACCATCCCTAGGAGCTCGCAGACCTGGGTCTGAGTCCCAGCACACATGTACTACTGCGCAACGCTCAACTCAGTTTCCTCACCCGTAAAATGAGGATAGTAATCTCTATCTCCGGGCTATCGGGAAAGTACATGATAGGCCACATGCACATCACCTGGCACATGCGGCCTTGTTCAAGCACTGGTAGCTATAACTACTATCGTTCAAACGTGGTCTCGGAAGGGGTGTGTGTGTGTGGCGGGAGTGGGGGTGGGGGTGGGGGTTGCCCTAATGCTGTGAAGATTCAGCCTTGGTCAAGGAAGGTGTTCGTTCCTTCGCCCAGTCTGATGGGGAAATGTAAATGAGCCGTACTTGACAGTAAGGACACTGGCAAAGACCCCTCTGGCCAGGCTGTCAGGAAAATGCACAAATAACCTGGGTGTTGTCTACAGGCCTCTCAGTACCCTGAGGTTCCCTGAGGCCAAGTTCCCACGTGTGTGGAAGGGCAGGCTTGCTCTCCAGGTTACCATAGCTTTGCATATGATTTGCATATGCTTGTGGGGCCCCTGCAGTTTCTTCTGTCATTTCCAAGTTAAAATATTGCTGCTTCTCCAGGCAGACCAGATATTGATTTCCTTCTTCTCCAGTTACTTCTCTAACCACTCAGATGGACCTGGCTCCTTCACTCAGCGAATGGGGAATGAGAGGGTGGGGTGAGGGGGTGGATGGGGGAAGGGAGGAGGGACGGGGTCGTCTTTATAACACATTCGACTCCGTTAACATGAGCCATCATGGGTGGTGAGAAGGAGCTATTTGCAGTAGGATGATGAGAGGACAGAATACCTTTCCCCACCTTGGGTCCATCCTGGTCTCTTCCTTCTCTGCATCCCTAATCTGACCTCTGGTGCCCTGGGTCCACTAGCCACGGGGGACCAGTGGCCCCCCTGTCGGGTCGGGTGTGGAGGCGCAGGGCCGGGGCGGGGAGGGGTGGGGGAGAGGGAGGGGCGCCATGCAAGCCGAGCTAGGCTTTGAGGAACCTTGCGAGAGGAAGTGGCTTCCGAATGCGAACGCTCCGCGCTGTACCAGCGGGCAGCAAAGGCGCGGGGAGGCGGGGGAGGTGTCACGATGGCGCTAGGCGCGCGGGGCGGAGGGAGGGAGCCGGAGCCGAGGACATGAAACCGCAGAGAACGAGTGAGCCAAGGAGCGAGGCGGGTCTGACCCCGTATTCGCAGCCGCCGGCGGCGCACCGGGAAAGGAACAGGTTACCCAGCCGCCTGAGCCACGCGGGCCCCGGGGTGAGAAAGCGAGCGGGCCAGTGCCCGCTCCGCCTGGCCGGGTAACTGACTGGCCCCCGCAGCCTCTGAGCTCTGAGCTCGCGCGGTGGAGCCTGGGGAGGGTCCCCGCCTCCCTGCGCCGCATCCCGAGCTGGCCCAGCCGATGCGCTCGCTGCCTCTGCCCGGGCTCCGGGCTAGATGACGGTGGACAGCAGCATGAGCAGTGGGTACTGCAGCCTGGAGGAGGAACTGGAGGATTGCTTCTTCACTGCTAAGACCACCTTCTTCAGGAATGTGCAGAGCAAACACCCTTCGAAGGTAAACTTAATGGAATATAAGAGACTTTCACGGGCAGTGGGGGGAGAATGACCTCTGTGGTCCAGAAGGGACGCCTTCCTCCTGGCAAACAGGTAAAAGCCCTGTGTGACCAGAGTGGGTGGGCCGTTGCCCTGGGGACCCTCTTGAACTTGGCTGAGCAGACCAAGAGTTAGGTCTGGAGCCCTTCAGGGACCACCAGCAAACAAAATTCTCTTCTTAATGCTCTGTTCAGCATTTCCTGTCCCTGGACCTTTTCAAAATGGCTCTGCAGGATTTGTGGACAGCACTTGGTTCATGGTTTGGGGCGAAGGCTCACCTGTGCCTGGGAGGGTGATGGGACAACTGCTCTGTTTCATTCTCTCCCACTCCCAAATCCAAAGCTGTAGATGGAAAGTGGATGGCGCCCAGTCCCTCTGAAGAATAAACATTCATAGATTGAGACTTCCGGATTGTGAGTGGCTAGAAACCATCTTAAAATATAGTCCAACAGCTTTGCAGAAGTCCAGGGTGTTTTTAGAAGTAAACTAAAACGTCTCCCGTAGGTTGCTGTCCTCCTACCATTTTAACTTCCTGGGTTGGTTGGGGGTAACCCAAAGGGGTTCGCATGTGTCCCTAATTGGGTTGTATGTGCTCCCTAAAGGTGTCAGCCTCTCAACACCCAGCACAGTACCCAGCACACCCGAGCCCCCTGGCTGCACCTTCTCAGTTGCTGCAGAGCCGAAACTGCAACGGACTTGGTGGGAGTGGTGACAGAGCTCCGCTTATTTGTTTGTTTTGTTATTTATGTGAGAGGGCTCGATGTCGGGTCCTTGGAGAGGTTACCTAAAAGGAGCTGTTTGTAGTCCTAAGTGAGCTGTTACATTTCACAGGTGTATGCAGGCTCATCATTAATTTAGCACCCTACGCATGTAGAATTAACCGAAAACTTCCCCAGGCTTGACTCTGGGGCCTGACTCTGGGGCCGGCCTCTTTTGTTAATAATTCGTCTTGCCTGTAGGCCCTGCATTTGCTGGGTCCTGATGTCAAACAAATGGACCGTTCAATTGTGAGAGGGCACCCAAGAACCAGAAGAGAGGTTTGATCTTAATATTTGAAGGAATCCACTAAAACCGGCCCCTTGAACCCATGCCTGTTTTCTGGGGTACCCTTTGCCCCTTGAGGGCTTGTTCTGGAGGGCTGTAGGCAGGACTCATGCAGAACAGCATGGCTGCAGAGGAGAGATGTTCTGCTCTCCCTTGGGGTTCTTGCCAGATTATGTGGACCTCACCCCACCATCCCCTCCCCCCAGCACACTCATGCAGATACTCCAGGTGTCTGAGGTCTTTAGACCGGTGGTTCTCAACCTTAGCTGCACACTGGAATTGCTGGGGAGCTTTGGAAAATGGAGATATTTGGTTCCACTGCTGGGAGTCTGCTTGAGTTGGCCTGGCCTGCGGCCTGGGCATCAGGATCTTGAAAAGCTCCCCAGGTAATTCTGATGCAGCTGAGGCTGAGAACCATTGCTCTTGAGTGTTTTGCTGCTGCCTTGGAAGGAAATGGTTCCTGTTTTTAAGGCAAAGGTCTAGCTGCTGTGCTCACTGCCAGCCAGGCTGTAAGCCCTTGGTCCCAGAAGGTGGGCTTTTTGCATGATTGGGTGGGGGAAGGCCCACTGCAGACCTGGGGCTTCTTTCACTTGGCAAATGAAAAAGGTAGCTGTTTCTGGTATTTCTTGGGAAAAATGGAACTATCTTATAAGAAAATATGCTGTGGTGGAGTTGGGGATGGAAAGTGATTTGTTTCTTGGCCCAAACAGCCTTCCCTCTTCATCCTTCACCCCAACTCTCCTTCCCAGCCTCACTCCTGAACCTGTACCTTTGTTTGGCACCTCCATCAACTCCTTTGTCTGGTTCTCAAATCAGTTGCATACCTGCGGGCCTCTGCATAGTTCCCTACCTCATTTTGCCTAAGGCTGTAAGTGCTCAGCGGGCAGAAACCCCTTCTGAGGAACTCATTTTGTTGAACTCAGACAAGGTGATAAGGATAAACGCTTTCAAAAATGAAAGGTGGTGGGCATGGCCCCCTGGCCTCTGCCTAACTCCTGTGTGAGAACAATCTTGACTAGAGATTCAGAACTACTGTCAGGGACAGTTTTCCTTGGGACCAGACTAGCCTTCAACGCAGCACAATCCAGGGCAGGAGGGAGGGAGGAACAGGGCCACCTCTGCTGCATGAACCAGCACTGGGGTGGCCCCTCTGGCTGAAGGAGGAGCAAGCTGGGAGGGGTGTGTGCAGCTGACTGAGGAGCTGGGTGAGCTTCATCCAGATGTTTCAGTCCTTCATTCTTCTAAGTGTTTTTCCACCTTTAATAACATTGTGAGCTCTTTTCTCCCTGGGAGCAGTTCTGGAAAGGGTTTCAAAGAGACCTGCCAGATCCCGACCTCGTTCCGACCCTGAACAGTGTTTTTTTCCTCCCCACTGAGAGATCACATCTGAGCTCCTAAGGGAATTTCTCTTTCCTGTCTCCAAGGAAAGACGTTTAAATGTTTCCCAGTCGCTGAGAGACTGAGGCCCCCATCGGGGAGCTGCCAAGCTGGCTTCTATAAATAGCCTTGTCAGAACAAGCTGGGGCTGCGGCTGGGCCTGGGCCTGGGCCTGACTGGAGCAGAGCTGCTGTTCTGGGCACCACCACCTGGCAGTTGTCACTAGCCCGGCCTCTAAGGAGTTCCCGAGGCCTTGCACCAACTCTTTGGGTGGGAGGTGGGAAGGTGGAGAAAGAACATGGGAACAGGCCCTGGGCCCTAGCTTGTTCTTTCCTTTCAGAAAATGGCAGCTTCCTGGGGCACCGTACCTCATGTGAAAGGGGCAGGGAGGTTTTGAGTCACGTCAGGCAAAATTTCAGGAGGCTGAGGCAGTGCTCTCTGGGTATTTTCCCCCTTGACTGCTGATAATTAGGTTGTGTTTCTCTGGGTTACATCTGTCAAAATGGGACTCCTGGTGGTTTGGGGTGAACCCACCTGCGTGCTCAGCAGTGCAGCCTGAGCTGCTCTCAGTAAGGCACACACACTCACCCCTGTCCAAGACAGTGGTGTCTCAAGGGGTAGGCGTAGTCCAAGGTCACGTAGCAAGTTTATGGTGGACCCAGGGACAGAGCCTACTTCTTTTGCCTCTGGCCCAGAGATTTTTCCATTTTAGTCCTACAAAAGACAGAATCTGGCAATTTGTAGGGCCGGTGCCTGAAGCCAGCTGCTCCTTTGTTCCTCTCTGAGATCTGACCCTGGAAGTGGGGCTACCTTGCACTCCTGTCAGTTCCCCGACTGCCTACAAGCGTTGGCACTTTAGGGTTGTGACCTCCGAGCAGGCACTCCGAGCTCCCTGCATCTTCAGCAGGTGCCCGGGCCCCAGGACTCGAAGCCATGTAGAGCATCAGTGAGCACTCTGAGGTCACATGAACCCTGCTTCTTGCAGATTGTCTGAACTGAAAGGGACCTGGTCTAGAACCTCATCTCACAGATGGAGAAACAGTCTCAAAGAGTGGGGGGGCATCACCAGGCCACATGTCTGGTTGGGCAGAGCCAGGACTGACACCCCTCTTAGACTTCTTGTCGAGTGCTCTTCTCGGTCCTCTTCACTCAGTGCGTGACCAGGACAAACTGCAGTACTCGCCCTTTCAGAACCTGCTACACAGTGGAATGACCCAAATAACCTCAGGCTTGGAAAGGGTTCGAAGGGTCCTTCCCACTCCTCCGAGATTCCATTATAAGGTCCTTCCCATCTCTCCATTCCATGGGCTCCTTTCCATCGCTTCGTTCCACGGGGTCCTTGCTACCCCTCCATTCCATAAGGCCTTTTCTTCATTCTATAAGGTGCACTGGCCAAAGGAACATTGGCCCTATATTTGATACTAGCAGGGGGTCCCTATCATTGGTCCTAGAATCTTACAACTTTAATCTTTTATTTAAAAGTTCTCCTTGGTGCCTATCCTAAAATACCACTTGCTGGAGATCCTTCCCCATGCGTGTTTTCTTTGAGGATATGGAGAAGAGAAGGTTAACTTTATCTGTGGTTAAATATTATTCTTAAGCACATACACTCCAATTCCCCTCCCACCTCCCCCAGACTTTCTCTGCTCTATGCTGGCACCATTGATTCATGAAAAATTCAAGGAAGATGCAAAGGGGAAGAGGTCTCAGAGGTCGAGTATGAAGCCACTCTGGTTTTATTCTTGCTCTTGTCCCATCTCCTCTTGCCTGGCCAGTTGGCCCCTCTCTGGATAGGGCCTCTGTGTCACTCTAGAAATGTCAGCCAAGCTTGATGGCCCTGGGACCAGCCAGGGAAATCCCCATCTCTGTGCCAACAGCAAGCACGCCAGGCCTCAGGCACAGCACCTGCCCCTGACCTTCTTGGCATGAGAGAAAAGAAAACAATACTAAAAATAAGTTAGTTCCAAATTGGAGCAATAAAAATAAAATAAAAATCTTCAGAACCATTGGAGCATTTAACTGTTTTTCCATGTGCTGTCTCAGAAGCCTACACAGCCCAAGACTTACTGCAAAGACTTCATGGCACAGCCACACAAAGCCTTCCTTTTAGACTGTAGTCTGCACATCACTCTTGTGGAGTACACTGCCCGTTGCCTTCTCTGGACCTTCCCAGTGTTATTTTTCTCTGCAAATACAGTAAGCTTTGTGAGATCAAAACTCACATCCCCTTCAGATCCAAGACCGAACCAGGTACTGGTTGCAAAAGCAGGCACTAACTAACTGTTGGTTGAGTTTTCTCTCTTGTATCTTGTTTAATCAGGTTGGGTCGACTATTGAAACAAACAGCCCTGTTTTTCAGTCATTGAACATAATGGAAGCTTACTTCCCCTTTAAATAAAGTTACTTTGGCAGGTGGGGGCCCGCAATAACACATAGGAGATTTTTGCGGGCCAGGCCCGGAAATGGTGTGTTTTTTAGACCCACATGCCATTGGTCACATCTCAGTCACATGGCCACACCTAACCACAAAGGAGGTTGGGAAATGAAGTAAAGCTGTGGGCCCAGGTGGAACCGGAAGCTGGTCGTGGCAAACATTTATCTGTCTCTATTACACATCCTCCGACCACCTTCTCGGCCAACCACCTTAGGAAGCTCTACTCTTCCTTTCTTGGTGAAGGGCCGTAACCTCGTTGACCTTATTCCTCTCCTTCATCTGTCACTGAGGATGTGCTGTCGCTGGGATGGGGTCCTGTCTCCCCAGCTACACTGGAGACTCCTTGAGGACAGATGCTTTTCCTTACTCAGCACTTCTCTGGTTCCTCTGTAGCATCTGAAGCCTTCAGTTCTGCTCCAGGGGTGGCCCTGGCCACCTGCATCAGAATCACTCTTCAAACACCTTTTTTAAAATAGAGACTCAGGGGCCCTGCACCAGATTTACTGGCTCTTGAATCTTTGGGGGCAGGACCCTGAAATCTATTTTTAAAAGCACTCGCCCCAGGTGATTCTCGCACGTACTGAAGTCTAGGAAGCACTGGTTAGTGTTGGGTAATGGACTGATTACTTCAACCGGAAGGGAAGATGAGCATTTACCAGAGATTTCAGAGAGCTTCCTATGTGAGAAATTGAATCCCAGACAGCAAAAGGATTTGTCCTTGGTCACACAGCTAAACGGAGACAGAATTGAGGATGTGGGGCCCCTGGGTTCCTGCTCAGCACTGTCCCTGTTACGCTCAGCACAACATGCTGAATAGGGTTGTTGGAGTGACAGCGCTTCGTGATCGTGACTGGCATGTGATGTCGTAGAAGCAGCAAAGAACCGTAGGCCAAGTCCTGGCCTCTCATCCCAGCTCCAGCGAATAACTGAGGGGCTACGGCCAAGTCGCTTCTACCTTCCAGACTCGGGCACTCCCCCGGGTCCTTTCAGCAAGAGCATGTGTGAAATGAACCTTCCCTGAGAGTCCCCCACTTCTTTGCATGGACCCGATCCTTCTTACCAGTTTCTCACGGGACCGGTAGGAATTTTAGGTGCTGTCCACCTAGGACTTCCCTAGGATGGGGTAGAACAGAAGACCGGAGGGTCCAGGACAGCACCACGGACAGAAGCCACTACTTCTGTTCAAACATAAAGTTTTTGGGGCCTCTCCCTGAATGGCTAACGTGAGTCTCCTCTTCAGGACCCCCTGGGGCTTACCCGAGACATCCTCATTGCTGTGTTCCAGCTTCCTCCCCTCCCACCCATCTTTCTTCACAAGTTTAGACCATTTATCCTGACTCAGCGGCTTTTCCTTACAAAGCAAGTCCAGTTACAGCTTGGGGCACATACGATGTCTACCCACCCAAATAGTTCAGGGAGAAAGGAAGAAAGATTATTGCCAGTATCAACCTTGAATGCCAGCTCCTAGTTCACACCATCAGGTGGGACTCTGGATCCAGCTTCCCGTCCATGAGCTTGAAGGGGAGGCCCTGCTGGGCCCAGAAGCCTACATTCCCTTCTCTCTTCTGCTCTCAACTTGCCAGGTAACTCGCATTTGTACACTTTCTGGCTTCGGGATCCTGCTGTGTGAAGGACCCAGATTTCTCATCCAGGGCCTTGGTGACCTTTTCTGGATAGCTTGATCTACCCATATATATCCAGGCCTGTCTGGCACATTCCCTGGTGACAAGAGGACCAGATACGTTTGTCAGGAATCAGGAGCATTTAATTTCAGGGCCGGGAGGAAGAAGGGAGCTGTAGTGGCAAAAACTTTATGTTTGAACAGAAGTAGTGGCTTCTGTCCGTGCTGTCCTGGCCCCTCCGGTCTTCTGTTCTACCCCAGCTTGGCTTAACACTACCCCGCGGGCTTACATCCCCCATCCCCCCTCTCTTCCTGGCTCTAGAACATTTTCTATAACCCACTAGAGGTCTCACATGCCCCTCACATGCCTAAAATTTAATACACCCCAAACCAACTCATAGCTTCGCCCGTAACTGATTTCTCTCCCTGTCTTTGCCTCACCCTCCTAGTCGCCCACCTTCAAAACCTCAGGGGTCTCCCGTCCTCCTCTTCATCCAGTCTGCCACCATGGGCCCGGCCTCCACAGTGATGCCGATGTCAGGCTTCTCCTTTGTGCCCCTATGTTAGGTGCTTGTCACTTCTCACCAAATGCTCCGGGAGATCACGCAGCTCATCTCCATCCTGTTTCTTTCCCCTTCTGTACACCCTGCAGGTTACTGCCAGGGCCATATCATTCTGGTCTCCCAATGCCTTCGGAGCCTCCCCTTCACTAGGCGATGACCATGTGGTTTCTGCTTTTTATGTGCCATCCAAAACTCTGCAATACCCAGCCTCACTCCCAACATTGCGTTTTTCACTTTCTTAGAGCATGGAGCACCAGAGCTGGGGGACAGGGCGGCAAAATGTGGTCTCTGCCCTTAAAGACCCCAGGCCCCCACCGCCTCATGCGGCACACCTTAGCTGCTTTCCTCTTCAGTTCATTAAGTATTGGGATTGGGGTCTCTGGGCAGAGGGACATCAGGGAGAAGACACTCTGCATCTGACCTGAAGCCATATGGTTTTCATCATAACGTGCTGGCAGCTCCAGAGACAGGGGAAGATGGAGGGGCTGGGTCCCAGATTCAAAGGGTTTGGGTGTGACTAGCCTAAGAGGGGCTAGGGACAGGCCGGCAGCAGCCACTGGGACGGGTGCAGGAGGCTGATTAAATCTCTGAAAAATGGAGAGTCCTAGAGCTGAAGGAGGCTGTTAGGGGTCATTGTAGCCGTTCCCCTGTTTCCAGGCGGGCCTGCGTGTCACCACCACAGGCAGAGGGAGGGAAGCCGTGCTCGTGACCACCATCCTCCTCCACCCATTCGTCAGTCCTTCCTTGTCCGGGGTGCTGGATAGTGTGCTCCCGGCTGGTTGGATCCCTGCTACGTGTGGGGCTAGGCCAAAAAAGTGGGAGGGCGGCAGCAGAGCGTTTATGCCTGGCAGGCCACACTGGCAGAAGCCTGTTTCTATCAAGCCAAATAGGGTGATATGTGAAAGGGGCTTAGCCGGGGGCGAAGTCCCCACCCCACATTTGTCCAACCTCAAAACACATGGTCTTTCCACATGGCATCCTGGGTGAGGTCACGTTTTGAAAGGCTCCAAATAAAATCATCCATCTCAAACCCTGGTGACCTGTCACAGGAAGATGTTTATCTCATTTAGATAATTTCCTGATGCTGAAATCAAAGCCTTTTTTAGTTTTTCTGGTCTGGTCTTGGGAAGTTGGGGTCATTATCCTCTATTATCATCATTTCATTAACCTCTAGTTCACGAGCCCCTCAGTATCTTTCTCATCTCCCACTTCTCCCAGCGTTAAGAGTGGCGTTGGACTGTCCCCTACTCCGTGATGTAGGTGACAGGTGGGAGCTGGGTCTGCAGGGCACTAGCTTTGCAATGGAGAGTGCGAGGCAGGGCCCCACCCTCCAGTGGCCACACCTGTGGAGAGGCAGTGGCGTGCTTAATGTCCACGGTCACACCTGGCTGGGAAAGGGCGGGTTTGTCAGGACAGCGTGGGAGCTGCTGAATCCAGGAGTTTAGAGAGCATTTTGGGTTGTAACTTGAATGTTCCCTTCTTCATGCTCCCCAAACACTGCATATCTTTCTCTCCTCTATCTCACGTTCATAGGCTGTAATTTTCTGGATGAGGGACCCTATCTGGTTCATCATTGTGTCTCTGGCACCTGGTAGGTGCTTATGCACATTTCGTAAGGGATGAATGGGTTTGGGGCTTCTTAGTCACAAGCACCCCACGAGGCAACTGTCCCCAGAGACACAGGTGCAAGCGCCTTAGGGCAAGGTATGTGAATGCTGATCTCAGGACTGTTTTATAGGGAAGTTTACTAAGATTCTGGATGTGGAATCAATGGGTTTTTCCAGTAACTCTGAAAACAAAGATCTCACTAAGGTAGCAGAAAATGCAAGGATAACTTTCCAAACATAGAGCGGCCCCCTCTACCCCGTCTGTGATTGCTCAGCTGTTTGCCCTGGAGGATGAGGGCAGGCAAGGCTGGGTCACTAAGCAACGGGGCGCTGGCACCTGCTGGCAGGAGTTGGCTCAGTCCTTCCCCAAGTGGGGCCTCCTGGGGGTGGGGCAGAGAGGCCCTGTGAGGAGGTGGGAGAGCCCACTGTGACAGCTTTCTTCTGTCCACTTTTCTGCCATGGCGAGTGGCAGGTTGAGGAGGAAGGAACCAACACACTTCTCATATGTCCTTCCCAATTTTATTCTGAGCAAGCGAAGATACCGGTTTGGCTATCCCAGCAGCCTGAGCATTCTCAGTGGGCCCAGGTGGAACGGGCAGGCGTGTGCCGCTCTGAGGCCCCGGGCCCTCAGGGAGCCCGACACTGGGCCTGGGACGCCAGCCCCGAGCCTTCACTCCATGCGACCTCAGGGATCGTGCCCCCTGCTCTAGGCTTCGCTTTCTCCTTCCATGAAGTGGGAAGATTCGCCCTCCAGCAGAGAATAAGTGCTAAAGGAGGGCCCAGCGTCTGCTCAGGGGAACCCATGGAAAACTCCCAGGCCAGGGATAATAAAGGCCGTTTGGGGGAAATGCAGGCGTGTGTTGAATTTCGACATGGGGAGGTGGGGCTCATGGTTGGGGTACATGGAGGTATAAGGCTCTGTTCACAAAACAGAAAGGGCAGGAATTGGGGGTCTGCTGGAAAAGGGTTAAAATATATAATAATAATTGTTAATTATTGGGCCTCAGCGTGTACCAAGACCTGATCGAAGTGCTCTGCATGTACAGACTCATTTAATCCTCACAACAAATATACATGGATTCCATTTAACAGTGAGGAAACCGAGGCACAGAAGAAGGTCAAGTAATGTGCCCAAGGTCACACAGTAGGAAGCGGCAAATCCAAAATTTGGGTCCCAGTAGTCGAAGGCCAGAGCTCCTGGCCCCTAAGCTACACTGCCTCTCCTGCAGAGCTTTCAGGAACTGTCCAAGTAGTTGAAACCGCAGCCACGAGGGCAACAGGTGCCACCAAATGCCAGCCCCACGTCAGCAGCGTTCCGCTTGGAGTTACTGAGGGTTGAGTACTTTGCCACGCCATTTAGGACAGAGAGGAAATCGAATGTCCCTGCTCCCAAGCCTTTATGACATGGCGAGAGGACACACACGAAAACTCAGAGCTATTTAAGAACCAACTAAGATACATTGTAGTATCACAAGTCAATCCCCAAACACCAGTGTGGGATGGGGTTAGCACGTAGGCAGCACAGTGACAAGAAGACATGTGTGGGCTGGTGAAGAGGCTCCAGCACCCAGCACCACCACAAGTCCTCAAAGCTGTAGGCACAGGTGGGGCTTCCAGGCAGAAGAAGTGAAGGACCATACTCCCCCCAGCAGGCTGATGTCCTGGCTGCTGGCACTAGTCCCGAGCCATCCCTCTCCTCCTAGCAAGTGTGGGCAGTGTGGGCACGCTGGGAGCTGGGCACTGGCTCCACGTGCTACTCACCACCTCCAAATTATCTGAATCATTAATGGCACCAAATGCCCTGTCCTGCAGGGAGCTCCAGCTGGAGCTAGATCCAGCACATCGTGGGAGAGGGTGCTTCTGCAGTCACAGCACCCACATCCTGTCCAGCCTGGGATAGGGCCTACAATTAGAACACATGAGCAGGACTCCTAAAGCTACCCCTCTCTCATGCCCTAGTGCATCTCCTGGGTTTGACTGTATGGCTCTCAGAGCACATGGGATTCTCCATGAAGCTGAGAAATACATGTTCAAAGCATTCTGTCGTGGGGAAGTCCGGCTTATAAGGATGAGGAAGCAATTTGGAGGGGCAATGGATAACTCTGAAGGTTAGCCCTCTCCACCTTCAGCTCAATGACTTCAAGAGCATACCATGACTCACTCTACAGCCTGCAGAAGAAGAAAGAGACAGGGCCCAATGTTCTTCCAAATCTTCCTCTTCCTGTCGCATCCATATCTTTAGGGTGTGTGAGGTTGGAACACCAGACATAGCTCATTGGACAGGGCCACATGACAGGACAGAGGGGGAACATCCGAAGCAGTTGGGAAGTCCCCACCATTTGGGTCACTTAATGACTCAGGTTGCTTCAGAATGTGGGCGATTGGACCAGCTCATCTTGAGGCCGAGGCTTCCTTGCCCAAGCTTCCCTTTGGGGAATCATCTGGGAAGCACCTAGCTGCAGCAGCTCCTCTGAGCTGGGCCGGGCTACCCAGGTCCCCCCTCACGTTCAGCCATGTCTCAGTGTACCTAGCAGGAGGGTGGCCTGCACCTAGGATAAGAGCCGATTCCTGAAGGTCCTGGGGAGAAGGGGCCTGACTTGCTCAGAAGTGGGAGTGACCCCTGACTTGCTCGGAATATAGAAGGTAAGGGAAGCCCCCAACTTTACGGGAACCAGATGAAACCAGTTGGTTGTGGGGCCTCAAGGGTCTCCAGCCCTTAGAATTTTCTTTTTTTGGTTGTTGTAATAAAATATACCTAACAAAAGTTTAAAAGTTTACTAGGTACTGAGGCGAGTTCCACCGTTTTTAAGCTTACAGTTCGTGGTGTTAGTACATTCACAGTGCTGTGCTGCCATCACCACCAGCCACCTCTAGAACATTTTTATCTTCCCCAACTGAAACGCTGTACCCATTAGATGATAGCTCCCCAAACCCACCTCCCACAGCCCCTGACAGCCGCTATTCTACTTTCTGTCGCTATGAATCTGATTACTCTAGGTACCTCAAATAAGTGGAATCATAAAGAATCTGAAGTTTTTTGGTGTGACTCAAACATAGTATCTTCGTGGTTCATGTAGTAACATGTGTCAGAATTTCTTCCTTTTTATGGATGAATAATATTCCGTTGTATGTATATGGCACATTTTGTTTATTTATTCATCATCCATCAGTGGGTTCTTATACCTTTTGGTTATGAACACCAGTGTACAGATATTTGTTTGAATCTTGCTTTCCCTTCTTTTGGAGAGATACCCAGAAGTAGAATTGCTAGATCATTTGGTAATTCTTGTTTAATTTTTTGAGGACTGGCCATATCATTTTCCATAGCGGCTGCACTGTTTTACATTCCCACCAGCAGTACATAGGGTTCCATTTTCCCCGCATCCTCGCCAACACTTATTTTCTGTGTTTTTGATAGTAGTCATCACAATAGCTATAAAGTGAGTATCTCATTTGGGGCTCGATTTGCATTTTCTTAACGACTAATCATGTTGAACATCTTTCAAGTGCTTATTGCCCATTTGTATGTCTTCTTTGAAGAACTATCCAAGTCTTTTGTCCATTTTCGAATTGGGTTGTTTGTTGTTGGTTGTAGAGGTTCTTTATTATTCTTTTATTCTTTATGTATAAGGATATCGATTCCTTATCAGAGATATGATTTGCAATGGAATCCTCTTTAAATTGGTTCTCAAAGAGCTGAGTACAGCCTCAGGAGAGACCCACTCCCTCCGCCTACCCACCGACCTCCCTCATTCACTCAGCAGTGCTCTGGTTCTGGGTGCCCTGGAAATACAGATGGAAAAGTTACAATCCCTGGCTTCGGAGTGCTCATGGTCTCCTGGGGGAGACAGGCTGGTACACACCTAATACTACTGGGCAGAGGACAAAACCAGTGCTGAACTAGCTGAGGCATGAGCTGCTGCTGTTGCAAAATCCGCTATTTCTAGGTAGAAACGGAGGATTGACAGGTTCAGGGGCGGGGCCATTCTCTCAGATGAGGAGGACGTCACAGGCTGAGTGGTCAGACCAAGAGGTCAGAGGGACTAAAAGGAGCCTGACCTGGGTGAGGCTGGGTGAGGGCACAGGGCTTGAGCTGGAAATCTAGTGAGGGCAACTAACCAGAAGAAAGCCCTCAGGCCCTGGAAACTCTGGAGGGCATGAGAAAATGCCCCAAGGAAAAAATCCCTGTCGCCATTGCGGTAAAATGAGTGTCACTCTATTCTGCCTAGATTCATACTTTAGACCTCTGAGCTGAAAAGGGGGCTTCATGAAGGCCCAGAGGAGGGGGGGAACAGAAATAGCAGAGGTTTGCATCATCTACTCACAGAAATAGTCAGAAGACAGGAATCTCCTCTGATTTCCAGTGGTTGTCTCAGAAGTAAGGAGGTGCCATGGACACCTGTACAATCTGGAACCTTTTATTTTCCCTATATTTGGAAGGGGGAGTTGTCTGCATGCATGCATGTGTGTGCACGTGTATGTGCGTGCGTGTGTGTCTTACTACTTTCTTTCCATTTTATTCAATTCATTAAGCAAATGTTAAATGAGCCTCTCCTGTGTGCCGGGCACTGTTCCGGGCACTGCTTCAGTGAATAAGGCCACCTCTGCCCTCAAGGAGCTCACACTCTGGGATCACCTGTAGGGACATGTGCTGATCTGCAGAGGCAGCCAGGGCAGCTGTGTCCAGGCCCACAGGCAAGCTAGGGGTGGGGAGGGGGAGTGTCAGCAAAACGGTGAGGTTTCGCAGAGATTAGGAGAGCAGGCAGTGTCCTGGGGCCTGCGTTAGAGAAGACGAGAGAGAGGGAGAGAGAGTCCATGTAAGCCTCTGAGGTGTCCCCTGGGGCCAGGGTAACCAATGTGCTGGTTTGCCCAGGACTCTTCTGATTTGAGCACTGAAAGTCCGGCATCCTGAGAAAACTCTCGGTCCCAGGCAAACTGAATGGTTGGTCACGCCACCTGGGACTCAGGAGCTGAAATACTGCCCACTTGTCCATGAGACACAGTTGGCACTTAGTGCCAGGGACCCACAATACTTTAGGGGCCCACAAAAACTGTTTTAATTTCTTTAAAAATGAGGAAAAAATGAACTTTTAGGTTGAAAAATATTTTAATATATGATATTAATATATTGTCTTTGTACCAATGCTATCACAAAAAATAATTTCTAATAGTTTTTTATGGAGGAAGGGGCCCACAACCCTGAAGACAAAAGTGCTTAGGACTCACAAGAGCCATAAAGTGGCCCTGGCTGAAATGCCTGTCAGGGATCAAGGTTAAGGCAAGAGGACTTTCATATTGGGCCCATCCCCACTAACCAAACTTTCCTTCGTACTGCTGGGCAAATCACTACTGATGATGATGGTGCACTAGCTACCGTTGATTAAATGCTGGCTATGTACAGACATTGTGCTAAGCCTTCCAGATGTGCGATCTCATTTCATCTTTATGACAAATGTATAAAGAAGGCCTTGTTATCTGCTGTTATCTACATTTCACAAAGGAATCTGAGTCTCAGGGAGCTTGACTTGCCCAAGTTCACAAAAGACCAAGGACATAGCCAGATGTACTGGGCAATATGGTCTAGTGGTGAAAAGCGGGGACTCTGGGTAATAACATAACTTCCTTCATTGAGTTATTTTAAGGATTAAATGAGATTGTGACTATGAAGCCGTGAGAGCAGTGTCTGGCTGTTGGTGATTTTTATTATTAAAATGAGGCATTGCGGGCCTTAAACCTAGGTCGCTATCACTCCAAAGCCACAGGGCTCACCCCAGATGGCCTGCTTTTGCTTATAGACTGAGATGGCTACCTAAAAAATGAGGGGCACTGTGTCCAGGCCCCAGGACATGCTGGCAGCCTGGAGAGTCCACTGACGTCACACCCACACATGCAGAGCTGACCTAGAAAGTCTCTGAGCCTCAGTCCCAGACTGCATGGTGCTTGTTCTGGTGCTTCACAGTGCGTACATCTGTCTCCCCGCCTCGGATAACTTGTGGTCCCAAGGACAGGGACCACACCCCATCAGTTTCATGTCCCAAGGTGCCTTTCACAGTCCTCAACCCACAGGCAATTCAATCAGTTACTGTTGACTGGCTGTCTGCATTGACCATCTGCTCTACATCTTTGTCTTTGGGGATTTTAATCTTTTTCCAGTTTTTCAAATCCCTCTCTTTATTTTCCCGGCTTCTCTTCTGTATCCCCGCAAAGCAGTTCAAATTCCACATTGCTCTGCAGGCACGGATGGCTCCATGTCGAAGCCCCTTCCTTCCTTCCTCTGCTGGGAATAACCTTCAGAAAACACAGTTCAGGAGTTTCCAACCCTTTTATTTCTGGCACATTGGACAGCTCCATAGTGACCTGTGAGAATCAACCCTTCGCTGCCAGGGGTGACTCTGGGACGCCATCCAGAGCTCTAGCCCATCAGGACCTAGGCGGAGACCTGTGGAGAGGCCCTGTTGGGCTTCCTCTTTCCCATCTGGTTGAATCCATCACAAAGGGACCAATGAGCCTTGAATGTGGTCTGGGCATTGAGCAAGGTGTTCCAAACTCAGGCAGATGGGTGCTTGCCTTTTCCTTCAGAGGTTTTTTCTATTTTGGACAGGCCTGACAGAAACACCAGGTGTTTGGGGTTGGCCCAGCTGTTGGGCTACAGGACAGAGTGGAAGGCATCTGCGGATGGTCATTCTCATGCCATAGATGCCTGAGGCTTTCTACCCTGTCATAGGTTTGGAGATGTTTCACTCGAGGGGCAAGATAATTGCTGCTGACAGATTTGCTAAGAGCTAAGAAGAAGGAAATGTGGCAAACGCTCATGGTGAATGGCTTCCGGGTAGTTTTTGGTTTGTTTTCTTGAATTGTATGAGTTAGGTGCAGACGTACTTGAGCTCGGCACAGAAGGGGTCTTGCCGATGAGCAGAGAAGGCAAGTGGTGAGTCATGAGATGAGTAAAGTCACACAGGTTGGAACTGGTCTTAGTGCTGTTTTCACCAGTTATCACTCTACAATTGGGACAAGCCCAGCTATCTTCCAAGGGCCCCCCAGCCCCACACCCAATTCTCTGAAACAGAAGAGGAAGCAGTGACAGAAGAAACCACCCTATCTTATATGTAAAATCTTAGAGCTGTAAAGAGGCCATAGAACTCTGGTCTCACTTCATGATTTCACACAGGAGGATACTGAGGCCCTGAGAGGGGAAGTGACTTCCCAGAGGTCACAGGTCATTCGATGGTCTTGCATTTGTTCTCACAGCAAATGGCAAGGAGCTGAGCCATAGGGCTGGCTTCCAGCCAAAGTCCTCAGCCCACACCTTCTTAGCATCAGCCCCTTGGGATGCAGGTTGGTGGGAGGTACTTCTGGACCTGACTGGGGTCCATGATTGAGTTCTGGGCTATGAATCGCCCAGGCTGCTCTGCCTTCTACCTGCCATCAGTCAACAGGTATTTATCTGACACCTTCTTGGAGGAGAACCCTGAGCTCAGCCAGATCCCATAGTGGGTACAATAGAAGCATAGTCATTAGACATCATGTCTTTCTCCCTCCAGGGAGCATCTAATTGGGGAGATAGGATTACCATATGTGAAACAATAATTAAATAATAAAAGGCAGCACAGAATTAGATGCTACACGCAGCCATGCAGGCTATGGAGGCACCTTCGTAGGTCCTGGTAGTAGTGGTTTTAACATTAGTAAGCAGCTGCAGAGGTCCATGGCATGTGGTATTTTGCACCTTTGCTATGACAGGAATCTGAGGCTTTGAGGCCATGGGGCTGGTGTTTGGGCATGAGTCCCTGAGCCAGTCAGTGAGCCTAGCTGCCTACTCGTACCCCTTTCAGCCAGCTTGTTGCTGCCTCATGGGAGAAGGAAGGAGAGCAAGCGGAACTCCAGTGAAGTAATATGAAATAGCCTTGGTCTACTTTTGAAAAGTGTCCATTAAGTGAGAGTGATGTTCATCAATTGGAGGTATGAGGAAATACACAGGAAGCAGGACTCTTAGCGGAAGTATGATTCAGAAGAAAGGCAGGGACTGGAACAAACCTGTACATACTTGTCTCTAGTAATTAAAACGTCAGGGATCTAATATATTAGAAGACCAGAGAATGAAGAAATTGCTATGGAATTTTATTGGGAAACTACACAGAGAAGATGGACCTAGGGGAGATAAGGCCTATGTATTCCAGGCAGGAGAAATTGCACAAACAGTGGTGCAGAGCAGAGGTGGGCAAACTGTTGCCCAGGGGCCAGATTCTATAAAGTTTTATTGAACCAGCCACACTTATCCTATGACTGCTTTGTACTGCAATGACAGAGTTGAATAGCTACAACAGAGATTGTATGGCCTGCAAAGTCGAAAATCTTTATTATCTGGCCTCATACAGAAAATGTTTGCCAGCTACTAATATCGAGAAAGGAATGAACAAACTCTGTGGCACACGGGCCGGTCCAGACTAAGTGCTCAAGGAAAGTGAGAAATGAGATCGGCCCACAGGGGTAGGATTTTGTACACCTGGAATGATAGTAACAATACATGCCTTTGGGTGGGTTTGATCATTTCCAAAACACTTTTGTACTCATTATCTCAGAGTTTTTTTTAAGATTTTTTTTATTATTATTATCTTTGCATCAATGCTCTGAGGAAGTAAATGATTTTTCCCCTAAATTTATACATGAAGAAACTCAGGCTCCAAGAGGTTATCTGACTTTCTCAAGAACACTTAGTAATGGGAGTCAAAACCCAAACATCCTTATGTTCATCCTGCAGATATTACCTGAGCCTCTACTAAGTGCCAGACAGGAATGAGGCTCTGGGATGCTATGGTGGACAAGACGGGCACAGGTGCTTCTTCCAGAGAACTCGGTCCAAATTGAAATCCGAGGCTCAGCATACTGTAATTCCTAGGGGAGTAAGATCTATTTTCCCCTCTAGACAAGGGGGCCATTGAAGATTCTTGAACAAGTATTTGTTGTCTGCTTCATGCTCAGTGCCACGGGGCATGGAGAAGAAATAGAAGCATAATATAAATCATTAAGGAGCTTCAGTCTAGTTGGGAAGAAAAATCAAAACGATGGTCTGCTTGGAGGTTAATGTAAGTAGATGCATATTTAAGTGCCAGAGAGTGTAGTGTTAGCTTTAGATGTAAGCTGGGGCTCAGTTTCTTCATCTGTGAAATGGGCATAATACATTCCTCATAAACTTATGAGGATGAAATGAGCTAATACATGCTGAGTGAGTAGAACAGTAAGTTGAATAAGGGTCATAGTTGGCCAGTAAGTAAGAATAAGGGTCATCATCATTATCGTTATTCAGGGCTGGGGTGGTCAGAGAGGGCTTGGCAGATGAGGGGTCTAGAAATGAGCAGACAGGAGTGATATGCCAAAGTCAGTGTGCAGGAAGAAGAGGCTGACAAGTTTAAATAGGAGAATGAAATTTTTGGTGAAAATGAGGTGTATGCGATTTAAGTCAAGAGACTGTGGGCACGAATGTATCTGATGGCTCCCGCACTAAGGGTGGGACACACAGCTTCCTCAGCCCTCCTCCCCCTGGTGGGGGCCCCTCATTGTTGGAGTTTTCTTGGCCTGCCCTGTGTGTACCCACGGATGCTAAAAGCCACAGGATTCACTCAGTGCCTCTTCTTCTCAGATCATTGGGTCATTCCCCAGTGACCAAAATTAAGACTTTACGTATGTCATTTATTAGAATACATAATTAGCCAGTGTTTGTTTTTCTTAAAGTAAAATTCAATTTAGGGGAAATTTGCTTGGAGATAGGCCCCAGACCACAAGGGGATGGTGCTCTTTATTTTATTGTTAAGGGTATTTTAGTAAAAAAGTTCGAGGATTACTCTCTCAGGGGACATCTCTGCCGTGACCCCTAGAATGCAACCTCTTCACTTGGCTGTACCCCAGTCACCTTGAGAGCTAAGAGAGGACAAACCTATTTTTCCCCAACACTCTGGACATGCCGGGTGCGTTGGAAACAGCTAAACTATCTGCCACGATGCCAGGGCTTAATCAGAGCAGGTGAATTCCATGCCAGATACACTGAGATGAGCAAAGCCCTGAGGGGAGACACCTCACGGGCCAAAGCCTATATTGGTTAAATCATGACACAGTGAGCTCCTTCTTCTGTTTTATCTTGGGCCACCCCAGGAGACAAAACTCTATCTGCCTGATTCCTAGCTATGTGCTTATAGATGGAGACAAATCTTTCACTATGAGGACTTGAGAATCTGGCAGGTGAATAGAAATTGGGGTTTTCACGGGCCAAAGCCTATATTGGTTAAATCATGACACATGACTTGAGAATCTGGCAGGTGAATAGAAGTTGGGGTCTTTGCCTTATCCTCTGAAGATTACTATGTTATTGAGCTTGTTCACACAGTGGATACTGCCTTTTAGGTAAACCCTTGGGACAGTAGATATCTGTGGGCCTCTGCAGCTGGATGGAGACCCTTGAGGTCTGAAATTGCCTGCAAGGGGTCTATACCAATTCTTCTCAAACACTGCTGCATGTTAGACTCATCTGGGAGATTTTTTAATTCCTTTGCCCAGGCTGCCCCCTAGACCAATTAAATCAGAATCTCCAAGATGGAGCCCAGGTGCTGCGTTTCTAGAGATCCCCAGATGCTTCCACATGCAGCCACATTTAAGAACCAGTGGTCTAGATTCTCTACTATTCCTGGGATGAGAAAGGATTAGTGGGCCCTCATGGCTGTGTCTGGCTGGCTGATTGGCTGGCCTACTTTGAGAGGTGATTCATTCTGTCCATGGGTCAGACCTTGTCTGCCAGATCTAGTGTGGGCAGCAGCCAGCCCAGCCCTCGGTGCTGACATCCCAGAGTGTGAGATTTGATGTGTTGGCCACACAGGGCTCCTGGCACTCCCAGACAGGGCATTGAGGTCCAGACAGCTGTCTTCTGCGTCAGTCCCGGAAAGGGTGCCCACGGCCACTTGCGTCACTTCCCCAGGTTTGTGGTGGGAATGGGGGAGAGGAGATGGGTTATCTGCTGAAGGAAAGGGGAACAGGAAGAAGAAGAAACCAGGGGTTAAGGCAATTCTGACTCTCACTGTATTCAAAACCTGGCCTAGAGCATTGGCCTTTGAAAGCTAGGACATAGCCGATTTCCAATTGGGCTGTAGCTCAATTGGAAACTATCGGAGGAGATCTTCTAGAAGCTTCTAGGGGTTTTTTTTGTCCATCTTTTAACTCTTTTATGTAGATGAGTATGAGAAAGCTGTTCACTCTATTCACTCAACATCCTGTGTGCTTCAGAGATGGACAGAACAGAGCACATAATAGTAACAGGACACTGGTCTTTCTGACTCGAAGCTCCCAGAGGGCAGGCAGGATCAGGCCGGGTCCCATCGAGATGCTCCCAGTGGGGTAGGGGCTGAGGGCGGGGTCTTCAGGAGCTATTCTAAGGGCAGGGTCAAGCTATGAGAAGCTTCATTTTCAGGGTCCCTGGTTTAATGAATCAACAGTGAATAGACAGTCCGAAGCTCACACCCCTTACTGCTCACCTCACGCAAATGGGGAGTGCTTCCCCGTGGGTGGTCTTCAACAGAATCAAGGTCCATTTTCAGAGACCTGAGTGACCACATAGGAAAAAGGTGGCCCTACATCCTGGCGATTGCATCTCACTCCAGAGGTTAAACGTTCCTCCTTGCCATCTTCACAGGTGACGTGGTACCCCAGGGGCCTGGGGCTTCTGGACCTGACCCGCTGATCTGATACACCTTGAATGAACATTTCACAGGCCACATAATGTACACGCCTTGGTTTAGCAGCTGCTCATCCCAGCCCTGCGGCATGGAATTTCAGCGATCATTATGGGGGTGGTACACCAGCCTCTTGAGCAGAAGCGCTGTCCAAGGGTGACCATGCGGTGAATTGAGAAGAACATGGACTCTAGGCTTAGGTGGACTTGGTCGTAGGCCCTACGTGGCCATTTGCTGGCAGTGGGACTTCTATGAGCCTCAGTTTTATAATCTGTAAAATAGAGATAAGATGTGTAGTATATGAGACAAGGTACGTGAAAGCACCCAGCACAGTGTTGTTACCGGGAGCCCAGAGGGAGTGTGCAGAGGGGAGCATACCAGCCTGGGGGAGATGCTGTGATGGGAAGGGATGTCGCCTCACCTTCGTGTGGGTGTGGAAGGCCACACCAGTACTTCTTGGCAGCCACAGAACTTGACCTTCGATCAGCTCTGTGGAATTGGAAAGTGGGAGGAGGAAGGGCTGGTATACTGCTGAGTGTGACACATCTCCCACGGGCAGCCTTGCTGAAGGGACGGAGGCCAGGGCAGGCACTGTTGTGGGTGCCCGTTGTGATGTAATGGCAGAGGTGCTAAGTAAATGCTGTGAAATTCCCCAACCAAACCAGACACCCACTGGACAGTGATGGATGGCGTTCGAGAGGCAGCCTGAAGAACACGGTCACCCGCCCCTCTAGGTCTCAGTTTCCTCTTTTGCCAAAAGAGAATCCTGAGCCTCTCCAAGATGGATAGATTTCTAAGATCAGGCAGATTATATGTGGGTTTTGACCAACTAACCTATTTGTCCCCCAAAGATAGCTCCTGCACTCCCAGCCACACACAGATAGCGTGAAGACAAAACCGGGAAGGTGGGTGACAGTGAACTTGAGAGAAATCCAGGGAATTGACTGAGGGACAGAGTTATTTGGATCATTCACTCATGACCCTTCTCCACAGTGTGAAGGACATTGACCTCCATGTCCTCAGCTCTGCGATTCCTTTACCTTCCCTGGGGCTGGGCACCAGGGGAGGCGATGAGAGGAATAAATCATGGTGTCATGAGAGGGACACAACAGAACAGATCTGGAATTTCCTTTTGGTTCTGTACACACTGACTCTAGGGCTGGAAGCAAGGCACTAAACTCGTATTCTCCTGTAAAGTGGGGTAATAAACTATGCCATGGGGTTTCTGTTTATGAGGATTAACTGAGATAATGCATTTACTTAGCACAGAGAGGGTGCTACGTAAATGCTAGTTGCCCCTATGCCCCAGTAAAGGAGGTTTATCACTTCAACTATCATAGAGGGCTACAGTCCTCTGCCCGCACCACTTCACTCATTTATTTCACAAATATGAATTTATTTCTTGTTATGATGTGGGGCCTGAACTGATGTCTCTGTGCCCTTGGTCCCCTGGGTCTGGGAGAATTGTTGTTGTTCCCATCAGCACATGCTGGCACCACCTGTACATTCCTGTCTCTCCAGCTCTATTGTTATTTCCCTGAGCATCCGCCACAGCACCTAAAAGCATCTTTCCCCAGCAAGCCTCTGTTAGCAAGCACAGTTCTGCTGACTGGCCAGGTTCGTGGTCAATGCCTATGAGCCGGGCACTTTCACACTGGTCTCACGACAAGCCTGAGGGGCAGGTATTGCCCCCATTTCACAGGAGAGGAGATCGAGGCTTAGAGAGATTGCAGTCACTTCCCCAGGAGTGGCCGGTGAGGTAGTGGCACAGCTGGGGTCGACTGTTCCCACCCTGAGTCCATGCAATTCATTTTTTTTAAATTAATTAATTTTTTAATGGTGACATTGGTTAACAAAATCCAGTAAGTTTCAGCTGTACATTTTAACCGTATAATGTACAGCATGGTGACTATTGTTTTAAGATTGTATTGTATATTTGAAAGTTGCTAAGGAAGTAAATCTTTTTTTCCACTTTTCAAATGGTGACATTGGTTAACAAAATCTAATAAGTTTCAGCTGTACATTTTAACTGTAAGGCATATATATATTTACACTATGTGTTCACCTCTCACAGTTAGATTTCTTTCTGTCACCACATAGTTGACCCCCTTTACCCCGTCTACCTCCCCCCTCCCCCCATGTCCATGTCCATGAGTCTCTGTTTGTTTGTCCTGTTCATTTTCATTTTTTTAAAGACTCATTGGCTCACCTTTAATTAGTTTTAACCCTTAAGCTATTAAAAGTGGCATCAATCAGAGGAGAAGGGTGTAGGGGAGTAATTTTCCATCACTTATCTTGTAAACTCATGTTTTAGATTCTTCTTTGGAATAAAACGACCTCTTCACTGCTTACAAGGTTATTTCTAATTTGCAAAAACTCTCTCCATGGTGGTTCTCTGTATACCCCATTCAGCCTCGGCTGCCACAATCACAGACAGAAAGCACAGAGACCTTTTTTCTTGCCTCTGCAGTGGAAACCTTAGCAGCAGACAATAACCGCTCCAGGTCCGGCAAAAAGATGCGTCCTGCAGTTCGCTGTCGCCGTGTGGAGCTGCTGCTTGCTTCCAACAGGGGCCTTTGGGAGGGTGTGGTCATTCCCCTTTGCGTCCTGAGAACCATGGTACACCCACCCCCACTCTATGTCTGTTCCAGAATGTCTGTAAACCTGCAGAGGAGGCACGGCGCCCGCCCACACTGCAGGAGATCAAGCAGAAGATCGCCAGCTACAACAGCCGGGAGAAGAACTGCCTGGGCATGAAGCTGGTGAGCGGGCCTGCCCACCCCTACCCCCCACAGGCCTTCCGCTCGCCCCCCCCAACCCGCTGGCTCCGTGTCCCCTTCTTGTCTGGCTCCTCTGCTCCTCTGGATTCTGGAGCTGCCCCTTTGAGGTCCTCTTTCTTTGGGCCTCTAGAGGCCTCAGGGTTGTGGAGGACAGACAGCCTGGGCTGTCAGGGCCTCTGTGCTTTAGAGAAATAGAATAGATGTTAACATCCAAACCCAATTTCCGGCTCTTCCCCTTTTCCACTGTGACTTTGGGAAATTTTCTTAACTTCTCTGAGCTTCAATGTAAAATAGTGATATTAGTGCCCTTCTGCCAATGTTCTTGTGGGAACTAAATGATCTACAATGGCCAAGGGCCCAATATTGCTTGTCCCCAGAAGCCCTGGCCAAGGGGCGTTCCCAACTCCCCTCGTCTCCCTCCCGGTGGTTGCACAGGTGCGGCCTGTGTCTGGGGAAGCTCTCTTAGACTGTGCAGAGCTCAGAGAGGGCAGGGCACCTACTTTGTGCCAGGTTCAGAGAGGCCACCAGTGGGGAGGGGAGGAGATGGTAGGAGAACCCTGCCCCCTGCTGGTAGCTGAGAGCAACTGGTTCTTCAGGGCTTCCCCTAGATGAGGCGGCAGAAAATCCAGCCACAGAGGGGCCCAGATT
>NW_006443119.1:447563-477917 GCF_000325575.1 Pteropus alecto | reverse complement strand
GTCCACTTCAGACCCTGCTTCTTAGAGTGGGGACTCACCTAAGGCAATTGGCATCTGTCTGGTGGCAGATTTGGGGCAGGCGGCCTGCCCCAAAGGAAAACCACAGCAGCCTTAAGTGTCCTCTCTGGTAGCTAGATATTGTGGATCTTCTCCTGGCCCACTGTGAGGAAAGGGTGTCTGTGTCCCTCAAACATCCCCAGGTCAGCAGAGGTGGGAAGGAACTCAGGGAGACAGGTGGAGGCTCACTGGGGCAGTGCTGCGGTTACGAAAGGCCCACTCAAAGTGTTGGGTTGGGGGGGGGGGTGCAATGCCCCTAGTGGCAGATAGGATCATGCCTGACAGACCCACCCTGACCCCATGTGACGTCCTCTGACTGGCAGAGTGAAGATGGCACTTACACGGGTTTCATCAAAGTGCATTTGAAACTGCTGCGGCCAGTGACAGTGCCTGCTGGGATCCGGCCCCAGTCCATATATGACGCCATCAAGGACGTGAATCTGGCGGCCACCACAGACAAGCGGACATCCTTCTACCTGCCACTGGATGCCATCAAGCAGCTACACATCAGCAGCACCACCACAGTCAGTGAGGTCATCCAGGGGCTGCTCAAGAAGTTCATGGTCGTGGACAATCCCCAGAAGTTTGCACTTTTTAAGCAGACACACAAGGATGGGCAAGGTATGAGAGTGTGAGCTCTCACCCAGAAACCACCTCCCCAACCCTGTCTGTGCCCCCCACTAACCTGCCAAGCTGTGGAGAGGAGTGGCCCTCTCTGGTCACCACAGTGAGGCCACCATGTGGCCTCAACTCCGTGGAAGGGCACACACGCACTCTGGGTGGAGAGCTGGACGGGAGCTCCTGCCCCTCACTCCGTATGTGACTCCGGGAAGACCACACCAGGGCCCCCACTCCCTAATCTGTGGGGAGGGAGAGAACCCACCCCGCCACCCCTAATCTCTTGGGAGATGACGTGAATGGAAACATGTTTCAAACTCTGAGCAAACACCAAAGATAAAAGGTTAGTCCCCTCTCTTCTGGTCAGGTTCATTCCCTTAGTTTGAAAGAATAGCTACTTCCAGTTATAACTACCCCACCTCTGCGTGTCCAGCTCTGTCCACACTTCCTGGGCCCTGCCCCTCTTTCCCAGACGAGCTCCCAGCCCCCTCTCTTGGTTTGCAGTGCTCTTCCAGAAACTCTCCATCGCTGACTGCCCCCTCTACCTGCGCTTACTTGCTGGGCCTGACACCGATGTCCTCAGCTTTGTGCTAAAGGAGAACGAGACCGGAGAGGTGGAGGTAGGCCCGGCCCCCTTTGCTGGGGCACAGACGCAGCCCCGGGGGTGCAGCGGGTGGGTGCAGGCGGGCGTCGTCCACACTGCTCAGCATAGGTGGGGCCCAGTGGCAGCAGCACTGGCAGCAGGAAAATGCCTTGAAAAAGTCGAGCCGGGGCGAGCACTGGGCCACGGTTCTGTGACTGCCAACACCCTGGGGTGGCAAGCTAGGGCCTGTGTCTGGCAAGGCCTGTGGAAAGAGCGGATATCATGTGCTTTATTTCTGAAAACTCAGGGTGGAGGGACACTGAGAAACTCCCTGGGTTCAGCCCGGGTTGTTTTGCTCCAGAGTGGACTGAGGCCCAGCAAGCATCTCTGGGTTCCACTGGGTATAGATATTTTGGAGCCATTCGTCTCTCCCTGGTTCTTAAAAATCTGACCTACTCCCCCCCTCCCCGCCCACCAAGGGGAGCTATCCCGGCTGGTGGTGTAAACTGGGCTGAAACCAGGAGGGTGCTCCCTGTGGCCTGGGATAATTTGGGAGGTGGAGTCATGTGACCAAGAGCAGGGGAGTGTCTCACATGGTTTGTCCCACTGCACTCAGTGGAGGCCTAGGTTTTGAGGGAGCAGTCTTGGGAGTCACTGTGGAGATTTGGGGGATCTAGGCAGGTGGGGTTCTGTCCCTTCTCCCCACTCCAACCAGGCAGCTCTGCTTTCATCTGTTCCATGTGTTGGAGTCCGTGGAAGATTTTATTTGGAAACAAGTGTCCCCCTGAAAATGAGCACTGCTGGACCAGGGGGAAGCTCACGGGTCTGGGAGCTTAGAGACCTGGGTTTGGGTTCTAGTTCTGGTTCTGCTGCCATAAGCTCTGTGATTGTGGCGATTCTTCCTTCCCTCTGTGGACTTCAATATTCTCATTTATTCAATGTGGGGATGAAACCAGATAAACCTTAGTATTCTTCTGTGCTCAAAGAACTCAGGAGTTGAAATCCCTGCTCCCCAGGGGTCTAGCTCCTGGATCAGCCTGAGAGACCAGGTCCCATTTGAGCAGGCCTGGGCCAGCCAGGCTCCGCAGAGGTTTGCAAATTATGTTATCTCATTATCTCCTCTGCCAGCCAAGGGAGGTAGATACCTTCATTCCATGGCTGATGAGCAGACAGGCTGAGAAGGGTGGAGTGATGAGCTCAAGGTCACACCATGGAGTCAGGCAGAAACCCAGCCTCCTGAGTCCAAGTCCAGCTCTCCTCCAGATCCCGAGGGTCTGCGTGTTGGGAGCCTCCGATCAGCCAGGCAGACAGGTGGAGCAGACCAACAGGGGCCCCGGGCAGCTCCAGCATCACTGTTGAGAGCTCAGCTGCTGCAGAGCATATTTAAGATTATTGATTCTCCCAATGAAAACAGGGCTCATGAACTAGTATCTCTTGGTCACGAAATACCAGGATTTGAAATTTTGTTGCTCACAGGACATGGAAGACCCAAGCTTCATTCATTCCACAGCAGAGGGAGGTGGCAGGGCCCCTTGGGTTGGGTGACTTCTAACACATCTCCTATTCTGTCTTCCTCACCTCGCAGTGGGACGCCTTCTCCATCCCTGAGCTCCAGAACTTCCTAACGATCCTGGAAAAAGAGGAGCAAGACAAAATCCAACAAGTGCAGAAGAAGTATGACAAGTTTAGGCAGAAACTGGAGGAGGCCTTAAGAAAATCCCAGGGCAAACCTGGCTAACCGGTCCTCCTTTCTCTGCTCCCAGTGCCCGCGGATTTATTTTTATTATTAATTATTATTTCGCAACAGACACATTTTCTCAGGACACCTCTGGCCGGTGCATCTGTGCCCGCCCAGCAGTCCCAGATGTGGCACAGTTTCTGCTGGACACGTGGGTGTGTGGGGCCGGGTCCTGCCCACCCTGACGCAGTGCCCGTCTGCACACGGCCAAGGAGCAGCATTCGTGTGAAAGGACAGCCGTGGTCCTCCTGCAGCCTGCAAGCCCTTCACAAACCAAACAGCTGCCTCTCTCGTCACCAAACTGGAACTGTTCACACCAGCTGGCGAAGGAAAGAAAAAAAGAGTTTAGAGATATATGTTCTTTCTCCGGCTTTTATTCTTTAATTTCTCTCTTATTTGCCACCCGATATACCTTTATTTATGAGTCTAAAGTTGTAGCTTATTCCTTTAGCAAGTCTGAGCTAAGCGCCTGAAAGCAGGATAAAGCTCATAAAAAGATTGTTCCCCACTGGCTGCGGATGCTCAGGTCAGGAGCACCAGAGCTGAAGTTGGCTCAGAGATTCCCAGAGAAGCAGCAGCCTGCCCTGGCCCTGCCCCGATCTGCCAAGTCTGTGCACCTGTAAACCCAAAGCCCATCCATCTGCATATGTATGTACTTAGCCATATCTTTGTCAATAACTGTTTGCTTTTAAGTTACAACTTTGAAATTAATATTGCCATCATGCTCATGTTTCTACTAAGGGGAAAAAAAAAACTGTTTACCATTTTAGAAGTCTCCTGCTGAGTACAGAAATCAGGCAGTCAGAGAAAGCCAAAAAGTGTTGGAGAGAAATGTGTCTAAGTGGTCTTCAGCCTTCTCCCAGCTAGAGTGCAGGGGAGGACTGGCTGCCAGTGGTGTCCCCTGGGCCTCCAGCACCGCCTCCTCCCACAGGGACTGTGGAATCTCCAGGTGCTGCCAGAGGAGCTGCCGGGATTACAGAGGAGGCGTCCCTCCGGCTCAGCCAACTCGGAGTCCTTTGTGTTCTGAAGCCTGGGCCAGCCTGTGGCACTGCGCTCAGTGAGCTGTGGGGCTGGCCTCCCTGCTGACCTCAGTGCCTTTTTGTTTTCAGAAATACAGGAGCAGGGTGTGTTTACCTAAAGCTGTGCGGCTGGCTTGCTCCTGCCAGGAAGTGGACCATGGTGGTGTGGGAGACAAGGCCAAGAGAGCCCTCCCTCCGAGTATGGGACGAGGTCACAGCCCTCCTTCCCACTGAAGGTCCTGGGCTTTGATTCCCAGATGTGACTGTCAAACCACGTTGACAAGGAGGATCACCTTCCCAGCTCTACATTTGTACTGGCTCTTTGTTTAGGTCCAAACTTAAAAATAAACTAGTCAGACAACTCTAGCAAGTAGCCAGGACTGCAGAGACACTCCAGTGCAGAGGGAGCACTTTTAACTTTCCAAGCAGGGCCCATTTTCCTTTCAGCCTCTGAGAGACCATTTCTTCCATGTCCTCTGCCTTCCCACGTCCCTCCTGGGTCGGTTCAAGCCCAAGCTTCTTTGTGTAGCCTCAGAAGTTCCCTCCCTGACCCTTGCTGAGTCCACACTGCCCCGATCCCAGAAGGAATGCTGACCATACAACTGTGCTAGTCTTCGGAGCTGCAAAAGCAAGACAGGCTAGCAGCTTAAAGATTTTGTAAACCACAAAAACCCTGGTGACCTGCCATCGCATGCTCAGCCTTATCACTTCCCTCCCTTAGAGACTCTCCTGGCTGTATGTTAAGGGGAGTGGCTGGAGAGTCCTTCCTCCTTCATGCTGCGTGTCTTTTACGTTAATAGAAGGCACAGCTCCTGCTGCGGCCGCTGTGGATGCTGCTGAGAACCTCCCTCTGGTGGGGGTGGCAATTTTATTTTTGAGAAGGAAAAAAAGTCATGTACATATATACCATAAAGGCATATAGCTATATGTAAAGAGATGGGGGTGTTTATGAAATATATTAGGGGAAAATTTAGACTTTATCTAAAGCACAGTTAGACCCAGGACCCAGGCTGAGGTCCAAGCCTCTGAAAACAGTGTGTACTAAGTGTCCCTTCCCCCGCCAGAGGTGGGCATGACTGCTGGTAGTGCCTTCTATTGTCGTGTTGCCCAGTGTGTGTTTGTTTTGAGATATTTTCTCTTTAAATGTCTTTCTTATATGAGTTTTAAAAAAATATAATAAAAGCTTGTTGCAAAAATGATTCAGACCTCTGGTGACCTCTTCCTTGAACTTCACCCTTTCGTGGAAGTTGGGAGCCGGGAGAGAGGTGGGGGACCAAGAAGAGCACCCCTCTTTGGCGGAGTCAGATTTTCTTTTGCCAGTGAACAGAGGCACAAAGGCTACTGTTCAAATAATCTGGAGAAAACTGTCCAAGTGCGTGGGCTAGAGATGCTGCCTAGGTGACTGGCTATTCTACATCCCCAAAGAGCAAGAGAGAAAAGGGAGCTTATGACAGAAAGAGATACTGAGGTAAGAGGAAGGGCTTTCGGGAGCCAAGCATGCTTGAACACCAGGACAGGCTACTGAGGCAAGCAATGATTCCTCTATTTTTCCTGCTTCCTGTTTATTCCTTTTATTATTATTATTATTTTTCAAGTGTAGTTGACACACAATATGACACTAATTTCAGGTGTACTACGTAGTGATTCGACATGTATATACCTTACAAAGTGATCACCACAATACATCTAGTAGCTGTCTGTCACTGTACAAAGTTATTACGATATTATTGACTACAGTCCCTGTACATTACACCCCCTGCAGCTTATTTATTTTATAACTGGAAGTTTGTACCTCTTATTCCCCTTCACCTTTCACCCATTTCCCCCAACCCCCGTCCCATCCGGCAGCCATCAGTTTGTTCTTGGTATCAATGGGTCTGTTTGTCCACTTCTTTTGTTCTCTATATTCCACCTGTAAGTGAAATACATGGTATTTGTCTTTCTCTGTCTGCCTTATTTCCCTTAGCATAATACCCTCTAGGCCCATCTGTGTGGTCACAAATGGTAAGATTTGATTTTCTTTTATGGCCCAGTAATACTCTGATGTATATATGTACCACGTCTTCTTTATCCAATCGTCTATTGAGGGGTACTTAGGTTGCTTTCATATCTTGACTATTGTAGATAATGCTGCAAGGAACATAGGGGTGCATGTATCTTTTCAAATCAGTACTTTGGATTTTTTTCAGACAAATACGCAGAAGTGAAAACACTGGGTCATAAGGTAGTTCTATTTTTAATTTTTCGAGAAAACATCATACTGTTTTCCATAGTGGCTGTACCAGTTTGTAATTCCACCAACATTGTGTGAGGGGTCCCCTTCCTCCATGTCCTCGCCGACACTTGTTTTTTGATTTTTTTTGTTGGTGGTCATTTTAACAGGTGTGAGGTGATATCTCACTGTGGTTTTAATTTGCATTTCTCTAATAATTACTGACATTGAGCATCTTTTCATATGTGTATGGGCCATCTGTTTGTCATCTTTAGAGAAATGTCTTTGCCTATTATTTAATTGGATTGTTTAGGGGTTTTTGGTGTTAGTTATATGAGTTCTTTATGTATTTTGGATATTAACTCCTGGGTGGATGTATGATTGGCAAATATCTTCTTTATTCGGTAGGTCATCTTTTCATTTTGTTGATAGTTTCCTTTGCTGTGCAAAAACTTTTTAGTTTGATGTAGCCCCATTTGTTTATTTTTTCTTGTTTCCCTTTCCCAAGGCAATATATCAGAAAAGATATCTCTAAGAGCAATGTCAGAGAGTTTACTGCCTATGTTTTCTTCTAGGAGTTTTATGGTTTTGGGTATTACATATAAGTCTATAATCCATTTTGAGTTTATTCTTATATATAAAATAAGAAGGCGATCTAGTTTTTCTTTCTCTTTCTTTTTTTTTTTTTTTTGCATGTATCTGTCCAATTTTTCCAGCACCATTTATTGAAGAGACTGTCTTTACCCCATGGTACATTCTTGCCTCCTTTGTCATACATTAAGTGAGTGTATAGGCATAGAAGGGTTAGAGAAGTACAAATTAGTAGTTGCTAGAGAGTCGCGGGGATGGAGAGCATGGCGTAGGGAATGCAGTTAGCATTAATGTATTGGCTAGGGGGAGAGCCAGAGGGTAGTATAGTTTAATGTCAGGTATTGTGATACCTCCAATTTTGTTCTTTTTTCTCAGTGGTGCTTTGTCTATTTGGGGTCTTCTAGAATTATTGGTTCTAGTTCTGTGAAAAATGCCATTGATATTTCAATAGGGATTGCATTGAATCTATAGATTGTTTTGAGTAGTATTAATGGTGTTAATTCTTCCTATCCATGAGCATGGTATATCCTTCCGTTTATTTTTATCTTCTTCAGTGTCTTATAATTTTCCAAATACAGGTTGTCTAATTCCTTGGCTAAATTTCTTCCTAGGTATTTTTTTAATACTATAGTAAATGGGATTGTTTTCTTAATTTTTCTTTTTGATAGTTCATTATTGATGTATAAAAAGTGATTGATTTCTGAATATTAATTTTGTATCCTGCTACTTTACTGAATTCATTTATTAGTTTAATAGGTGTTTTTTTGTTTGTTTTTGTGGAATTGTTAGTAGCCTCTTTGTGTTTGTTTCTATGTATTTAAGATCTGCTACATCTCCAGTCTTGGCATGGTGGCTTTATGTAGTAAAGCCTATTGTAGTTGAGCCTTAATTGCTGTTGGCACATAAATGGGTAGGATTGCCCTCAGGATGACTGGCTGTGAAGATTGGCCACATTAACAGCATATGAGCTGCTCTGTGGGGGCTGACCCCACAATGCAAGATTCGCTCCAGTGGGTTCTGGTGCCTACAGAGACCACCCTTTGGGTATGCTGTTTGTAGGACTAATTGGGTGGTACTCTGTTGTGGTCTGAAATTGGCCACTAGGTGTGTTGATTCTGGGGCCTCTTGGGAAAGCCTCGAGTCCAGGCCAAGATCAGCCACTGCCTGTGATTAGTCCAGGGCTACCTGGTAGGAGCTGCAAAGTGATCTGTGGTTGGTAGCTGCCTATGCTGGACATGGAGTTATGTGAAAGACCGCAATATGAACTGAGGACAGCTGCCACCAGTACTGGGCCTGGGGCAGCTCAGCAAAAGGCACAAGGCACCCTGAGGCCTGCTAGCTGCCCATAAGGCCTTGTCACTGAGCGAGCCTCGGGAGGTACGTGAGTTGGGTGAGGTGGGGAGGGTAGAGTTCACTAGGTTAATGCAGATTCAGATGTGGCACCAGCGCTGAGCCTGGGGCCACTCAACAAAAGGCACAGGGCACACTAAGGCCAGTCACCACCTGCTTGGGGCCTGCAGACTTTTGAGAGCTTTTTAAGAAAGACTGCAGACCAGCCAAGGCCAGCTGCCTACTGCTGAAAGAGCCTTTGGCAGTGAGTGGGGTGGGGTGGGGGTCTCAAGGAGTCACCAGAGTAGAGCAAGCAAAGTTCACCAGGCCAATGTAGATTCAGATTTGGCTGTGTTGGTGGAAGGCTCAACACAGGAAAGGTGACATCTTCCTGCTGGTTGTGTGGGAGGAGGGTTAAACACAGAGACAATGGCGGCTGTTCCTCCAGGCCTCTCCCTAAAGCCACACAACTTATTTTCTTCTTGTATGTCTCTGCCACCTCCTGAGCCACTGTCGCTCCACCACAGCCTAGGGTGAGTACCTGCAAGAGAGAGTCTGTGTATGGGTCCTTTAAGAGGATATCTGGTTTTCTAGTAGCCCTCTATCTCACCCAGATGGATGGAATCCCTAATTTTCACAGCCAGATTTTGTGGGGGCTCCTCTCCCTGGCACTGGTGCTCCACAAGCTGAGGATCTCGGTGTGGAACTGGGACCCCTTGCTTTTCGGTGGTGGGAGGGACCTCTGCAGCTGAGTCTCTCTCCCAATTCTCAACCAATACGTGGGGCCAGCCCATTTCACATCTCTGCTTGTCCTACCAGTCTTGACGTCGCTTCTTTATATCCTTAGTTGTAGGACTTCTGTTCGGCTAGTTTTCAATTGGTTCTCCTGGTTGATTGTTCTATAATTTAGTTGTAATTTTTGATGTGGTCGCGGGAGGTGAGCACGGCATTTACCTACGCCACCATGTTGACTGGAATGCATATGTATCTTTTCAAATTAGTGTTTTCATTTTCTTTGGATAAACACCCAGAAGTGGAATTGCTGTGTCATATGGTAGATTTACTTTTAGTTTTCCATACTATTTTCCATAGTAGCCACACCAATTTACACTCCCACCAACAGTGCACAAGTGTTCCCTTTTCTCCACATTTTCTCCAACACTGATTGACTTTTTGATAATAGCCATTCTGAGAGTTCTAAGGTAGTATCTCATTGTGGTTGATTTGTATTTCCCTGATGATTAGTGATGCTGAGCATCTTTTCATATGTCTGTTGACCATCTGTATATCTTCTATTTCTTAAGATTACAGTCATATCTCATTTTATTGTGCTTCACAGATATTGCCTTTTTTACAAATTGAAGGAAAGACCATCAAGATTATGACTTAATTTATTGTGGTACTCGCTTTATTATGGCGGTCTAGAACCAAATCCAAAATATCTCTAAGGCATGCCTGCATTTCAAAATGAGATAGATAGGAATGTGGTTGAAAGTTTAAAATCATCTCACCTGGAGAAAGGGCTAGATTAGATGACCAAAATGGTCCTTTCATTTTAGCATTATCTAACTTCCATCAAAGGAACATTTCAGAAATCGGAAACAATCAAATAAAAGTTACTAAAAAGAAATTCTTGCCTGTTTTCCTGTAGTGATCACACATAATGCAATAAATGGGGACCCTCTGGCTCCAGGGGCTCATCAGAGCTCATTCAGTTCACTCCCTAACTCCCTGTAGGAGAAAATGTCCAATTCACCTTCTTAAAATGACCCCAAAATGGTGCACATCTGTAACATTTGTTTGCCACAAAGAAATATATCTTTTGTTAATTTTGCCAAAACCTAGAAATGAACCAGTTTCTGCTTCTCATTGAAACTCTTTTGGTTTACGTTCAAACATGGGATTAAGTTAAAAGTTTTAAGTTTGACCCTGACATAGATTATTTGGCTTACCACAAGGAAAAAAGACTCCATTACACAGCCTAACTCTCCCCTGCCTTCTTACATGTACCTATGTGTTCATGAGGAGGAAAGGGAAGATGACTCAATGCAAACTTGTCACCATTACCAGAAAAACCAAAGGACAGGTCTTGACAGCACTGTGTCATAGCAGAATCGTGTGTTAAACCAGTTAAGAGCGTATGTTCATTTTAGACCCAGCACCTCATTTACTGGCTTGGTGTCTTAGCAAGGATTAATAAGGCAAGACACCACCTCTCTGAGCCTCCAATCCCGTCACGGTTGTGCAAAACAAATCACGGTTGTGAAAGGCCTTTATAAAGTAGTACATGTTACTTGTATTCATCTAAAGACCACAGTTCATTACTACTATATGTATCATATTCCTTCAGATCAAACTCTGCCTGTTCAAAGGTTTTATTGTAATAGAATCTTGTTTGGGGTCAATTTCTAGAAATCCCTTTCTCAGTTCCATATGCTCATGCCAGCAGAGAGAGGACTAGTAAAATGAAGTTTATTTACAGCCAGTCACAAGTGAAAAGGTCTATTATTCTGGACCTAATAAAGAAAGGTAGGAGGCATCACACACACATACCCATCCCTTTCTTTTCAAGCCCCAGATGGATAATGTGTGAATATGAATATTTTTCAAGTCTTTCTTTTAAAAAGTGAGATGAAAAAGAAATAAACTTAAGTGTAATTGTTTTTTGATGGTAAAACCAAAGAACTCCAAAGGAATTCAGCTCAGCCCTTACTCCTTCCCATTGTACAAGGAAAGATGTGGTCATATAAATGACTTCTGTGAACTAAGCAGAGACCAAAGCAGTGGTTCTGAACCTTTTTGGCATCAAGTGATCCCATTGGGAATTCGACAAAAATAACCTCTCTCAGGAAAATGATCAAACAAAATCTTGCACACTATTTCAGGGAGTTCATGGATCCTCTGAAGACCAACCAAAGACTGCTTCTAAGAGCCCCGGGTTAAGAAGTTTGGGGCTAAAGAAAACATTTATTGGGTAAGACTTCACTGTAACAAAGCCATCATCGTACAGCAGTTAGTGGCAGTGTGCCAGCAATGGGTAAAAATCACTGTACAAAAACCCCTGTCCTAATGTACTTTTATTGCTTATTTTTATAGTCTAAATTACGCTGCAATTCAGGGCCAATCCTTGCTTCTTTTGCCTTGATTGATGACAGAGAACAGCTTGGTTCAGTTTTCTATATGAATAACCCTTTAGAGATGGGAAGGAAAGGATCTGTTTTGGGGCTAGGAGGTTAATTAGGTAGTAGGAACAGATGAGCAAGAGGCTGTGGAATATTTTGCAGAGGGACTGTAAAATAACAGGAAGGCCCCACCTGCCTGAACTTTGAATGGGCTGTCTGACCTTGAAAGTAGGGGAGTAACTAAAACCACTGAAACCACATGAATGAAAAAGGCAATCTACGATGGCCCCTTCCGTCAATTTAAAATGGCTTTTAACTTGAAAATTTAGTACATTTTAGCTAACTGGAGGAAACAAGATGGAAATCAGATTTAGATTAGAATAAAAATTTATTTTGGTAAAGAATTATATATTTTTTATTTGCAAAAGCTGAAAATGCTTCTATAAATGACCAGCCCAGAGCTTGTATTTCCACTGCATTAAACAAGTGTCTGTCATTTCTTCTTGCCAGGTTTGGGGGCCTTTTCTAGGCCTTGGATGTGTTTTCGAGGAAGGTGATATTCTTCTATAATCCAAAAAACAGAAACTCATCAATGGGCTATAACCCTGCCCTCTCCTCCCCCAGCTCCCCGTTTGTCTCACAATGTCCCTTCTTGGCCCTGATCCCCATGGACCCCAATCCACACAGCTATCTCCTGGCCCTCTCATCCCTCCGTGCATTCATTCCTGTTGTCAGACAGCCTCTGTTCAAATGATTTCCACCGTGTGATCTGCTCTTCTACTCCCAGCTCTAACTCTGCTCCTATAGAAAGCCTTCTGGGATGGACCATTTCTCCTTATACTTCAAGGCTGAAGTGCATAGTTCAATAACTTTCACATTGATAGCTACTTGCAAGGTGTACTTCAGGGATTTAGAATTTTCTCATGAGAGAGAATGTGTGTGTGTGTTCAGTCGTGTGTTTGTTTATTTTCCTCTGTATTTCTTTTCAGCATCTCATATGGGGTTCTTAGCTTAAAAAGGCTCAATTCAAAGTTAACTGCTGGGGACTGCCTTAGATTTGCTCATTGAGCATTTACTATATGCCAGGCCCCAAGCATGAAAAAAGAATGAAAGCAAGGTCTCTGACTCAAGAGGAGGTTCTACGAGGAGGTTCAGACATTAGAAAAAATTAGCCAAGTAGCAAACACTAACTAGAAATATAAACACAACTGGAAAGTGCTATGTTAGCAATTTTTCAAACACCAATTTAAGAAAACAGGAAAAAAAAAAATAAGACATGTCTGAGAAAGGCTTCCTGTATCCCCTAAGCTGGCCAATGAGTCTTTAGGGTTGGGCTGTGGGAAGCACACCAGGTGAGCCCCCAAGTGTGAATGTGCACAGTGTGTCTGGGGAGCAGCAGGACACCAGCATGCCTGAGGGTAGGATGGGGGTGGGGGAGCGGCCAGAGAACCTGACTGGAAGACTGGGGTTGGACTGGGAGGGTCCAGTTTACTGAGCTTAGGAGTTTATTCTGAAGGCATTGAAAAGGCATAAAAAATTTTTTAGAGGGGAGTGATATGATCACATTGTTTCTGAAAGTTGACTCAGGCAGAGATGTGGAGGATGGCTTGAACTGAGGACAAACTACAAGCTTGGTGACCCAGAGCTGGTAAAGAAGTTAGGCTCTGGAGTCTGACAAATAAAAGTTCAGAGCCCAGCTGCAGCACTCGATAGCTGAGTATCTCAGGGCGAGGTACTGAACCTCAGTTTCTTCATCTGCGAAACAGAAACAGTTCTGAAGCATCACTATGACTGAGAGAGACGGTACCCGCAAAAAGCCCAGCAAAATGCCTAGCACAGTTTGGGTGCTTCACAAATGTCTTGTAAAAAGGGAACCAGGAAGAAAACTATAGTATGGTGGAGAAAACATTGAATTTGGGGGCCAAAGGATCTGGTTCAAACGTTGGCTCTACCTCTTGCTGCCTGATAAGAAGCTTACAGCCATATACATATAGAGGTTTTGTGATAACTAGAGTGAGCTGAGTTGGTGGGTAGATTTTGGCCAAGTTAGACCAATGTCCCTCCTTCTTCAGAGGGGATGCTCACCAAGCAACAGCCGGCCAAGGTGGTGGACCTGGTTTCCCTGGATCTGGACCTGCAGGCTGTCTTTGGCCCCAGGAGCAGGAGTGACAGTGGTGCTAGCCTGGCATCTCTGCTGGAGTATGGCAGCCACTGTCCACGGGTCCAGACCATATGCCTCCAAGTTCCGGACCACAGTAACCTGGGGGAAACAGAAGACTGATGGTGGGTGTGGACCACATGCCCTCCCTCCAGAGCCTTGTAGAGCTGCAGCAGCCTCCTCACACTCTATGCTCCCACCCCTACAACCATGGTACCCTTTCATCCAAATAATTTATTTTTGTGCTTCTAAATCGATTCTTTCTACTCCAGCTAATAAATGCCTTATATTTTTAGTGAGATAGATACTCTCTACCCTGCGTATAACATATACTTTTTAAAAAATATTTTTATTATGGAGAATTTAAAACATAAATAAAAGTAGAATAGTACAATGAGCTCCCATGTACCCATCATCAGTTTCAAGAATTATCAACTCGTGACCAACCCTGATTGATCTATATTCTCATCGACACCCCCACTCCTGTATTCCTTTAAAGCAAATCCTCCTATACATCAGACCATTTCATCTACAAATATTTCAGTATGTATCTCCAAAACATAAGGGCTCTTTTTAACGTAAAGATGAAACCATCATCACACCTAAAAATAAACAATAATTCCTTATACCAAGTATCTCATCAGTAAAACATGCATTTTTTTATTTTTCACCAGCTTCACAAATGACAAGTATGTGACTCTGATCTCTATCTCACACACACACAAACACACACACACACACACATTCTTAAAAGTCACAATTCTCCCTTTTTTTTAAAACAAGTTCTCTCTCATTCATGACTAGAGATGGTAAAGTGCATCACTATCAGGAGTAGGTCAGGAAGGGCTGCTCTCAATAAAGTCTCTGTAAAGTCTCTAAAAGTTCTAAATAATCTACTCTTGTCAAGGGACTCCAGCCCCAGAGAATCTCTGAATCAGTAAAACATTAGAGGTCACATTTATTCCAACTCACTATCTAATGCATAATGCCCTGACTATACCTTCCTCTGACAAATGGTTCCCTAATCTTTGCTTGCAGACTTCCAGAAAATAACTCTCTATTTTAGAAAGCACAAATTTCAATTTTGGACAATTCTAATTGCTATTATTAATATTAAAAAATGAGTGTTTGAATAAGCTAATATACATAGAAATTGCTTAGTACAGAGTCTGGCACACAACTACATGCTTAAGAAACAGTGGCAATTGCTAATTATCATTAAGGTTATCATTACTGGTTTTCATTTATTGAATGCTTATAGGCCAAGTACTATTCTAAGTGCTTCACCCATATATATTCCCTCACTGATTCTCACAGTACCTTAGAAGGGAGGTATTAATCTCATTTTTTACATAAGGAAACTCAGGCAAAGAGACAGTAAGTAACTTGCTCAAGGTCAAACAGCGAGGCAAAGGCCGCAATGTGGACCCAGGTCTCTAATCCCAAAGCCCACACTCATAACTGTACCCCTAAGGCATACAGAGTCAGTGCACTCCTTTTCCTGAGGACAGCTTTTCACATATTTGAGGATAGATGTAATTTGTTCCATATGACTTTGTGTGGCCAAGCTAAACACGATCAGTTCCTTCAGCAATTCTTTACAAGTTATTTTCATTGAGCGAAGCCCAAGAGATAACAGAATAAGAGCTGAAAGCCCATAACATGGTTCAAGAAAAAAATGAAAATAAAATCTTGTTTACCCCTGGAACCAGGCTCCACAACATCCTAGAGGCAGTGAGTGAGGGGTCAGCTTCACCTGTTTTATACAGGGCCCAGCCCAGTCACACAAACGTGGGTGCTTCATAAATGTTTCACAAATAACAAATAACATTTAACAAAAAACTCCAATCACGTTAGAGATACTAGACTTAGCAGAGACATTAAATCACCATTTTCAAACATTTGTGCCTTTTTAAAAACTACCTTTTTATTAGAGGCTCTCTGTGCTAGGGTGATGTCAATTGGGCAGATTTTGCCTTTCTTCACAATGGGCTCTTGTCCGGGAAAGGTCACTTGATAGGCAGGCTGCAATTTTTCCAAACATCTGAAATGGGCGTTAATGAGTTGTAGACTGATAAAGCCAACTGGAACGTTTCCTCATAGCCCACCAGAAGCAGGCAGTTGGGTGTAAGCTGATCTTGCAGGCAACTGTTCACCCTTGGCTGCACATTAGAATCATTCAAATCATCTAGGGAGCCGCACGCAGACCAATTAAGCCAGAAACTCTGACCAGGAATAGATATTTTTTAAAGCTTCCCAAGTGTGGCCAAAGTCAAGACCCACTGATTCACTGAGTGAAACAACTGCAGCTTGAGCCCTTGGAAACTGTCCGCTGGCCTAGCCTTCGAAGAATTTGCCCAGGCTTCTTTGTGGAGTCTACTGCCTGTGTCAAGACTCTAGCTTACCCAACCTGGTCAAGTGCCACTTCACATTGCTAACATGTTCCAAAAGTGCATCTTTTATACAACGCCTTTACCACAAGGAATTCCTGCCTTTCTTCTAACTAGATTTTTCCTGCTATCTTATATACTGAAATCAACAAACTTTTCCTATCAAGGGCCAGACGGTAAATATTTTAGTTTAAGGGCCACGTGGTCTGTTGTAACCACTTAACTCTGCCATTGTGGCATGAAGGCAGCCCACAGACAATACATAAATAAATGGGTGTGGCTGTGTTCCAATAAAACCATACTTTAAAAAGAGGTAGCAGGCCAGATTTGGCCCACAGCTATAGATCACAAACTCCTGATATAAATAATTTTCAGTTTTGGTTCTGTGGAAAGAAAAGAGTGTAAGAATCTTTCTTTGAAAACTTTAAGACAATACCCCCTCAGCCTTCTTTTAGTTTCTAAATCTTTTTGAAGTTCTTATTTTTAATTAGTGTTCTCTTTCTTTCTCCCTGTCCTACACTATACAGGCTCAAATCGTTTCTGAGACGCTCCACATCAGAATTACCCAAGCCTGTGTCGGTGAAGACTGACATGGTATGAATTACAGGAAAAGAGTCAGTGACTAAGACAGTGACGAGTCTAAAGTTCAATGTGATAGATATTAAAAGGAGGGGGCCGAAACGCTGGAGAGGGGCTGCCATCCCCACTACCTGGTCAGGAGACTGTCCCACGGTAGCTTCATATCTGTGTGCTGTTCACTTTTCTCTAAGATGCAGTCACATAGGATGGGATCCAATTTCACGAGACTAAAGAAAAAGAAGAAATAAAACAATCCCAGCCCCGCCCCTATGACCCAAGGGCCAGCTAAGGATTCAGGTCTTATTATAATGTCCTTTATAGTCATTCAAGGCTATTAGACCAATTGTGGGACCGCAGTCTACAAAGCAATGCACCTATGTATGCTTTCCCAGAACAAGAGAAAAGCAGGTGGTGGAGGGAAAGTGGGATGGGAAAAATCTAAATCAGGATTCTTGGCTCAGTTCTTCTACTAACTAACCATTATTAGGCTGGTACAACTTTTGACCATAAGGATATCTTTCGAAAGTAAAAAAAAAAAAAAAAGTATGGAATGCTCTCTATTTGGCAGTTTACCTTCTGAATCCACTTACTAAGAAAACAGAGAAGACCAGAAAGCTACAACAGAGGAAAATTCTTTAAAGTTTGCATTTTATCCCTTATGATAAGCACCTGCATCTGAAAATCAGTAGTCAACAGATACAATGATACTTAGTCTACAGTCAATGTTGACAGCACGAACAGAGCTGAACGCCCTGGACTGGAATCCTAGGTGCCCACAGCCCGCGGTTTCGAAACCACGGTCTTGCTTTTTTTCTACAAGGCTGTGATTTCCTACAAGCCCCTGCATCCCGACACCCTGCACAAATTGCCCAAGTCTGCTAAAGATGAATACTCACAACACAGAGTTCTCATCCCCATCGACTCACTTTTTATTGTCGGCATCAACCAGGTCGTTTTTCTTGGCGTAGTTGATGATGATCGTTCGGACCTCGCCACCCTCGAGAACGCTCCCCTTCCTAGATGAGAAGTGCCCAGGGGGTTAGCTCATGCTGTGCCAGGAGACAACCTGCAAACAGAGGCCCACTCTCCACACAGCAGGGGCTTTCCCCAGCCTCTCGACCTCTATTTTCTTCCCTTTTCCTGACCCAGGAGAGCAGGATCGTGTATAGAACAGTTATAGGCAGAAAAGGGAGAGACCTAGTCTCTCATTCATTTGGTCCTGAGACACTTTCCAGAGGAAAGAGGCTTGAGCTGGATCTGGGAGAAAGGGAGAACAGGGCAGAGCAGTTTTTGCCAGTCAAAGAAGAACCAACTCAGGCAGAGAGGGACTACAGGCCAGAACACCAAGCAGGCGGAGATGGGCTGCTCTCCAAAAACTCACTTGTGGCCAGACTCCTGGAAAAGCAAGGTCATGCTGGCTGGGACACAGTAGAGGGGTTTTATATCTGGAGGGTGATAGGGCTGTTCCCTGCTATCCTCCTGGACAGGCTCGAGTGTGACGAAAGATGTGATCCTAAAACCCAGCAGAAGGAAAGAAAAAAACACATTTTATACTAGTGTCTTGGCAAGTCCCAGTTCATGGCCCAGGTGCCCTGGGGCCAGCTGAGCTACGGTGAGCAGGCCCCCTGCACTCACCTCGGGTGTTTCCAGTCCACAGCCACAATGCTCTCCACCCCTTTGCTCAGCTCCTTCACCTGTATAATCTGCTCCTGCTGCATTTGCTGCAGGAACTTAGAGAGCTAAGGGAGAGAGGGCCAGGAGGAGGGGACTCCATCACTTCCACACACACACTGAGCACCTAGGATGTGCCAGACACCGAGCTAGGCAGGTCCTGGGGAGGGATGTGGGACAGTCCCTGCCCTCATCGAACTAGGAACTGGGAGGCTCCCACCTTGGAGAGTGAAAAGCTGCTAGACTAAGTGGTGAAGCCTTTCAGAATTGTGACCAAACGTAAGGGGGTTGAGAGGAGAGAGGGGAATGGGTGCCCACCCAACTGCCTCAGCCCAGGGCGAGTTTTCTCCTCCTTTCCCCCTATGCCTGGAATCAAAAGGCTTAATTCCAGCCTGAGCCCTGGACATGGACTTCCCCAGTGTCAGTACAGCTCACGCTGCGTGTGCCCATGCAGAGAAGGCGCCACTTACCTTTTTGTAGCTTGACTTCTTTATGTCCAGTTGTCGTCCTTCAGGGCTGATGGCAGATGGAAAAGGCAAGTTAAGCTACCAAAGCAGTAGTGGTGGGGCCTGCCTGACATTGAGAGGAGGGCACTTTTCCTCAGCTTTCCTCCTCCATGTTCAGAAAGAGGCTGCTGTTCCAAATCTGGCGGCATCATGGAAGGATACAGACTTTAGGACATGCTCAATCACTGCTGTTCAACAGACCTTTCTGTAAAGATGGAATGTTCTCTATCTATTATCCAATGTGGTAGCCACTAGCCACACATGGCTACTGAGTACTTGAACTGTGACTAATTCAACCAAGGAACTAAATTATCGGATGTGGTTCCATAGTGTAGCAGTTAGCACGTCTGCTTTACACATAGAAGGTCCTGGGTTCACGCCCCAGTGGAGCCACGGTCCATGGTCTACAGCCATGCCACCCTGAACAAGCCCGATGTCTGATCTCGGAAGCTAAGCAGGGTCAGGCCTGGTTAGTACTTGGATGGGAGACCACCTAGGAAGACCGGGTGCTGTAAGTATAAATAAAAAATGAAAAATCTATCTAATTTTAATTAATTTAAATTTAAATAGCCACAGGTGGCTAGAGGCTATTGTACTGGATACAGCTTTAGATGCCTCTCAAACTACACAGCCTTCTGTGGCCTCAGAAATTCCACCTCAAGGTGAATTTTGCCACACTAAGCTCACTATAGCAGCTGGGCCTAGAGAACATACACCACAGGTCCAATCTGGCCACACCACCCACCTGCTGTCTGCAACTGCCTTAGTGTGACAATGGCAGAGTGGAGGAGTTGCAACAGGGACTGTATGGCCTACAAAGCCGAAATATTTACTATCTGGCTCTTTATAGAAAATGTTTGCTGATTCGAGCTACTAGCTTTCATGGGGATGGTCCTGATGCAAGCTGTAATCACACCTCCAAACTTCAGGATTTCCTCATGGGACATACAACAGCGTGGGATTCACAGGGAGCCCTCTCAGAACTCACCTGAATTAGAATTAGAGTAAAAACCACTTTTTACAAAACAGAGCAACATTCTCAAAAAGAAAGCAGCTCAGTCTCTGGGTAAAAATCAGTAAGCAGACCTGGCACAATAACATCTATCGAGTGCTGAGTAAATGTCAGGCTATTCAATCTTGACAGCAATCCTGCACATGCTGGAGATGGGGGCTTGCAGAAGCCAGTGACGAGTTTGGGTTCGCCCACTCCAAATCCTGGGGAGCTGGCATTTGAGCCCAGACGACTCTGTCTTCGAAGCCCAGGTCCTGTTCACAAGTGATACGCTCTCCCCTAGTGGCTTGTACTTGGGAGTGGGGCAGAGGAGACACACTGATTCTTCCTCCTGATACAACCTAACCTGGCCCACCTACTTTTCAGGACAAGAGCGAGGGGGCCGAATGGTCCAGAAGTCTTCTAACAAAAAAGCTGCCCCAGGACTCTTCCTGGACAGCACATACTGCCCGATTCATGACAGGTGGCCCAGAATTGCCGTCGCAGAGGCAGTGCTCTGAGAAGAGGCAGATTCTGAGATTCTGAGAAGCTCAGGAATTTTAACCAAGTCCTCAACAGCCTTTCACTGGCTAAAAGTTAAGTTTTGAAAACTCAGGACCTACTTTAGGACCTACTTTAGTTGCCAGATCAACCCTCCACTCCATCTTCCCACAGCATGTCCCTCAATCAATTCCCCCATGGCCTCTATCCTGCCCTGTCCAAGAAACAAGACTGAGACCCACGCCTGGCAGCCAGCCCACACCGTGCCTTCCATACCAGCAGGAGAACATGTGGCTGCCAAGGAAAGTGCTGGTGAGTAATGGGAGGTCCGCCTTTTTGACTCGGCACTTCAAAGCATGCAAGAAGCAGCGCTGTAACAGTTCATCCATTTGCTCTGCAAGGAAAAGACAAGAACCACAGCCTTCCTAAGGGACACAGACTGCCTCATGCACCCACCTGGCTCCACCCCTACCTCATCCCTCAGCTCTGGCAGGAACCCATTCCCAGGCTACAAAGTTCCCCGACTCTCTGGAGCACTGAGCCTTTAGAGAGGGTTGACCCCAGAGAAGGAGTCCAGCACAAAGATCCCCCGAACCAGGAGCCAATGCTTCTCTGATAGAAAGAAACCTCAGAAGGCTCTGTAGCTGGAAATGGTCCAAAGGCCAGAGCAGACTGGCACCCAGAGAAACACGACTTATGAGAAAAAAGATTCCCAGGTGAGATGTCAAAGGGCTGGTGTACCACCGTCAACAAAAATAAGGATGTTCTCCTCCTCTCCCAGGGCTCTGGTGCCGCCCTAGTCAGAGGAGTGTGGCTTCAGTGTCTTAGATTGGGAGGAGATGACCCTTTACTCCCAGAGCTATACCTTGAAGGGTCTTGCTATCTGTGGGGTCTGAGTTCAGGCCCCCGATGCTGGAGTCTTCTGAGGCTTCCGATGGGGTCTTCTTCCCATGCATCTGCTGGACCTCCCCGTTCTCCTCCTCCACTCCCTCCAGGGCCAGGTGCCTCATGTCTCCTTGCAGGGCAGGGTCTGCATAGCTAGATCCCTTCTTGTCACTGAGATCAGGAGGATCCAGGGCCAGTGGGGCAACGGAAGGTGGAGAGGACTTGTCTCCAGATCTCCTGGAAAAATCTCATTTCAGAAACACCAAGTAGCAAACCACGGCACTTTCCAACTTGGGCCAGGGGGTCGGCTGGGAGTACAGACACCACAGGTAGGGGTGTCCAGGAGAGGACAGAGAGCCTGGGCTCTCATCTCAACTCTATTTCCAATTCGAGGCCCAGATAAGTCCCATGCCTCAGTTTCCTCATTTCTGAAATGGGAAGAATAATTCTTGCCTCCTCCCTATCCCAAAGGAGTAATAATATTATTAACAGACACCCAGGGACAGAGAAAGATTAAAGAAAAAGTAGTCAAAGAGAAATCCCCAAAAGTATTCCCTTCATATGAGTTAAAAATAAAACTATTTTGAATTAAATAACAAAATTAAGATCACAAATGCACCTGTAGGACCAGTTTGGTGAAAAACACCTAGACTGCTCAGACTGCCGAACCAGTTGTTTCTGTGTAAATTAGAATTCAATTTAACTTGCAGAGTAGAGATTACAATGGTTTATGCCACTAAACTTTAAGAAGACAGGAGAAAATGTGATGCCACATAGTGGAGCATGCAGAGAGGTAAAAGCAGAAAGCTTGACCTTGGTCAAGATTATGTGACTCAAACTAAGTTTTAACAGCTGCAGCAAGGCTCATTACTATTGTGACCGATGAGGCCAGAGTATGTTTAGGCTATTCTGATCAGGTAAATACCATTAAAAAATGTTTAAAGGTCCAGCGTGAGTTGGGGCTGAGGCAACCACTGATAAGTAACCTAGACAACATGACCTTGATTGCCATTGCACAGAATGATAGTTAGAAAACAAGGTGCTGGGAGAATATCAGTAAGCAGCCCTCAAATGTCTGCTAAAACACAGGCTGATGAGATTGTACCCCCAGCAGAGCAGGGCTTAGTCAATACTTCTTAAAAGTGAATAACTCCAAGACAGGGCTAAAAATATAAGAATGAATCTATACCAACAGGCCACAACACTTGGCCAAAAGACCCGGTATATTGCTTTTGACAAAAGCACACTATTTGGTGTTTCGGTAAAATGACAAGAAAATAACGAGAAAATAAACTGGTATATGGCTCCAGAAAGCAACTGTCACAGTGAGAAAGTGTAAATTCCATACCGGAGAGGAGGAGATCTGTAACGTGACATTTGAACAACATAAAAGTAAGCATCGCCCTGGCATCTGAGGCTCTACTCTGCTTTGATGTAGATTCAAAAGTGCGAATTGCTGAGCACTCGTCATGGAGCCAGAAGATGTGTGCGTGGTAGATAAGGCCAGATCAACCAGAGCAATAAAAATAAAGACTATCATTGTACTGAGAGGCAGAGTAGACAATCTCTAAGGCCTTCTTCCAGGCTGAGGATTCTATAATCCACCTAGAAAATAATCAAAGTTCTTTGTAATCTCTTCTCTGAAAAGGCAAAAAAAAAAAAAAAAAAATTGTTTCTCCACATTTAGCAATGAAATTAATGTTGCCTTAAGGACACAGCAGGGACCAAAATGCTCACTTCTGAATCCAGGCCTCATGCTCTCTCCACCCACACAGTTTTCCATAAAACAGAAGAAAAATACTGAACCCACCACAAGTGATCCTGGTAGGTGTGGAGCACAGAGAAGCCCCTTCCCTTCAGGCCTGAAGTCAGCATCTCAGATGTGGACATGGCAGCAACTCCGATGGCAACAGGGGCTCTACGGAGGAGCCCAGAGACAGGGGTCAGGCACAGTCTTTAAGAGGGCATATGTCAGGATCATCTTCCCACACATGTGCTAAAAGCACCACGATTGCAAATTTGAAGGATTCACTTGTATCACAAAACTAAACTCAGTCCAATCTCAATTTTCTTCAGTTACCTATAAATATGACTTTGAAAAATCTCATGACCAAACCTTCCTCTTCTGTATATGCTGTCACTGTTTTATTCTTAGCATGAATTAAACCCAGGTAGGACTTGAGAGGATAAAGTTCTCTTTCTTTAATTTCAAAACTATAAATGACCTCTCCTACGTTAAAGAAGGCACAGCCATCATATCCCAAAGTTCAGAAAGGAGGCCATTTATATACCATAAGTTAGGCTAAGAGGTGACATAGGGAAGCGAGAAGAGATAAATAGTGGCGCCAACTAGAGAAGTTCCTTCTGAGTTGGCTCTTTATAACAGGACTTGCTCTGCAACTATCTAAGAACTGGGTGTGTCCAAAATGTCAAAAACGACCACATTTACAGTAACTACAAAAACTTCCAAAGTCCAAATGGGAAATCTCTGTCATCGCAGCATTACTCAAGCACTGCTCACGCCTCGCCTGGAAGGATCGGTGACCAGCTGGATAACAGTCGAGGAATATACAAGCCTGGCAAGGCCATCTGGGCCTAAGGGAAAAGGTTCAAGGGCAGAGTTGCCAATACTTGAACTTAAAAAAAAATGTTTGCTAACTTTGTGGCTCCACCTTCTGTGCTCATAGGTCATTTCCTGCCACAGAAACTTTAAATCTGGCTTCTTTCCCAGTTCCTAAAAGAGGGGTCTTTCTCTTCCACCCATGGAAGGGTCAGTGACTCGGGAACTTCATCCTCAAACATGACTTGTAGTTTTAATAAACTCTTCTGTACTCTTATTCCTTGTCAAAATCCACTCCTAAGCTTCAACCCCACATACATTTGAAAGGCCAAACTGAGCAGGCCAAATACAAATCTCTGTAGTATTCTCCCACCATGGACAGAATACTGGGGGAGAAAACAACGACACCATCATTCTTTTTAACTGCAAGTTTTACTACAGGTCAGCAAGGAAGGAAACATTTCCATATGTTTGGTTCCAAAAGGTTCAAGGCAAACAGGAGATTATGAGTAGCAAAAATAAGATCTTTAAATACCAACCCCTCCCATACCTACAATCAATCAATCAATCAATCATTCAATCTCAATCTCAATCTCTCTCTCTCTCTGTCTCTCTCTCTCAAAGAAGCAATAAGTAGAATAATGAGATGTCATTTTTCACTCAGGATGACACAAATGAAAACGACCCATCCTATCCAGTGCTGGTGAGAATGCAGGGAAATAGGCTCCATATACCCTGTAGGTGGGAGTGAAAACTGATACAGCTTTTTTATAGGGTAACAGAAATTATGCATGATCTTCAGCCTAACAGTTCTGCTTCTTAGTATCTATTCTAGAAAAATATTGGCACTGGTATCCTTAGCGGCATCAGTAATATCGTCTGTGATAGACATGAACTGGAGGCAAGCAGCGTGCCCACTGGGAGAGGACTTCTTCCATCGCCACATACGAGGTAAAGAGTCAACATATCTGAGCTTGCTGACGTGAAAAATGTCCACACTACCTTCAGTGAAAAACAATACAGAAAGTATAATTGTTTGTTTGTATTTTTAAACATACATACCCCAAATCATACATTTTTATATGCATTACAGAAGGTCAGCAAATATACATATCAAAGTGCTGATGGTTACTTCTAGGAGAAAAGGACTGTGAGGTGCGGGGGCTTTAGATTTTTCAGGATTGTTCATATGATTACTTCCTAATTTATTTTTAAAAAGCAGCAGTGTGAGGAGTGGCGCCATAGTGTAGTGGTTAGCACGCCTTCTTTACACGCAGAAGGTCCTGGGTTTGCACCCCAGGTGGAGCCACAGACCATACCCTGGATGCACTGGGCCCCCTGGATGCGCTGGGCCCCCTGGGTGCGCCAGGCCCCCCTGAGTGCGTGGGGAGGCACCAGGTCCCAAGTGCCAGACGCAAGCACATGGGAGGAGATGCCCTGCCTTCAGAGATCCAGTCCTTAAGGGGAGACGGCAACATCCGTAGGTCAGGGGTGGATATGGGGGAGGGGGGAATAAAAGAGAGGGAAAAAAAAAAGCAGCAGTGTGGTGATGGCTGAACAACACTATAAACATACTAAAAATCACTGAATTATACATTTGAAACAGGTTTTTATAGTATGTAAACTATATCTCAATAAAGCTATTAAAATAATTAAAAGATGAGGATGATGTGGATGATGGAGAAAAAAAATGTCAAGGTCATAAAAGGCAAGGAAAGACCAAGGAAATGTCACAGACAGGAAGAAGACAGCTAAATGCAATGTGGTATCACGGAAAAACTGGGGAAATACAGTAAGTGTGTTAATAGGTTTATACCAACATTGATTCCTTAGTTCTGGTAACAGTACTATGGTTATAATGTTATCACTATAGGAAGCTAGTAAGGAGTATATCAGAACTCTGTACTACCTTTGCAACTCTTTTGTAAATCTAAAATTATTTAAGAAAAAAAAAAGATAAGCAGCAGTAACAGCAAATATACTTGGAGCAGATGTGTGGATACTCCATAGGCTAATTGCCACTCCTTGCTTCTTCCAGAGGAACTGTTTTTTTCTTTTAATCCCTTATCCATATACTTTGGAAATTGTCATTCCCTGCCCTTTCCCCAATTTTACCTAAATTTTCCCTTCAAAGGCACAGTTGGCTGGCACAGTACCTACCTGTTTCCCACCAAGGCAATGGCACACAGGTCACCCTTCTGTACCTGAGGCAGACCAGCAGGGGGTACCACTAGTCCTGGCAGCATCAAATCTGCAATAAACAGGACAAAAGCATCACAATATATGTTCTGACTTCATTTAATTCCATGTTTTACTTACATCATTTATTCATTCACTCAATAAACATTTACTAAGTATCAATTATGTTATTAATAATAAAAATTAAAAACTGGCAACCTGAGTAGCAGACTTTTGCCCTTTGTGGGGGCTAGTGGTCAAATGGAAGCATCAAGCTGAGGGTCCAGTTCTATAATCTATCTTATCCTGGTTCTCTAAATTCAGTTTGATGATTTAAAGTATAGCATATGGCAATTCACGAAGTACTTTCATATCACTTATTTAAGCCTTACAGCAGGGTCAGAAAGGCCCAGAGGGCTCATGGAAGAAACCAAGTGACAGACATAACACACATGGGGGATAAATTTCATTTTTTCAAATGTACAGATGTAGGAAATTAGTACATTTCTTAAAGTAGTGGCCCTTCCTAAGTAGGTTTCAGCCAATAGCCAGAATACAGGAAAATCCTCTTACCTGCTCCCCCCACCAGTTTTTCGAGCACTAGAGGCCATGTTGTGAACGTTGGTAGAAGATCAGGATAGGACCACAGGGTGTACACTGTCCAAAAAGAGACCCAGAAAACACTTACTGCCAAAATGTCAATCCCACGGGGAACTGGCAAAGCCAAATACTAAGATCACTTTAATTAGACTATAGAAAAGAAACTCAAAGCTAGAGAGAAGCTGTAAGGGGACGTCCAAAGAGGTTTCATTCTTTCGCAGGGACTTAAGAAATTGAATGTCACTTGAGACTTGCTCCACCTGGATTGCAGCAGCAGAAATTAGCCACAGTGGAAAAAGTAGGGACATAGATCCAATGAGGATTTTATTTATTACTTCAGAAGCAAATAATCTAAGGACAGGGCACCAGCCTGTAGGAAATTTTGAAACTTTCCCATGTTTATTATTTCTATTCCCTGTTTCTATAGGATTAGCAATAAAACCCTAGATCTGTACAGCAGCAGAGTGGGGGTTGGGTAGGAGTAGCATAAGGAGACTGCAATACACTGTTGCAGCCAAGTTTAGAGAAAGAAAAGCCCCAAGTGACAAAGTAGGTGTCAGTAGCTACGGAAAAGAGTAACAGACACTGAGTCTCTGCGATCTGTGACAGAAAGCAAAGAATCCTGAGAGCCAGGCAGAGCCTAAGAAAGACTCCTGAGCTATCTCTACTGAAGGACATCACTAAGACAACTCGGTATGTCTAGCTTCTTCCCTATAACATATCTCTTTGGTATCTTAAGAAAATCCTGCTACTGATTGTTTTAAGAAACATTTTTTTTACATGCCCTGAAATTCCACCCTTTTCAAGACTTCTGCTCCATCCCTAATTAACCCACTCTAAATTATTGTTCCTTCATTTCAGAACTTTACTTGGCAATCACTCTCCTCTGTTAGCCCTTTCCACCCCCCTCTCCTATAGCAGTTTTGCTCTTGAAAGACCCAATTCTAGGGACATTAGGTGCAAAAAAATCCTTAAGGATGGTATTGGGAGATTTTCAACTTGTTTGTTTTAAGGAAGACAGGTTAATGGAAGAAATAAGGAGAAACAGATATTAGGCAAGGATTATAGTAACGGCTATCTCCATCCTACTGCCATACCTGTCGGATATAGATTTTTCTCCAGTTCAAATAGGATGGGGTTACCACCACTCACGTACACAATTACTGCATCCCCTCTGTGAGCATACAACTTCACAATATTGAGCTCCTCCTTTCCAGGTACTAACTCAGAGACTTGATCGGTTCCAAGGGTGGGGAAAGCAGCTGTCACGTCAGCCCGAAGCTTTCTCCTGCAGAAAGCACACCAGTACCTGGTATGAATGCTGCCAGGATGGATTTTAATAAATACTGAAGACTCACTATAAAAAAGACTGTCTGATTTATGATCCTCTATTCGCACACACTCTTCCAAAACATCTAATGTCTCATTTATTTTCACATGTTCCTGGGGCATGTCCTGAGACCCAGTGAACAACCCAAAGTAGCCTGACGTTGGGAACTCAGCTCTACCTTCCTGACTCCATGCCTAGCCTTGGGACCCACTCCCTTCTCATATATGCTTGGTAAATCTGTCAGCTTATGATTTAACAGATACACCAGGGCACCAAGAATGACAACCAGAGAACACTGGTTCTAAAACTGCTGACGTGATATCTGCATTTGCAACAGTCCCGTCAAACAGATACAGTTCTTACCACATGTGCCTTATCCTCTCCCTCTTCAATCTCCTTCAGTCTCACCTGTCAAAAGTAATCACTACACACTTTTTTGGGGAAACTTGTAGTTCTGCGTGCTCCGTCTGATCTCTCCCAAGAGACTCTAAGCTCTTTGGAGGACAGGGACCCTGTGTTTCATTTTTGCATCCTCCACAACACCTTAAATAGACTGTAGTCTATAAGTGATTGAATTATGTTTGCTTTTAAACTCGCTAGAGTATCCAAAAGACGAATTACGTTTTCTTTTAAACTCACTAGAACATCCAAAAGACAGTCTGCGAGAGAATTCAGGCCTCCCTTTCACGTTCACCCTCAAAATGTGTCTAACTCACCCTTATCCCTTTCCGCGACTATACCCCTCGGCCTCCACCCCAGGTCGGCTGACCCAGCCTAGAGAGGGGGTACGGACCAACCGGGTTTGAGAGATATCTGGGTGCCTTCGTAGGCGGAATAGACCTTCTCTCTCTCACCTGTCCGACCCCTTGATGGCCGTGTTGGACTTGACCCGAAAGGCCTTGGCAAACATGTCTGCTGGAGTGGCCTGAGGAAGAAAAGAAGAGCACAGAAGCTAGGGGCTGTCAGGAAAACGAGAGCGCGGCTTCTTCCGAATCCGCAGCCTTGGGGGCAGCCATGCTGGGGCCCGGCTGGGAAATGGGCCCGGCTGGAAACCCAGGCCGCGCAGCTTCGCCGCTGTTGCTGCTGCGGAGACCGCGGCCGCCCCTAGTGGCAAGACCTGGAACTAAAGCAGGGCGGGGCGAGGACTACTCTTACGCGCGGAGAAGGGGCGACGCCCCACCCCTGCTGCCCGCCCCCACCCCTCCGACTACCCGGATCTGCGCCTGCGTGAGCGGCTTGAGCCTTCCTGTCTATAGTGACCCGCCCCTGCCGACGACAGTTACGTTCATTTCTACTCCATCTGCGTTGAAGTGCGCTAAGTACGAGTTCTGCCCGCTCCCGTTCCATTGAATTTAATTCAGTTTTACAAAATTAATTGAACGCCTGTGTTTTATTAAACTTGCAGGCCTCTTAAATGTTTTTCTTAAGGGTTTTTTTTTTTTTAATTAAATCTTTACATTTTATTGCACAGTAAAGGCCTTATCTAGGACTTGCTCTAAGTTTCCTTTTTCCTGTTTTTTAATTTACATGGGGTGATAACAATAACAGGAAATCCACTCTTATCCTAGATTTGCCCCTCTTGTTAAGAGTAAAAAAACTGTAAATGATCTTCAAATGTACTATTTTAAAATATTTTGGGCCATTTGTATTACATTTTGGGTATAGAGATTATTTGGGGGGGATATTTCCAAAGTTAATATGTTACTTATGAGTTTATTAACATGCATTGCTTATTAAAAAGTGTGTGAGATAACTTAGTATCAAATGAGGGTTTGGCTTCTCTCTGGCAGTGTGATCATGGCCCAATGGCTTATTCTTTCTGAGACTTCTCTGTGAGATGTGGATGTCGTACCTACTCCTAGTGCTTCCATGAGATAATGTATGCGATACATTGCACAGTGCTTTGTAAATGTCCAATAAATAGTAGATATTAGTAAAAAAAAATTTTTAAAGGAAAAATAATCAGTCTCAGACAGGGATGAGGGACAACTGTGCACCCTGGAAGCAAGGATTTAAGCACCTGTGTCCTCGCCACTGCTAAATTAAATTTTGCATATGAAAACTTCAGAACAGAGTGTCCAACCACAAAGAAAGAAAAAATCCAAATTGCTTGATTCGATGACACATCTGCACAAAGGAGAATACCATTGACTGTCCAAAGATTAGGCCCCCCACAGTGTCTGCCCACCACCAGTCTTGGAGGGACCCCTAATGTGGCTGAGGGGCCAGCCCCAACTTGGGCCCCTCTACACTTCTTGATGATTCTAGATGTCTTGAATAAGAAAAAATGAAACTCCGATTATCAGCCTTGAAATAATGGCGAGTAGAAGTCAAAACCCAAGGGGATTTTTCATCAGGACAGCCCTCCCCCTTACCTTAGTTGGCCACCATCCCACTTTCTCTGCGTGAATCACAAATCTTCCTGTTCCCTCCCGAGTGGCCTCATTAGCAGGTAAGCTGGCTGAACCTGGAGTCCAGCAAACCAGGATTCCTTAGCCTTCCTTTTGCAGCTCCGGTGCAGCCCCACAGGACTCTTCCACACTCTTGGGTCTGAGCTACAGAATTGCCGCAAGGCGCAGGGCAATTATACCAAGAAGGTTGCCATTTTGCCGAGCCTGAGGGTAGCTGGGAGATGACTCCTTATAATATCTTATAATAAATAGGACCCACCAGACTCTATTCCCCAATGTACACACACACACACACACACACACACGCACACACACACACACACGC